>NC_133507.1:64525000-64888333 GCF_049354715.1 Callithrix jacchus
ATACACTGTCTACCCATGTTTTCAATTTCCTGCTCCATTTAGAAGCAAAATACTATATCTTATATATTTATGTAATTCTGATACCTAGCACATTGTTTAGCACACAGAAAGTGTTTAAAAACTGTTGAATGAAGAAGTAAAATCACCGGCAGTGAAATAGACTAAGAAATGTTTTCTGTTTTACAAAAATATATGTAAGACCCTTGTGCCGACTTTTAAACATAATCTAATCAAGTTAGGATCCTGCAGTAATCAGAGTTTTGTGTGTGTAAGGACTTTGCTTAATATTAAGATATTCAGAATTTCACATAAATGGGAAAAACAGGATAAATGTATATGTAGCAGGATAATATCCATTTAAAAATTAGAAAACATTAAAGGAAAAGCAAATATTTTTTGTAAAAGGACTATTGTAACTCATATTAGGATTGTAACCAGTTTTACACTATGTCTATACTTCGGAGGTCAAGACATCTTTATGACAGAGGAACAGAAAAAATATTACAATGCAATGAAGAAACTTGGATCCAAGAAACCTCAGAAACCCATACCTCGGCCAGCAGTAAGAATTACTTGTCTCCTTTAATGTTCCAAAGCTATGCATCCATGTGGTCATATTGAGCAATGCTCTGGAGCAGAACATATTAAGTGATATCACCATTATAGAGCCCTAATTATAAGTTCATATTTTGTAACACAATTCACAATTTCTGCACTCATTAGAAGTTATCACATTCTAAAAATGGATGTAATGTTCTTTGTAATTTGTAAGTTGAAAATTTCTAGCTCAGGTTCCCAATAACTGCTTCCAAAGCAAGGTTCACGTTCCTGCTACCAACAGCACACCTAGTTCCTCCTCCTCTACCCTTGCCATCCCACCCTCCTCCATGGTCTCCCTCTATAGTCTTTGTTCCCTCCATTCTTAAGACTAGAAAATATTCCTATTCTGTTTAGAAAGGAAAAGATGTCATTGGAATTGTTTGTTCACCAAACACAACAAAACATAATAAGGCATATTCAGAATGCATACTCTGTAGAGCCTCATGATAATGGAAGAATGTAATAACGGTACATTATGTTCACAGAGCTGGACTCTAATTCAGCTATTTTCTGAGATAGGTAAGGAATAAGGAAACTGAGACCCAATGAAGATATGAATCATGCTCCAAGTCACAAATCCTGTAATTGCCAGAACTGGGACTTGACAAAGTCTCATATATTCTCTAAGTGACTTGACTTTACCATATTTTTAAGAGTAGTTGGAGCTGAAGTGTGAGGGAGGAGGGTAAAAAGGGAAGGGATTGAACCAACTTTACTGAAGTCCTTTAAAAATGAAAACATGATCAGTTCATGACCTTTGATTTTTGGTAAGCCATGAAGTTTTATTTTAAGTTTTTACTCTAAATGATTAAAAATAAATTTCTTTAATAAAACTATATTTAATCACCATATTAGTATAAGAATCTTTGAAAGCATGTTGTTTCTGAGATAATTTTTAATAAGACACATAAAAACTGTTTAAAGTAATGCAGTTTTGTTAAAGCATTGGTAAAGAAGGACAGATGGAAAGAAGTATAGATAAATTAACAAACACATACCTAGATTCACAGAGCTAGAGAAGTTGAATTCAGTAGAAATGTGAGTGATGTATTTCAAGGGAGGGAAATAAGACATAAACCAAAATTTCTAAAATATTGATAAATAAATTGATGTATTTATATATCTAAATGTCTGTCTATATTAACCTAGTTTGTAAATCTTTCTTATTAGTTGTCACTATTTTTACAAAAATTATTATATTTATTCAAATAAAGCAAAGACTATACATATTATCAACCAATTGCCACAAATTTACGTTTGTTTTTTTTTTTTATTTTTTGAGAGACAGGGTCTCACTCTATCACAGAGACTGGAGTGCTGTGGCAAGCACCAACTTGCTCACTACAGGCACAAACACCTGGGGTCAAGTGATCCACCTCAGCCTCCCTCGTAGCTGGGACTGCAAGCATGTGCCATCACGCCAGGCTATTACTTTTTTTCTTGAATAGAGATGAGCTCTTGCTGTGTTGCCCCAGCTAGTCTGGAACTCTTGCCTCAACGGAGTCTCTGACTTTAATCTCCCAAAGTCGTGGAACTATAGGCATGAGTCACCACACCCAGCCATAATTTATGTCTCATTCAGCTTTGTCTTTCCAGAGGACCTAAATAAACCAAATATGCTTTGTTCAGCTACATGAATCTTCTTTTTCCACTTTTTTTTAACATGAAGAGGAACCAAGCACATAAAATTGTTTGGGGTATTATGAGGAGGGTGCACACGCATTGCCATATGCGCAAGAGCTTTATCTATAATTTTACTGGATCATTACTTATGAAATATACGTAGTGACTTGTTCTCTCTTCTCTCACTTTCTAGAACAAATTCCAGGGAATGGTCTTTGATTTTGTAACCAGACAAGTCTTTGATATCAGCATCATGATCCTCATCTGCCTCAACATGGTCACCATGATGGTGGAAACCGATGACCAGGGCAAATATATGACCCTAGTTTTATCCCGGATCAACCTCGTGTTCATTGTTCTGTTCACGGGAGAATTTGTGCTGAAGCTCGTCTCCCTCAGACACTACTACTTCACTATAGGCTGGAACATCTTTGATTTTGTGGTGGTGATTCTCTCTATTGTGGGTAAGAACAGCTTAATTACCAAGAGGTACAGGTGTAGAGAAATGGTTGCCCCTGGGCCTTCCAGCTTATAAACATAGAAATTAGGTCTGAGAATAATAATGCATATAGATCAAAAGTTCAACACTAACATATTTGAATAAAACCTGGGTTTATTCACAAAGCTAATTAGTTAGAAACTATGTTAGGATTACCAGGTTTGGGAAATGGATGAAGAGGATGGGAAACAAACATTATCAGGTACTCTCCCCATGTTAAACAAAGGTTACAGGTTAAAGAAAGAGACAGATGGCTTAAAAAAAACACATCATTCTAATGAAATAAAGTTGGTACTGTAAGAAACACTGAAGAGGAAGAAGCCATCTCTGCTGAAATGAGTTAACACAATCTTCCAGAGATTAAGGTGATGTGTCCTAGTTGGGCCTTGAAAGAAGAGTTCAGATTTAATAGGAGAAAAGGAGGGGAATTATAGAACCCCAAATTTAGAAACTTCAACTTTAACCTCATGTCAAATATAGCCCATTTTTCTCTAACTGAAGAAGATCACTAAAAATAGAAGACAATATATTCAGAGATTTCAGAAATAATTTTTGTTCATTAATTGCCACAATTCATATGTAGAGAACTATTTATAGAAATTGGGTGTATATAATCTTAAATTGCCATACTATTATTGGAGATTATTTGTATTTTGCACAAATTCATATTGGTTTATGACATTACAGAACCACTGAATAAAACTCTGTAATCTGTAATTGCTAATGTCAGAGAGTGGATCCAAATACTTAGTAAAGCCTTCTACTCATAACAAGTTTGTTGTTTTCATAGACATTAAAAAAAGATAAAACCATCATGTAAGTGAAAGATATTCTCTGTTTAGCTGTGTTCTATATTTTCCATAGGTATGTTTCTGGCTGAGATGATAGAAAAGTACTTTGTGTCCCCTACCCTGTTCCGAGTGATCCGTCTTGCCCGGATTGGCCGAATCCTACGTCTGATCAAAGGAGCAAAGGGGATCCGCACGCTGCTCTTTGCTTTGATGATGTCCCTTCCCGCGTTGTTTAACATCGGCCTCCTGCTCTTCCTGGTCATGTTCATCTACGCCATCTTTGGGATGTCCAACTTTGCCTATGTTAAAAAGGAAGCTGGAATTGATGACATGTTCAACTTTGAGACCTTTGGCAACAGCATGATCTGCCTGTTCCAAATTACAACCTCTGCTGGCTGGGATGGATTGCTAGCACCTATTCTTAATAGTGCACCACCCGACTGTGACCCTGACACAATTCACCCTGGAAGCTCTGTTAAGGGAGACTGTGGGAACCCATCTGTTGGGATTTTCTTTTTTGTCAGTTACATCATCATATCCTTCCTGGTTGTGGTGAACATGTATATCGCAGTCATCCTGGAGAACTTCAGTGTTGCTACTGAAGAAAGTGCAGAGCCCCTGAGTGAGGATGACTTTGAGATGTTCTATGAGGTTTGGGAGAAGTTTGATCCCGATGCAACCCAGTTTATAGAGTTCTCTAAACTCTCTGATTTTGCAGCTGCCCTGGATCCTCCTCTTCTCATAGCAAAACCCAACAAAGTTCAGCTCATTGCCATGGATCTGCCCATGGTCAGTGGTGACCGGATCCACTGCCTTGATATTTTATTTGCCTTTACAAAGCGTGTTTTGGGTGAGAGTGGAGAGATGGATGCCCTTCGAATACAAATGGAAGACCGGTTTATGGCCTCAAACCCCTCCAAAGTCTCTTATGAGCCTATTACAACCACTTTGAAACGTAAACAAGAAGAGGTGTCTGCTGCTATCATTCAGCGTAATTTCAGATGTTATCTTTTAAAGCAAAGGTTAAAAAATATATCAAGTAACTATAACAAAGAGGCAATTAAAGGGAGGATTGACTTACCTATAAAACAAGACATGATTATTGACAAATTAAACGGGAACTCCACTCCAGAAAAAACAGATGGGAGTTCCTCTACCACCTCTCCTCCTTCCTATGATAGTGTAACAAAACCAGACAAAGAAAAGTTTGAGAAAGACAAACCAGAAAAAGAAAGCAAAGGAAAAGAGGTCAGAGAAAATCAAAAGTAAAAAGTAACAAAGAATAATCTTTGTGTTCAATTGTTTACAGCCTATGAAGGTAAAGTATATGTGTCAACTGGACTTCAAGAGGAGGTCCATGCCAAACTGACTGTTTTAACAAATACTCATAGTCAGTGCCTATACAAGACAGTGACCTCTCTGTCACTGTAACTCTGTGAGACAGGGTATCAACATTGACAAGAGGTTGCTGTTTTTATTACCAGCTGACACTGCTGAGGAGAAACTCAATGGCTACCTAGACTATAGGGATAGTTGTGAAAAGTGTCATTGTAACGACACCAAACACCTTTAGTACAGTCCTTGCATCCATTCTATTTTTAACTTCCACATCTGCCATATTTTTACAAAATTTGTTCTGGTGGTTTTCATGGTCACTGATTCATAGTTTATTCATAATGCCATGTCACTATTTTTGTAATGAGGTTTACGTTGAAGAAACAGTATACAGGAACCCTGTGGTCCTACTCAACAAGTCTCTCAAATGATCAGACAAAGGTGTTTTGCAGGAGAGAGAAAATTTTTGCTCAAAACCAGAAAAAGAATTGTAATGGCTACAGTTTCAGTTACTTCCATTTTGTAGATGGCTTTAATTTTGAAAGTATTTTACTATGTTATGTTTGTTTCTATCTGAACAGTTATGTGCCTGTAAAGTCTCCTCTAATATTTAAAGGATTATTTTTATGCAAAGTATTCTGTCTCAGCAAGTGCAAATTTTATTCTAAGTTTCAGAGCGCTATATTTAATTTTGATCAAATGCTTTCCAAAAAGGTAATCCATTCTAGAAAAAAATATATCTAAAGTATTGCTTTAGAATAGTTGTTTCACTTTCTGCTGCAGTATTGCTTTGTCATCTTCTGCTGTTAGCAAAGCAGACAGTTTATGTCAATGAAATACCCTATGTTTTGTAAATAGTTATTTTATCCTGTGGTGCATGTTTGGGCAAATATATATATATATAGCCTGATAAACAAGTTCTATTAAATCAAATATGTACCACAGTGTATGTGTCTTTTGCGAGCTTCCAACAGGGATGTATCCTGTACCATTCATTAAACATAGTTTAAAGGCTATCACTAATGCATGTTAATATTGCCTATGCTGTTCTATTTTACTCAATCCACTCTTCACAAGTCCTGGTTAAAGAATGTCACATGTTGGTGATAGAATGAATTCGACCAGCTGTCTGTCCATTACGTCAAGCAGAATAATTTGAAATTATTTACAAACACCTTTACTTTTGCACTTTTAATTCAACAAGAGTATCATATGATATCTCTCTAGATTTCAAGGAAACACATTGAATACTGCCTAGTGACAAAACTTATACTTCATATTTTGCTAAAAACATGTCTAAAACTTGTTTAAATATAAATAATGTAAAAATATAATCAATTTTATTTGTCAGCATTTTGTACATAAGAAAATTATTTTCAGGTCGATGACATGGCAATTTATTTTACTTTATGCTTTTGCTTTTTATTTTTAATCACAATTCCAAATTTTGAATCCATAAGATTTTTCAATGGATAATTTCCTAAAATAAAAGTTAGATAATGGATTTTATGGATTTCTTTGTTATAATATATTTTCTACCATTCTAATAGGAGATACATTGGTCAAAAACTCAAACTTAGATCGTTTTCTACCAACTATGATTGCCTCAATATAACCTTTTATTCATGGAAGTTTTTTTTAATTCAGCTTTTGTAGTATTTATGTATGCAGACTAGTCTTATTTTTTTAATTCCTGCTGCACTAAAGTTATTACAGATAGAACATGAACTTTGTTCTTTTTAGCCATGAACAAAGTGGCAAAGTTGTGCAATTACCGAACATGATATAAATTTTTGTTTTCTGCACAGACCAAAAGTTTAATGTTAATTCCTTTTACAAAACTATTTACTGTAGTGTATTCATTAACTGCATGCAGAGAATTACTATTACTAAAAAGAATGGTGAGCTACATCATTATTGAGCCAAAAGAATAAATTTCATTTCTTATGCATTTCACTTGGCCTCTGGGGTTTTTTGTTTTTGTTTTTTGCTGTTGGCAGTTTAAAATATACATAATTAATAAAATCTTTTCTTGATCTGACATTTGTATACATAAAAGTTTACATGAGTTTTACAACAAACTATTATATGATTCACCAAGCAGTACTACAGAATAAAAGCAAATTAAAAGCAACTTTGTGAACTTTTATGTGTGCAAAGGATCAAGTCCACATGTTCCAACTTTTAGGTTTGAAAATAGTAGTAGTAACTACCTATAATAGCCGTCAATTTCAATTAATTCCCTTGGCTATAAGCACCTAAACTCATCTTCTCAATATAATTGATGCTATCTCCTAATTACTTGGTAGTTAATAAATGTTACATTCTTTGTTACTTAAATGCATTATATAAACTCCTATGTATACATAAGGTATTAAAGATATAGCTATTGAGAATTTATACTAACTTCTTTTCAGGAACCCTTGGATTTATGTGAAGTCAAAACCAAACTTTTATTCTCAGTGGAAAACTCCAGTTGTGATGCATATTTTTAAAGACAATTTGGATCTAAATATGTATTTCACAATTCCCCCATAATAAATTATATAAGATGGCTAATTGGAATTCATTGGCTTTTTTCTACTCAAGTCAATTTACAGATCTCACTGACACCACAAAGATGCCAAATATTGCACTGAAAAATCTTCATAAACATAGCCAAGTGATCTATAAGCAATCTGTAAATTGCTATGCATTATACCTAATGGACTATCCTTCAGAATCATCAGAAGAGACTAGTTGAAAAAAGAGGGTACTTTTAAAAAAATACCTACCTAGCTGAAGAATTTTCTGAAAATACTGTCCAGAATACAGAGTTGCTAACATAATTTGACAGATTTTTGAAATAACTACTTTCATAATGAAACTTCATGGTAGAAATCTGTTCTGAAAAAGAAGGTAGAGTCAATCAAGTTGGCCATAGAAATAACAATACTATGAAATAAAACTTAAATTCGCTGATAAATGATGCTAAATGACTGCTTTCTCATAAAGAGAAAACATTTGCATGAAGAGAAAAATGTGTATTCTGGTTTTCAAATATTGTAGCCAAAAGATGATGGCTTTATAAATTCATCTATCTTAATACTTTTCAAAAAACTAGTATGTGGTAAAATAACATGACAACCATTTTGCATATTTCAAACCACTGAATAATCATAGAGAAAGTCTTAGGTAACCATTTTTGTGGAAATAGAAAAGATAAAAAGAACTGGATAGTCCTTACATTTGGCTTTTGGTTTCCATTCCAGTATCAAATTAGCTGTGTAATGCAGGCAAATCAAATTCTAGTCCCTCAGATTTTTTCATCAATAGGGATGCTGAATTTGACTATTGTCTCTGGTATGCCTTTAATTCTAAAATGCTATGTTCAAAATTGAATTGCCTATTCAAAATGAGTGATGTCCTCTATATGGGCAATACTTAATGGGAAAAAAGTGTATATTGTCCATAGACTTTTAGAAACATTACTAAGATAACATTAGACAGAAATACAACATTTGGCTTTGACTTTAGCTTCATTTAAAAAAAAAAAAAAAAGAAAAACAAAGAAAACACTTATCCTCAAAAAGTTTTATACCATAAAGTTGAAGGATGCTTTAAATAATTGAAATTATGGCTATTATTTCTTCTTTGTGATGTTGCAGTGACCTCCTTGCTTTTGATTGCCTGCATGCAAAATAATAGAAGTCAAAGATTTGATACCACATATGGGTTACAGATCCTGCATAAATTCAGAAGCCGCAAAAGGCTACACACTTAATGAAAGCCTTTTTTAAAAATCAAACTTGCAAAGACAGCTGGGAAACTAGGCAACAGACTTTTCTGTCTTCTTTTAGTCTGTCTTATCTTCATTTTTACTGGGGGAAAAAGTGTCTCTTGAAATTACAACTATAGGCTCAGAACCCACCTGGATTCATAGCCCAAATGTATACCGTCAGCCTAGTACCCTCAGAACCCACCTGGATTTATAGCCCAAATGTATACCGTCAGCCTAGTAACCTCAGAACCCACCTGGATTTATAGCCCAAATGTATACCGTCAGCCTAGTACCCTCAGAACCCACCTGGATTTATAGCCCAAATGTATACCGTCAGCCTAGTAACCTCAGAACCCACCTGGATTTATAGCCCAAATGTATACCGTCAGCCTAGTACCCTCAGAACCCACCTGGATTTATAGCCCAAATGTATACCATCTGCCTAGTACAAAACAATGGAAGCCAAAAATTAAATTTAAACTGGGCCCAAGTTGCTAGCTTAGGCTCCTGATAGAAACTAACTAAAATTCCTTCTGAGAGGCCACACAACCACACATCAAGTGAGGCCTCGAAGATTTCCCACAAAGACCAAAAAACATGAATTCATAATAAGAAAAATTAACAAACAGTGAGAAAGCAAAGTGAAATTTCCTGCAGAATTAAAGAGGAAGAACATACAATAGTCTTCAGATATAGACTATATGAATGCTTAATGACACAAAAAAGAATAAAAGGATTAAAATATGAAGAATGAGAGATAAAAGTAATGCAGCATATTTAAAGAGGAATATTATACCATTCCTAGAAATTTTAAAAATGCAGGTCTTAACTAGCAGGTTACATAGAACTAAAGAGAGAAATAGTGAATTGGAAGATGTGAAAAAATTACGAATAAAACTACACAAGCAAAAATACGAAATATAAGAAAAATCTGATGAAATAATGCAAGTATGAGATGATGTAACATAAATGGAGTTCCAGGGAAAAAGGAAATAAGCGAGGAATTCAATATATAGATACACAACAGCTAAGAATGTTCTATTATTGATAACAGGCAAATGCTAACATTCGGGAATCATGAAAAATCCTCAATAGAGATACATTTTAAAAAGCCATACTCAGGCACATCTTAATGAAATTTCGGAACAACAAAGACCAAGACAAACAATTTTTATTTTTGGAGACAGGATTTCACCCTGTCGCCCAGGCTAGAGTACAATGACAGGACTGCAGCTCACTGCAAACTTGGCCTCCAGGACTCAAGTGATCCTCTCACCTTAGATCTCCCTCGGTGGTCTCAGCTACTCAAAAGGCTGAGGTGGGAAGATCCTTTGAGCCTGGGAGGCAGAGGTTGCAGGGAGCTGAGATGGTTCCACCTTACTCCAACCTAGGTGACAGAGTGAGACCCCTAATGAATCACAAGAGGAAACAGACAAATGTACCACTCAATGAAAGATTTTAACATACTTTCTTAAATAACTGATAACTCAAGTGGACAGAAAAATCTAAAACAATCTTTGAACATTACAGTTAACAGCTTCACCTATTAGACACATGAAGAAATCTGTAACATTTGAAAAAAGTCTAATGATTGTTTCCATATACATGTCACTTAAAAAAACAATGCATTACATTTTAAAATGCATTTACAAAGCAAGTGTTTGGCCAGGTGTAGTGGCTTATGCCTACAATATTAGCACTTTGGGAGGCTGAGGCCAGAGGATTGCTTGAGGCCCAGGGAGGAGAAGAAGGAAGAGAGGAAGGAGAAGAAGAAGAGGAGGAAGAGGAGAAGAAGGAGAAGGAGGAGGAGGGAGAAGAAGAAAAGAAGGAGGAGGAGGAGAATAATTTAACTTTTTGAAATACACTTGGAGGCTTAAAAATGTATTTCCAGTTTCCTCTCCTGGAAATGGTGAGGCAACTAATATCAAACCAACCCTCAGAGAGATACTGACTAAAAGTCCTGAAAAAAAATACAGTTATCCAAAGATTCAAGAGAATGACCAAAAAAAAAAAAAAAAAGACCAGAAAATCAGAAGAAGGAAAGAGCATTGGATGAATTCCTTATTTTTTATGACTTTGCCTGAGGTGAGAATCCAATCAGCACTGAGCTGAAATTCAGATAGAAATCTATAGTGTTGCTTGCTGAGAATAAGATGACAGTGTTTTAAACAATCATTAGAGCTGGACAGTGGCAGAACCAAGGAAGGAAAGCCCTAAATTCAGCATAGAAACTGCCTAACTCTGACTGATCCTGAGTTTTGCATGTGTGGGAAAGGCTTTAAGCAGTCATGCTAAGGCTTAAAGATGCAAACAAAGTTTTCAATACAAAATATTTTTTACAGTGCTCTAAAGAAAATTCAGGCAAAGGAGGCCCAAGGGTTGAACCTGACTGACAAGAATTCCAAAGCAGCTACTTAATTATACCCAATAATTGCAAAAGAATATATGTTCATAATGCCATTAATAAATGGATAGCAAATATCAGAAGAAAAGTAGAAATGACAAAAAAGCAAAAGAAAGTTTGAGAATTAAAAAATATAATATCTGATATCAAAATTTAATCTAGCATATTAGAAATGATAGGAAAAAGTGTCAGGGAACTTGAGGAAAGATTAATAGAAATTATCAAATCTGAAAATACACTTCTTTATAAATTAAGGGTAAAAGAAAAACGAAAGCTAGAAACTAATATTTTTATAATATAAAATTACTACACTAGAAATTATTAAGTCTGGGAGCGATGGCTCACTCCTGTAATCCCAGCACTTTGGGAGGCTGAGGCAGGTGGATTGCTTGAGGCCAGGAGTACGAGATCAGCCTGGCCAACATGGCAAAACCTCATCTCTACTAAAAATACAAAAATAGCCAGATGTGATAGCATACAACTGTAATCCTAGCTCCTTTAGAGGCTGAGGTGCAAGAATAGTGTGAACCTGGGAAGCAGAGGTTGCAGTGAGCCGAGATGCAGCCACTGCACTTCAGGCTGGGTGACAGAGCAAGACTCTGTCTCAAAATTTTAAAATAACAAAAAAGAAAAGAAATTCTTATATGAAGCTAACACAATATTTAGAGGTGAATTTATAGTAAGAAATCATTTTATTAAAAAATAAATATTGCCAAAATTTAGCAAGCTGAGGGATAATTTAAAAACAAGGAAATAATCCCTAAGAAACCAGAAGCAGTGAGATGATGATCAGGAGGATAGCTTACAGATAGATAGATGATAGATAGATAGATAGATAGATAGATAGATAGATAGACAGATATAAGTAGATAGGTAGTTTATGAAATATAAAAAAGTAATAGAATAAATACAGACAAATATTGATTCTTAGAAAAAAAACTAATATGTTTTAAACCTCTGGCAAGATTGATCAAAAACAGTAAACAATATGAAGAATGAAAAAGGGAGAAAACTTTGGGTAGAATGCTAAAACTTACATTTTGGCAGCAAACCACATTGCCATGTACATACCTATGCAATAATCTTGCATGTTCTTCACATGTACCCCAAAACCTAAAACGCAATAAAATATATATTTTTAAAAAGTTGTGTAAAATAAAATGAATATATTCTAATAAAAATAGCACACCAATACTGGAGGTAAAATAACAACTAAAATTTTTGAAAAATGTAATCAATAGTTAAAAATCTTGCCCCAACACAATCAGAGACAAAACACATATGGTTTTGTAGGTAAGAAAAAGATAATCATATACAAATTCCTCCAAAAAATTAGGAAGGAAAGAAACATTTCCAAACCCATTCTAGGAGCTAGAATAATCATTGATGCCAAACTTAGACAAGAAATAATCAAAAGAAAATTTATTGACAATTTTACCCTTAACATAAATGGGAAAAATAATAAATGTAATATAAGAAAACCAAACCCAGCAATATATGAAAAATATAAACTAGATAAGTCTTCTGGAATATCAGAGTTAGAAACTCAGAGGAGGTTCTCACCAACTAAACAACAATTTAAGAGGTAAAAATTAGAGCAATTATTTAAGTTGTCTGGAAATTGTCCAAAGGATATACAACAAATGAAGAAACATTCATTGAAAATCGACTGTCAGTAAGAAAAGTAAGAGTCTGTGGCATTTAAACCACAACTGACTCCCCTCCTCCCCTCCCTCAGTTCCAGGTTACAGAAGCTTTACGCTGGGCACTCTAAGAGTGAGGGACTCCTTTTGACCATAGCTTCCAGCCTTGGGAGGACCAGCATAGCCTTCACTTCTCTCCATGATCTTCTCCACCGCCAGCCACATATTACAAGAGTTCTATACCACGTAGGCACGGCCGAAAGGACTGGCTGTCCCTTGCCCTATCTATATTCCATTTGTAGGGTAGAAGTGCTACCCCAAGCATGGCAGACAATCTTGGGGCTCCAGTCACCCCACCATAAGACACTCAGAAGACAGAGTTTTCACACCAGAAATGTCTTCTAGAAAGTCTAGAAGGGCTGCCACCCATCATCTAGTGCCTACCCTTATAGAGGTAGTGTCACTGTGGGAAAAATAAGATCCTGTCCCCAGTGCTGTAGTGGCAGTGTCAGAGTTCTGCCCAGGGGAGAAGTCAAGGCATAAAGACAAAGAGAAAATAGTGGGGAGGTATGTAGCTTTTCCACCATTGCAGCTATCTTAAGAATAAAATTGGAGGCAGCTTTGCCTGACATCGTTCCCAGCTTGACTTTTCCCTGGGCTTAGTGATTTAGATCAATGGGATTGTCTGAAAAACAGAGAGAAAAATATTACAAAACAAAAACATAGAGCCTTAGAAATACATGACACATCATTAAGCACACCACCATAGTGTAATGGCAGTTCCAGAAAGAGAGAAGAGACAAAGAAAAGAAAAAAATATTTGAGGGAATAATCACTGAAAACTTCCCAAATTTGATTTAAGAAATCACTTACACATCCAAGAAGCTTAATGAATTCCAAGTAAGATAAATGCAACGAGATATAAAATGAAGCACAACATAATTAAAATGTTGAAAGCCAAAAACCAAAATCCTAAATGTAGTAAAATAATATATATATATATATGTACAACAGAACCCAAATAAGATTAGCAACTGCTTTCTTATCTGAAAAAATGGTGGTCAGAAGGTAGTTGGGTAGCATATTCAAAGTACAGAAAGTAAAAAAATTGTTAAAACAGTTTTCTCTCCAGCAAAATCATATTTCAAAAATGAAGGCAATATAAAAACAGATAAAAACTGAAATTTTTGCAAGCAGAAATGCTGTTCAGGAAATACTAAAACAAATTCTTCAGAATAAAAGCAAATTATACCATACAGAAATTCAAATTATTTATATCAAGTACTAATTCAATTATTTATTTCTTTTTTTGAGTTTGTGAAGAATAGGTATTCTTTTATGATGTTTTACTTTGGTTTTCTTTTAATTAACAAACATATTTATTGTTGTGTACAATATGATGCTTTGAAATAGATAAACATTGTGCAACGGCTAAACCAAGCTAATGAACATATGCATTACCATACATGGTTATTATTTTTGTGGTGAATACACTTAAAATCTGCTCTGTTAGCATTTTTCAAGAATATAATATATTGTTATTAACTATGATTCACCTGTTTCATAACAGATCTCTTGAACTTACTATCTAATGAAAATTTTGTAGCCTTTGACCAACATCTTTCTGCCCTCCTCTCACCACCATCAGTTATTCATTTCTGAAACAAAATTCTAGTTTGTAGAATTGATAATTTTCCTAGTCACTTGAATAAATACATATGAATTTCTTTTCTAAGTTAGTTTGACAGAAACAGATGAAGTTTATCTTAGTAGACAATGCTAAATGTACACAAAAAAATCCCACAAAAAATGCTTACTTGGCATACAATCTAAATCGTCTGGTCATAAATTTAACAGTAAACTATCATTGTACTACATCCACTCAAGCAAAGAAAATACCATATAACAGTATGGAATACCATCATATACATACATGTATATACCATATGACAGTATGGAATACCATCATATACATACATGTATATAATACCATATGACAGTATGGAATACCATCATATACATACATGTATATACCATATGACAGTATGGAATACCATCATATACAAACATGTATATAATACCATATGACAGTATGGAATACCATCATATACATACATGTATATAATACCATATAACCGTATCTCAGTGATTAGGGACATATTTATTGCCTCACTGTAATTTATATGGAAAAATACATCCAAAACAATATCCAAGTGGTTTTTTCCTAAAATAGTTTACAATTTTCATGTTTTAAGTTTAGATACTTGTGCTTCTTTTACAGTTTAAAGAATGAATAACAGCAAAAAATAAAGATTCAAAAAGACCTAGACTTGAATTTCCCAATTGGTTACTGTGTAACCCTAAAGTAGTTACTTCATCTTCCTGAATCTTATGTTTCTCATCAGTAAAATAAGAATACTATTTAAGCAGGATTTGTAGCAAAATTAAATTAGGTAATGTGTTTGTGGCCTACTGTGGTATGTTAGTCCATTTGCGTTGCTATAAACTAATATCTGAGGCTGGATAATTTATAAAGAAAGCAGGTCTATTTGGCTCACAAATTTGACTGTACAAGCATAGCACCAGCATCTGCTCCTGGGGAGGCCTCAGGAAGCTTCCAGTCATGGCAAAAGGTAAAGGGGGGTGCTGGCATACCACATGGGAAGAGAGACAGCTAGAGAGAGAGGGAGGAGGTGCCATGCTCTTTTAAACAACCAGACCTCCTATGAACTCACAGTGGAACTCACTCATTATCAGGAAGACAGCACCAAATTATTCATGAGAGATTCTGCCCCATGAATCAAATACCTCCCACTAGGTACATCTCCAACATTGGTGGTCACATTTCAACATGAGATTTGGATGCGACAAAACATCCTAACCATATCAGATAGGTATTACAAAAAGGCAACTACTTTTATTACTAAGATTGTTATTTGTAACGTAGAAAGAAAACATGCATATTTAGCATTTAACATTTTAGAAGTTGTGGCAAAACCCTTTTGATTTCAAAATCTTCCCACTTGTAAAGTGGAAAGATCAAATAGCAGGCTAGAGTAAGCAGAAATTGCAAAGAAGATCTCCTTGATTAAAAATATCTTTTGTTTCCCACGGTCTCAATAGATTATCTCTCAGACTATCATCTCAAAATCTTGAGCTATTTTGCAGTAAGGAAATGGTGTAGGGGCAGATAAAGAGATGGATAATTCTGAAGAGCAGGTCGTTTTGGAGGAGAGAGAGCTTGGGTGCCATTCCTGGTAAAACCAATTGACAATGCTTTGGGGTTAGTTATGGTTGCAGTAAGCAATGTGCAGTGAGATGCCACTATACCTTATGTTAACCATAAGATGCCACGACCTTTATATCAGTGTATGTCAGCCATTGCCTACTTTTAATTGACCAAACTGGAGTGAGGAAGATCCTTCATGTTAGATTTTTCTGTGGTAAATTTTGAGTTCTGGGCTGCCTTTCCACCACACACTCCAAACTACACTGCCTGCTGTCTCCCTTGCTGACTTTCTAGTGTGTGCTAAGGGAACAACAATGCTAAACTTCCCAAAATGCAATTACAAAAATGAATCTGCCTCAGGAGAAGGTACTCACATGCAATGAATTCTACATTTTGCCCTATTTCTTTTTCACTTTTCAGGTATTTCTCCCTTTATATCATTACAAATGCTTTTATTAAAAACGCAATCTTAATTACGGTATACATGTGTCACTTTGAAACTATTAAAATGCAACTTTTTTTTCTTGAGATAGTCTCGCTATCGCCTCAGGATGAAATGCAGTGATGCAATCTTGGCTCCCTACAGCCTCAGCCTCCTGGACTCAAACAATCCTTCCACCGCAGCCTGCCAAGTAGCTGGGACTACTGGCACACGCCACCTTGCCCAGCAAAGTTTTGTATTTTTTGTAGAGATGGATTTTCACTTTGTTGCCTAGGCTGGTCTTGACCTCCTGGGCTCAAGCTATCCTCCTGTCTTGACCTCCCAAAGTGCTAGGAATACAGGCGTGAGTCACCACAGCCTGCCAAAAGCAACTATTGATTACTTTTTACTCTAACAACAACTAGTTGGTCTTAGAACCAGTAGTTAATTTGAGACATATGAATTATGTGTACCAGTTATCCTAATCTACTGTGCACAAATGTTGAATGTTCTTACTATGTTTTCTCAGTTGTATTTGATTTACGAACATGACCAAATCAACTGAAGATATCAGTCTGATCTAAAGTAACATAGAAAGTCAAAGTGTCAACAAAATCATGTGTTATTGTGAAATGCAGATATCTTTATATCAAAGCAAAAAAAATGTAAATGCTTCAGTTTTTTTGGGTTTTTTTTTTTCGTTTTCAGTGGTGTCAATCCTGATTTAGGATGAAAACTGAAAGAACTCAAATATAGACCGTGGAATGGCCTTAAGTTTTTTTGGATTGTCCAGCATTTGTTCCCCTTTATGTGGTAAGGTCACATGGATTTTCTCTTGTGGAAAATCATTATCGATCGATACAGTTCAGCCACAATCACCTTACTTTCCAGAGCTTCGTGAATGGGCACAGTAACAAGGCATGACTTGTCAATATATTCCGTCTACCTCACCACAGAGATTGGTTCAATATGGGCACATGGCCCATGGTCAAATTAGACTAAAACAAATACTGTCCAAACTATCAGAGGAAATAAATAGTCATTCAAGTTTGTTTTTTTCCTGCTGGGTATAATATTTGTAGTTTTTATTTTCTACATATTATGATGTTTTGGCACTTTAATAATCCTTCTGGCTGGGGAGAGACTGCATCTCCCAAGACTATTCAATTCCCAGAGAGAGCAAACAGTCAACCAGGAGCTGACTGCTTTGATATGCAAACCAATCAATCCAGAGGCACGCCTCTTCTGTCTGGCCCATACATGTCAAGAGGGCAATATTCCTCTGCCTTATTCATCCCAGTGCAAGGTACTGGGCAACTAGGAAACACCCCTTTAGCTTAGAGTCCACTGACATTATTCAAACTAACCAATCTTAAACTGATTACCAAGCCCTATCTTGCCTCCTGCTGTAACTCCCCTAAAGTCTGTGACTTAGGCACACCTATCTCCTCCAAGTTCTGCCTCTGGACCCACCCTGGTGCTTTCCCATGTGGCCCTACATGGTGCGCTGTGCCGCCTCTTTCTAGGACCTGTTGTCATAAGCTTTGTTTTCCTGATCCTCTCTTGTTTCTGCTCTGTGACTACATCTGACTGTCTCATAAAAGAACATAGTACGCTGGTTTGATGAAACAATACAACAGTGTGAACATTTGGGTGGTCATATTGTCTCTTAGTTCCCAGCCAATAAAGGAAAAAAAGGCAATTTCTAAAAATGGAGAGGGAGTCTTTAGCTTTTGATCAAGTTGAATCTGAAGTTTGGAGCCTATATTCGAATCATTGGCTCCAACTAACAGAGCCAATAAATTTACTTTTTACTTAAGCCAGTTTGAGTTGGGTGTTTGATGACTTAATGACTTAAAGATTTATGAGTTGCACAGGTTAATAAAACAAGAAGCTAAATGGAATGAAACAGAGAGCTTTTTCAAAAGAGAAATCTAGAAGTCTAAAAAGAGAAGAATACTATAAAAAGAGAAAAAATAGTATAATAGAATGATGTATAACATGTTGGTGCCAATACAAATCTTAGAAAAAAATTTACTTCTGAAGACTGATACTTTTATTACAAGGCCACCATAGAAATCTTTTTCTCTCTGCACATACACAGAAGAAGAGCCATCTGAGGACACAGAAAGCCAGTAAGCAAGCCCTCACAAGAAATCAATCCTGCTGACATCTCGATCTTAGACTTCTTACTGCCAGAACCGTGAGAAAATAAATTGTGTTGGTTAATCTACCTAGGCTGTGTATTTTGTTGTGGCAATCTGAGTTGTCTGATACAGCCACCAATGGTAAAATAATAATTTCTACTCATAGAAATATGGATACCAAAATTACATTTCAAAATTGTCATTCCCTTGGCATGTATTTTTACAGTAAAATATGTAATTTAAAATTATGTCATAGTTCTATAATGTAATAAGGAAGGCTATCGTAGTTTTTAAGGGAAAAGATTTTAAAAGCATATAAATATTTCATTGACTAGAATTGCTTTGAAATTTTTTTAATTCTATTATTCATAAATCTGTATCTACTAAACAGAATTGTATACTGTATCTTAATGTAGTCCACATTTTCATTTTATTCATGTTAGCTCTGTTAGTTTTTTTATTGATTCATTCATTCATCCTCTCAGCACATATTTATTATAAACACAAGAAATAGTGTGGTGGTGTTACAGTCACTGGAGCTGTTCATTGAGTTTTTCTAGTACTCTGCCCTTCTAGGCACATATATTGACTATATTTCCTGGCCTGCCTTTTGCTTAAGAGGAGACCCATGATATTTGTTCCCTTCAGTAGCCTGGTTTTGCGATATGGCCATTTTCTGGCAAGAACATTTAACTGCCTTTCTGAGACTTTCAATAGTATTTTCCTTTTGCCAGACCACTGGCAAAGATTGAAACAGTGGCTGCTCCTTCAGCTTGGTTTCGAAATGAGGAGACATGGAGCATCCCCAACTGACAGTGATGAACATGAAGTATGAATGAGAAATAAACATTTGTTATAAGCCATCAGTATTTGGGGCCTATTGTTACCAGAGCAAAAGTTAATCTATCGTAACTAATTGGCTGAGTGCAGTAGAATATGCCAATGGACAAGGTTGACCCCTGCAATGAAGAACTTGTAGTTTGGTGAAAGACCAAAGAGCAACATAAACAAGACAAAGTACATTAAATGGAAATTTAAACAAACAAACAAACAAAAAAAAAACCCTCTGCATTCAGGGAGGATGTAAGGGGAAATAATACCTTCATTCAGACTAGGAATATTAGGCAATGCTCTACAGACATATGAAATTTAACCTGCATCTGTAAAAGATGGATATGGTCTTCATAGGCTGAGAAAGTATAGAAAAGACATACTTATGAGTTCCAAACCAAAGCAATATTAATAGGAAAAGCATGAAGACAAGAGAGTATATGAGTGGCATGTCACAAATTATCATAGGAGTTGTCTAACTACAGATAAAGACCTTGATGTGGGAACTGGATATCATCAAAGAATCTGGTCACTACTGTGACTGAGTTTCCGAAAGTGTGGTTTCTTTCTCATTTCATTTTAATTTTTTTTACATTCAGCTCTGTGACTAATTTGAAATTAATTCTTTGTGTGCTATGAAATGGGGTCTAAGTTCCATTCTTTTTAATACTAAAAATGTCTGATTGAACCAGAACCATTTAAAGAGTTTTCCCTTAATGCTTCAAAGGGCTATTTTTTGTCATGTCAAGTGTCCGTATAAAAAGGAATACAGTTCTGGACTTTCTATTCTGTTTATTTTTGTTTGTTCATCAATATTGTACCATATTAATTATTGCAACTTTGTAAGTATTAATATAGTAGAGTAACTCCTCTCAATTGAAATCACTTTGCAAAAATTCTAACAGTGAGAAAACTATTTCAGTGAAAAATACCTGACCTAACTGGCTCCATCTTGCCTTTAACCTCCAAGCTGCTCTTTTGCATTCCTGAGTGTAGGCTGATTTAACTACAGGAGGAATTTAGTTCACAGTTTAACTTTGCAACAAAGTTGGCTATGTCTCGGGATCCTTAGGGTGTCACATTTCCAGCTAGAAACCTCTGTGGCTGGTGGCACCTTTGCCCGAGTTTTGCTTGGGCCCACTGGGGTTCATTCCACCCACTGGGCCTGGCAGGCTGCACTTGACTTGCACTACTGGCACCAGGTCCAACACCTGCTAAGGCCAAGCCAGAGACAGAGCAATGAGGGGTGTGTGAGCAAGAATGGGGTCCAGCCAGCTGCAGCAGGGCAGGCAGTTCCAGACACCAGCACAGGCACTGGCTTTTTGCAAGGCTGTGGCTGGACTAGGCATGCCACAAATCGCTTCTACCACTGGCACCAGGGAATTCAGTGGTGCCTGGAAGCTTGGAGATAACAGGACCACAGAGCCCCAAAGAGGGTGTCACAGCCTTGATTTAAGGAGCAACTAGATCTGGCTTCCCAAAGGGCCACAGCTCTTCTATCTATCTCATTGCCACCAGCATGGAGAGTGGTGGAGGGGAGGGGAAGCATTTCAGCCCTGTTGGTGTTACAGCTTTTCCTGTCCCACCATTCATCAGTTTCCAAGTTCTTGTCCCACATTCAGGAAGAATGAGGTACACAAACAACTGAAGTGTGAGCAAGGCAAAGAAGAGCTTTATTGAGTGACAGAACAGCTCTAGGGAGAGCCTAAGTGGGTAGCTCCTTTCTCCAGGCAGGTAATCCCAACAAGTGCCTAGCTCTCAGCAGAGAGGAGACCCAGAGTGGGTACCTCCTTCCCACAGCTGGTAGTCCTGACATCTGTACAAGTATGGCTGGGTCTGGGGTTTTTTATGGGCTCAGAAAGGAGGAAGTGTGTGCAGACTGGCCCACGGGCAGCCATGGGCAGGCCCAGACAAAGCTGTAAGTTCTCACTCCCAGCAGTTGACTCCACCCGGAACTGACAGCCCAGCCCTCAGGCTTCAGGCTATCCCTGGCTTGAAGGTGGGGTTTCACCAGGGACCCACCCCTTTCCACCCAGGAACCTGTCTGTCTGCCTCCTGCTGCCATCAACATGTGGTCCATGGCATGCAGGCTGTTCATGCCTAGGGGCTCCTGCAAGTCTGCACCAAGCCACCCTCAGTACCCCCTTGGCATCCCTCCCATGCTCATGGAAACCCAAAGTCCAGAGAGGGATGAAGCAGTAAGAAGCTGGTGTGTTAGCACTGCCTCAAGTGTGTGTGCACCCAGCTGGGTCACCACAGTGCCCAGGCTTGGCTATAACATTGCCCCATTCCAGAGTGGGCACCAGGAGTGGGGAGAGGCCGGACAGCAGAAGTATCTACTTTCAAGCCTGCAGAGACAAGGGGCTTCCTCTGGGGACCCAAGAGTGCAGGGATGCCTGGGTCTGAAGCCAGGACTAGGTGGTCAAATCTGTGCCCAGGAGCATGTGATCCTGCTCTCTCGACTTGGTTGGTGGCAGGGCTCCCACCCATACCCGGCCCCCACCAGCTCCCCCAGAGCACACAGTCCCAGCCCCATCTACCCAGTTGGAGCCAGTGTCTTCACAGCAGCCACTTCAGATTGACTGCTGCTGTCATCAATAATAGCCCTTTCCCAAAACAAACCCCCTCCTGCCTGGCCTTCAGACTACCTTTGTAAGACTAGTAAATCAACCACCAGATTAGAAACTATGGTTTAGAAATCATCCAGCTAGAGGCCTAAGATTCTTAACCTCCCCAATTGCTCCTAGGGATAACATCACTACTGTAAAACCTAAGATTGTTGTTTGAGATAATTTTTACCTTCTGTATTCTGATGGACCAGCTGGCACCACCCAGACTGGTTATCAGGCTCAGGTTCTGCAATCCTACCCAGGAACAGAAGATAGCAAAAAAAACTTGCTTCAGCCCGGTGCGGTGGCTCACACCTGTAATCCCAGCACTTTGGGAGGCTAAGGCAGGCAGATCAGGAGGCCAGGAATTCAGGACCAGCCTGGCCAACATAGTGAAACCCCATCTGTACTGAAAATACAAAAATTGGCCAGGTGTGGTGGCGTGCACGTGTAGTCTCAGCTACTCAGGAAGATGAGGTGGGAGAATCATTTGAAACTAGGAGGCAGAGGTTGCGGTGAGCTGAGACCACACCATTGCACTCTAATCTGGGTGACAGAGTGATAATCCCTCTCAAAAAAAAAATATATATATATATATTGCTTCAACTCCCTGTGATTTAATCTCCAACCCAACCAATCAATACTTCCTACCCCTAGCCCCATCTCTGACAAATTATCCTGAAAAAACTCCAGTCTGAATTATCAGGGAGACAGATTTGAGTAATAAAACTCCAGTATCCTATTTAGCCTACTCTGAGTGCATTAATCTCTTTCTCTATTGTAATTTCCCTGTCTTAATAAATTGGCTCTTCTGGGCAGTGGGCCAGGAAAGTCCATTGGGTGGTTACAATGCATTGTTATTTAAAATCATCTTAGTTATTCTTGGTACTTGAACTTCTAAAAATATTTTAGAGTGTTCTGGCCCATTAACAAAATGAAACCAGCTGGAGACTTGATCAGTAGTGCAAGGAACCCATTCACTGATTTGGTGAAAACTGACATTATTAGGTTTACAATCCATAACTTGTTTCTCCATTTACTCAAGTCTTCATTCATCTCTCTTAGTGAAATTTTATTATGTATAGAAGTCTTATACTTCATTAATTAGATTACTAACAACTGGATGTTTTTAATTCTTTGTCACTAGTATTTTTTTTTTTTTACATTTCATTTTTAATTGTTTGGTGCCAGTATATAAAAATACAATGCATTTATTTATATTGACCATGAGTCACTTTTCTATTTTTTTGAAAAAGTTTAGCAAGATTGATGCTATTGCTTTCATAAATATTTCTTTAAATTCATTAGTGCAGCCACCTAAATCTGGCATTTTCTATGTTTGGATTTTTAATTTTTTTTTAATTACAGTTTTGTTTTTTCTCTTCTAATTCATGTTAGTTTTGTTTCTAACTTCATTTTACTGACTACCACCTCTAGTGTAATGTTGACTAGAAGTGATGAGGGTTCTGAACTCAGAAATAAACTTTCAATATCTTATTTTATTTTATGTAGTAAATGTTATGATTTTACTTTAGGTAGTAAATGTTATGATTTACTACATGATTTACTACAATTTTGGCTAGATATTTTTATCCGATTAAAGGACTTAATTTCATGGCAAGTTTGCTAACATCATACTAAGCAAAAATTATTACAGTACAGGCAATTTTTTAATGCAAATGGAGATTAAATTTTAATGTTTTTCTTTATCAAAATGGCCATATTATTCTCCTTTAAACTATAATATAAATTATAGAAATTAATTTTTAAATGATAAGCCAATTTGCATTTTTTGTTTAAACCCAATTTGATTGTGCTGTATTTTTTTATATAACTCAATATGTTTGCTAATACTTTATTTAGGATTTTACAGCTATGTTTTATAATTTCCCTTTTATTTTTGCAATAACCAAATAAAATTTGGATACAATTGTCACAATAGTCTCAAAAACAAGATGGGAAATGTTTTCTCTTTTTCTATATTTTTGAAAAAGTTTTGCAAGATTGATGCTATTGCTTTCATAAATATTTGTTTAAATTCATTAGTGCAGTCATCTAAGTCTGGCATTTTCTATGTGAAAATGTGTTAAATTAAAGATCCAATTTTTATATAGCTATAGTACTATTCAGATTCTTTATTTCTTCATGTATTTAGTAGTGTTTTTCTGAAAATATGTCCATATTATATAAATTTATAAATTATTGGCATAAGCTTGATCATAATATCCCTTATAATCTTATTCTCTATAGGAAGTATGATTATCTCATCTTTTTCTCCTCAATATACTTACTGGTTTCTCCTTTTCCTTGTGTTTTAATTCGTCTTGAGAGGAATTTATTGATTTTATATGCTTTTTATTTTTTCAAAAGAATCAACTTTCAGCTTTGTTGAGTTTCTCTACTGCATGTTTGTTTTTCCAGTTCAATAAATTTTGCTTGTTTCCCTTTTTCTTTCTTCTTTCTATTTGCTTTAGGCTTAATTTGTTGTTTTTTTAAAATATAATCTCTGAAATAGAAGCAGATCATGCTTATAGCCTCTAATGTATGCATTTATGAACATAAATTTCTCTCATAGCACTGTTTTAGCTGTATCCCACAAGTTTTAGTATTGTAGTATTTCATATTCTTCTTCTTTCACAATATTTTATTTTAATTGCAGTTTCTTCTTTGACTTATGGATTGTTTTAAAATGTATATCCTTTTAGGCTGGGCACAGTGGCTCATGCCTATAATCCCTATGAGAGGCTGAAGCAGGAGGGAAGAATCACAGGATTGCTTGAGGCCAGGAGTTCGAGACCAGCCTGAGCAATGTAGCAAGTTTCTGTCTCTACAAAAAAAGTTGCTTTTTTTTTTTTTTTTTTCTTAATTGGCCGGGCACATAGTGGCATGCATCTGTAGTACCAGATACTCAGGAGGTTGAGACAGGAAGATCACTTATACTCAGGAGTTCAGGGCTGCAGTGAGCTATAATTTTCCCACTACATTCCAGCCTGGGTGACAGAGTAAGAAGACCCTGTCTCAAGAAAAAAAAAAAAATGTACATCTTTGATTTTGAAAAATAAAAGCGAAATTCTAAGCTCCAAAGAAAGAAACGTTAGGGCCCGAGAGAAATCTTGAAAACTGAGTTATCAGCCATGGCAAGAAAGGAGGTCAGGCATGTCTCATGATACCCCCTCCCTGGAAAACCACAATGAGGCTTCCTTCCCAAAGGGCTAAACAGAAACCAGCCCTTTCAAAAGACTCCACCATTGTTATCAACTAACTACCTGATGCTTCCTGCTTCCTTTTATGGTTTCAGCATAACTGACAAATTTCTTCTTAATATGAAAACACCAACCATGGAGGGGTCTGGCCAGTCTACAGAGAAGGTACAAGAAGGGTTTTCACATCTTCTGCCTAAACTTGGGTGTCAGGGGGCTAAAATCTCTGCTTTGGATCATACTAACATAGCTGTCTTTTGATATCTGGGATTCACAAAGGGGTGTGAAGCTCAATTGCACATGCCCATAGTTCTCTTCTCAATTGCACATGTTCCTATCATAGAAGAACCATGGGCATGTTCAGTTGAGCTTCACGCTCCTTCATGGATCCCAGGTACTCCTCTCATGACTCTTTCTATAATTTATTAAATATGTATATTCAGCAACCCTACTTAGCATAAATTCCTGTTCCCTTTGTCCCTTCCTAGAAGTGTCTGTTTTTGGTGCTGGCCAGAGGCTGTCCTTTCTAGTCTGTCAGAATAGCCACCCTACAAGCTCCAACCCCCTCTATGAGAAATAAAGCTCTCCTTTCAAAATCTATGAACCTTGTCACTCTTGAGTTGCCACTTTCGACTCAAGATCCATAAGGATATTTTAGTAAATTTGTCATTAACTTCTAGTTAATTCCATTGCAGCATTCCATTGGAGCAAAGAACATAGCCTGTTTAATTTCATTTCCTTAAAATCTTGTTGAGACTTACTTTACAGATGGCAGATAGTCTTTTTTAGCAAATGTTCTGTATGTATTTGAAAAGAATGTCTGTTCAGCAATGGTGAGACACAGTGATCTACATATTTAATGTTAGATCATCTCTGTATTTACTGAGTTTTTGCCTGCTTATTCTAATACTGAGAAAAGTGTGTTAAAATCTCCTATACAAGTGTAGATTTGTCTGTTTCTCTTTTAAAGGTAGTCAGACTTAGTGCCATCTCTAAAAAACAAATACATAAATAAATGTAGTCAAGCTTCTCCTGTACATGCATTTGCCCAGGATTCAGAGATGCCAAAAGAGAAGATCCAGAGGGTGGGTGACCAGCAAAAGAAACTGAACTCCTGCAGTGTGGAGCTGCACAAGTTGCCTGGGCCAGGACTCAGAGAAGGTGAAGGAAGAGATATGATGGGAGCTAAGAAGTCAAAGGGCTGCACTGTGGTCTATGTCACTAGATGAGCAGCAACAGAGGCAATTTAGCATGTTGCCTGCGGCCATAACTCACCCTCACAAGGTAAAAAACAATATGGGGGACTTCTTCCGGACAAGGCCAAGGCAAATCCAGACCAGAAAGGGAATTCTGGGAAATGTAGTTCCACCTTATCTAAGTTCACTCTACGCAAAGCCATTACACTTAGCCTAAGAAACCTCACAAGTCACCTTTGAAATAAATTGTAATTCATTTAATTCAAGGTGCTCTCTGAAGCCACAAGACTAGAAGAAGCTGCCATGAGATTAATTATAGAAAACAGAGCGAAAGTAACTGTTCCAACTCACTACCGTTACCTGGTACAGCCATGGGTCAAAATAAAAAATACTTATTTTCTGGGAGTGAAACCACCTTTGCAAAAATTATGACAATGAAAAAAATCTGACCTAACTGACTACATTTTGCTTCTTCTTCTTTTTTTTTTTTGAGGTGGAGTCTGGCTCTGTCACCCAGGCTTAAGAGCACAATCTTGGCTCACTGCAACCTCCACCTCTGGCGTTCAAGCGATTTTCCTGCCTCAGCTTCCTGAGTACCTGGGACTACAGGCACACACTACCACGCCAGGCTAATATCTGTATTTTAAGTAGAGACGAGGTTTCACCATATTGTCCAGGCTGGCCTCGAACTCCTGACCTCATAATCCACCTGCCTTGACCCCACAAAGTGCTGGGATTACAAGCATGAGCCACCGCACCCAGCTTCCAGTTTGCTTCTAACCTCCAAGCTACTTTTGTTCATTCCTGGACACAGACTGAACTAACTTTGAGAGGAATTTAGTTTATAGTTTAACTTTGAAACAAAGATGATGATAGCCGCTACCAGAAACAAGCCCTCTTCTTGCCTGGGGACCAGACTGCCTTTGTAAACTAAGAAATTAGCCACAAGATTATAAATTATGGCTCAGGAGTCATGCAACCAGAGGCCACCAGCTTCCTAACATCCTCAATTTCTCCTAGGGGTAACATCACTATTGTAAAACCTAGGAGGTCTGAGGTATTTTTCAGACCCTGCATTCCAGTGGATCAGCTGGTGCCACCCAGAGGGGTAAACTGGCTCATCTGTTCTTGTGGCCCAGCCCGGAAACCCACTTAGCACAAGAGGACAGCTTAAATGCTGTATGATTTCAACCTGGACCCACTCAATCAGCCCTCCCATTCCCTGGCCTCTGCCTGCCAAACTATCTTTAAAAAACCCTAGCCTCAGAATTTGGGGGGAAACTGATTTGAGTCTTAATAAACTCCCGCCTCCCATTTAGCCAGCTTGACTTGTATTCAATACTTTCTCTGTTGCCATTCCCCTGTCTGGAAAACTCAGGTCTATCTCTGCAGCAAGCAAAAAGAACCCACTGGGTGGCTATAGAAGCAAAGCTTATTTTTCAAAAATATGTGTATGTGTAAAATATTGTTAAGGATTTGTGACAATTATAAATCAATTGCTCACCCTCTAGTGAATTAATTTGATATATTTAGTTTTTTATAATACATATAACATACATCTAATGTCGTCTAATGGTAAGACATTTTTAATGCTACAGTTTTAAATTATACTAGTAAATTTAAGCACAAAGCAAAGCAAAAAGTGTTTCCTTTCAAGTATTCATAATGTATGCTAACAATATTGCCAGGGAGTGTTTGGCTTTTGAATGTTCATTAATATTTAAAGCATTCTAGGGTAATAATGAAGAACTAGAGACAAAGTTAAAGTTAACACAAAAAGGAGAGGGGTGTGTGAAATTATGTGCGAGATGCTAGAAAAATTCTTGTGATGTGGCTTTTATGTTCATGAAATAAGGTTTGGGGTGTGTGACTTTTGTGTAAATAGTCTTACATAAAAACACAATAAAAGAGACACAATTTAGCAAATTGCGCTGCAAAGAGGAGAAACGAGGTGAGTTTTTTCTCAGAAACGGCCCCTCCCCCGCCTCAGAAGGTCTTTAGCTCTGAGCAGCTTCCTGGACGACACATGGTTGTCATGGAGACAGGCAGGGCCTCCTCCTCTCTGCTTGGAGCCGAAACAGCAGGACTGGTTGGGAGTGAGCACGGGGAACACAATGATGAGCCCTTCTGCTGCAGGCAGTGGACACCAAGCAATGACCTAATGCACTGAAAGAGAGAAAAGATGAGAATACAAACAGCCCGATGCACGCTAGCCGCCACACCCAAACCCCAACACAATGATATTGGGGATAATAAGGCAACTCTCCAGTCTCCGATGTACTTAGCTAACATTTAAGCAGATCAAAGAGCTGTTTGTAGAAAAGCCATTTTTTTTTTCAAGAGCCAATAAAAGCAAAGCTACTACTCCGATATAATTAAATATTTTGATATAACAAATATTAGTAATAAGAACAAACAACATTATAACAATAATGCTTGTTGAATTTCTTGAATTCCTATGTACCGTAGTTACTGGAATCTTTCAGTCATTAAATATCAGTAACGTGTACAGAAAGATAAGTGCCAGCTATCAGATTTTTAAAATTAAGAATAACTAAGACAAGCACAAATAGAAACAGGTAATCTGTGGGTGCTTACAAAGAACATCTCCTTCTTCATAAATATACCCCATTTATATTATAAAATAGAACAAATTAATTCAACTAGAATTTTGAAAGTAATTAAAAGTGAAAATGTGAGCCAGTTATGTTTAACACTATTCTATATATAATATTTTATTTGACTAGATGAGCATAAATAGTATTTCTTCCTTTATTCTGTAGTCTTAGTAAATTCGAAGAACAGCTACTTTATCTAGAAAATCTGTGGTGACATCTTCAATTTATGTTGACATCCCGTATCCCATCAGCAGAGAATGAAGACAAGGAAAAGAGTATGTAAATGCAAAAAGTCTGTATAATTAATCAAATAAACAATAAATTTGTATCTAAACTCTTTTTATTCTTTAATTACTGCAGGCCACCACCCTTAAAAATTCCAAAAGAAAATTAACATAATCACACTCTAGGATATCTTTTTAAGTCCTTTATACAAAAATGCCATCATACAAAATGCCATTTGAATTTCATTCAGTAAACATAAACTATATACAACACTAAAACTACCGATGTTTTTTAAAAAATAGACGATGGATAAATATGGATGAAATTTTTGACCTTTAAATAACAAAACAGAAGACATTTAGTCCCCTAGTTTCTGAGACCACAATTAAGCATATAAATAAAGCAATTTATAACATAATGTCATCCCATCCCAATTTTTTCTGAAAAAACATGGATTGCAAACCACAAATGAATAAATGTTACATAAAAATGGATCTTAAGCTATGTGAAAAGGCAATATGTACTCTTAGGGAATACCCATGTTTGCCTTATGTTCTAAAAGTTGATGCTATGAAACAATAAATTATTCATGACTTTGGTAACATAATATTGTTAATCATAGAAATAAAAGATCAAAGATAAATAGGAATGATGACAATTTATCATTAGTAAATTAGCTGATGTTCTTTTACACTGCTTTCCATCCATTGGGCTCTATGAGTACTCTGTCTTACCTTTTTTATTCTCTCTCTCTCTTCCTTTTTCTGCTTTCTCTTGTCTCTCTCCCCTTCTCCTCTCACAAAGAGTATGTACATGGGTGTGTATACATATAATACAAATCACTGTATATATAGACATTAAAGAGAAAATGTGTGTGTACATATACACCCCCTAACACACACACACACACACACACACACAGTTATTAAACACAAAATTTATTACACAATAGTGACAGGCAATATCACACACACAAACACACACACACTGTTTATGCTTTCATAGAAGATATTTCCAACCCACTTTCCCAGAGAGAAAACTATAGAAAGAGTATTTCTCTCTTCATCTTTTTAGTCTTCCCACGGGAGGGAAAGTGATGTTTCTCATAGGGGTTTTGGTAAAAAGAACCATGAATACTTGGCTTTCACCTTCCAGACTCAAATTCTGGGTCTGAGGCCTGCAAAGAGATGTCTGGAATTTCTGTGAGTGGCAGTAACCTTTGCTGGCCAGATTTTCTCTAGCAAAGGGCTGTAATGGTAGAGTTATGTCTGTGACTAAAGGGAATAAATTTGGTTTCCCCCAAATCTCAAATATATATATATATATAAACTTCTTAGAGTAAAATTTGAAAATGAGAGGAGGAAATAATTGCACACAATTATACATACAGGCAAACTTATAGGTGCAATTTTTCCCTCTCTCGTTTTCAAATTTTACTCCAAGAAATTAATACAGCTTCAAATATGATTTCCTAATTTGTAGTTATAATATGGGGAATAAAATGATTGAACTCACTACTCTCAGATACTATTTTAAGTAATTCTAAATCAGAGAATGCCATGGAAATCTGAACACTGGAACGAGGCTACATTTTTGTGTGTATACTACGGACAAAATTATCTTTAGCTTTAATTCCCTCATTTGCATAGACATGTGGTGATAGAGTTCAAGAACCAGAATTCAGGGTAATTCATTCTCAACTCCAGACTCCACTCTGAATAACTTAATTTCAATACTGATTTTTATAAAAATAAAAATGTATTTTAAAAGATTTCATTTTCAACTTAAAACATCGTGCTTTGAAAAGCACATGATAGAAGCAAACATTTCCTATAAAATAAAATGGTGCGCTCTGCATTTCAATTTAAGGTGGCCGGCTCTCCTGAACTTAAACACTACTTTCTACAACTCATTGTGAAACTGAACTTGTTAGTGATAGTGACCAGCCAGTTGAAGCAGTATATATGCAGTGTTATAGCCTCCTCATGCTCTGGTCCAGTTTTCAAATTTCTTCATCTCTGGAAGCTGCAATATGAAGTTAGTTTGTTCACTGCATGCACTCCTATTTGTCTAGAATTATAAAGGCCCAGAGGCTTTTATGCTATTTAACAAGATCTTGTTTCTGTAAGAAAATAAGCCAATAAATATGCAGGAATATTGTACAAATGTAAAGAATCTCCTATTTTTATCTTGATGATGACTGTAAATTAGTCAAAAAGAAAATAATAAAACAATTATTACAGGCCACTATATTGTGTGCCTAGTGTTTATAAAATTTTATCCTATCTTTCCCTTATAAGACCTAAATGAAATAAGTTTTATTAACTCCATTTTAAAATGGATAAACTGAGGCTTAAAACTACAGAGTCAACAGTCAAATTCGTGTCTGGTGGGTGTTAAAATCTGCTAAAATGTAAACCCAGTTTAGTGTAATGCTTCTTTAAAACTATCAGACACTGCTGGGCATGGTGACTCACACCTGTAATCCCAGCTTTAGAAGGCTGAGGCAAGCATATTGCTTGAGCGCAGGAGTTGAGACCAAGCTGAGCAACATGCCAAAACTGCCTCTATACAAGATATGCAAAAATTAGCTGGGTATGATGCCAGGTGCTTGTAGTTCCAGCCTCTTCAAAGGCTGAGGTGGGAGGATTGCTTGAACCCAAGGAAGTCAAGACTGTAGTAAGCCCTGATTGCACCACTGCACTCCAGCTTGGGTGATAAAGTGAGACTGTCTCAAATAAAAAAAAAATCTGTCAGACACATTGACTACTCTACTGGTCTCTTTTGTCGATATTTTCTGTGAAGTCGCGTTTTATATTAATATTTATTGAATATCTTTTTATGTAAAAATTCAAAAAGAGTAAGACAATATAAAAGAAAACTCTATCATCCCTGCCCTTGAGCTTAAAATAATTTAATTTCAGCCAATTAATTTATCGTTTAAAGGCCTGATCACACCAAACTATTCCATTCTGGTCATGGAAAGATTGTTGAAATAGACAGTGTCTTACCCAATTAGGGTCATGCATTGCTGACACACACACAGAAGAAATAATTAAACACATGCACTAAAAAATAAAGTATATGAATATAGTAGAGGGGTCACAGCAAAATGCAGGCATGTCAATCCATAGATTTACAGTTCATATATTTATTGAGCGCTTACTGTGCTTGGCATTGTGCTAAACGCTGAAAAAATACCAACCAAGAATACACACACTCTCTCTTAGAGTGAGACTGCTCTCATGGAGTTTACACATGGAGAGTACAGAGAAGCAAACAGGCAATGTCAATGCTGTGTGATGAGGCTGTGAAGGTGCAGACGGCCCAGGGAACAGAAGACCTAAGGCCGCAGGGCCAAGCAGAGAGCCCTGCCAAAGAGTAGGTTATATTTTGTGATTTGTTAAACTGACTGAACAAATGAAGATAAAGATACTCTTGAATCCAACCAAGGCAGGAATAATAAGCCAGCGTGAGTTTACATTTGAAGACAGCTTGCTAAATGGTTATTTTTTCAACTCTGCTTTTGATATTTAAAAATCTTAGAATAATTAGCTACCTTTCTCCTACTACAATCAATGTCACAATGTTAATCTTACATATATATCATGTTATTTTACAGGATATTCATAGTATAAATTCCTGGCAACATATATTGTTCAGTAAGAAAAGACAGCACATACAACAATCTTACTTTAAGATAAGTACCTTCACATTATTTTCATATACATAAACAAAAATACACATGTATGTGAGGGTATTTTTGTGTGGAGCAGGGGCTCTCAACCCCCAGGCCACAGATTGGTACCAGTCTGTGACCTGTTAGGAACTGTGCCGTACAGCAGGAGGTGAGTGGCGGGCAAGCGAACGTTACCCCCGGAGCTTCACATCCTGTCACATCAGCAGCAGCAGCATTAGATTCTCATAGGAGTATTAACACTATACCTACCTATAGGGCAGTAACCCTATTGCGAACTGCACATGTAAGGTTGTGTGCTCCTTATGAGAATCTAATGCCTGGTGATCTGAGGATCCTAGGTGGAACAGTTTCATTCTGAAATTGTCTTGGAAAAACTGTCTTTCATGAAACCAGTCCCTGGTGCCAAAAAGGTTGGGAACTGCTGGGGTAGGGGTGTAAAACAAATTGATGCTATTAGCATCGCAAGTTCACAATGGTTATTTCTTTATTTTTTCATGTTTATTCTATTTCTGACTTTCAAAATTTTCTTTAATACAGAACATGTATTTAAATATGTATGCTAATTCTGGTGAACCCTTATGCACCACTTACTGATGCAGAAATATATTCAAGACACGTAGTTTACAGTATTAGTTAAATTATATAATAGGATGCCTCCTTTCTGACAACTTTTCTGATTATTTTTCTGATCATTTTTATAGTACATAAGAAAGAAAAACAATCCCTGACAATTATGCTGAATTTGATACATTTTCAATGTGAAAATATCTTAGTGTTTTAATTTTTGTAAGTACAAATAACAAACATTTATAGGCTTAAAATCCATATACTTGATGTTTTGTATGAATTATGTCAGCTAATTCTCACAAGAACTCTATGAAGAAGGCACTGTTTTTATCCCTATTTCATAGCCATGGAGACTGAAGCATAGGTTTAGAAAATAAACAGGTCACATAACTACCAGCAGGCAGAGCAGGTACTTTATTTTAACCCAGTTGACTCCTGAGCCCACAGTTTTAATGACCAGACTATACTGTATCTTTCACCTTTTCCATAATGTTGTAAAATGAATTTGAAAAAGTACAAAGTGGCTGGGCATGGTGGCTCAAGCCTGTAATCTCAGCACTTTGGGAGGCCAAGGTGGGCAGATCACCTGAGGTCAGGAGTTCTAGATCAGCCTGGCCAATATGGTGAAACCTCATTTCTACTAAAAATACAAAAATTAGCTGGGCATGGTGGCATATGCCTGTAGTCCCAGCTACTCAGGAGGCTGAGGCAGAAGAATCACTTGAATGCGGGAGGCAGAGGTTGCAGTGAGTCAAAATAATGCCACTGCACTCCAGCCTGGACGACGGAGCGAGACTCCATCTCAAAAAAAAAAAGAAAGAAAAAAAGAAAAAGTACGAAGTAATGCAAATTATGCTTTTAAGTGCTAGTTTATGCCTTCTAAAAGAATGTCTGCTTTTTATCTCTACATCCTAATGAATATATATTAATATAATATTAATTATACAATTTTTGAAGGGAAAAATAAGATTAAATGATCTTTTTAAATTGAGACTTAAATTACACTATAGGTCAATTGCTTTAATCAGATTCACCTTGCTACATTCAGTGATACACGAGGTTCCTATGCCAACAAAACAAGAATTGTTCCCAGGTTGTTTGCAAATAGCTAGTCTCAGAAGATGAAGTTATCTAAGGTCTGTTATGAAGACAAAACCATATTCTTAGAAGATAGGGAAGTCCATCCCAAGTTGCTAGAGACGTGTTAGTCCAAGCTGCACCACTTTGTAGGTTCCCTACTATTTTGCAGACCTTGCAAATGTTTGCAAAGTGAAACATTTCATGTGAGTTTGGGCCATGAGAGGCATCCTCCCTAGCCACCTGACCACAAGGCTGACAAAGGCCCAAATAAAGAAACATCCCTAATATATCTTGCTGGACGTAGGTCCAAGGAACACCAAAATGAGATCCTGCTGGGACAAGGGCCAGAACAGCCTCATCTTGGAAATATCTTATCAGTATCCTGCTGGGCAGCAAGCCAGACTGCCCAGATTCCTCCTGCCTATACCTGTAAGTACCTCCAGCTGGTAAGCAATGGGGGCTCTGACATTCGGCTGGTCCCCCACTTCTGAAGGTTTTATGGTGGACATAAAGCCTGCATTTGCTGTTGACTTGCTGTGTGTGTGTGTGTGTGTGTGTGTCTTTCTTTAACCCTTACCTTCCATTCAAAACCTAAACGGCAGTAGAACCTGTCCTTCTTCTTCCTCTTGTTTTTTATTGATATGGAGTTTCACTCTTGTTGCCCAGGTTGGAGTGCAATGGCACGACCTTAGCTCACTGCAACCTCTTTCTCCCGGGTTCAAGCAATTCTCCTACCTTGGCCTCCCAAGTAGCTGGAGTTACAGGCATCGGCCATCTCTCCCAGGCAATTTTTCGTAGAGATGGGTGTTTCAACATGTTGGCTAGGCTGGTCCCAAACTCCTGACCTCAGGTGATCCACCTGCCTCTGCCTCCCAAAGTGCTGGGATTATAGGCATGAGCCACTGCACCCGGCCCCAAACTTCTAAGAGAACACTTTCATTTGCTCAAGTTCATCACCCCTGTTAAACTAATTAACAACTTCCTGAGTGTGAGTAATCGCTTGATAAGAGACTTAACCATCCAAGAGTGTGAGATGACAACAGAAGTGGGATGCATACCTACAGATGGTTTCTGGCTAATTGTGAATATGGTAATGTTGGCATCCAAATAGAAGGTCTATTATCTACTTTTCAAATAGTAGAAGGCACTATGATAACACATGAGACTGTTAAGATTTAAGACTGTGTATTCTAAAAACATAGTTACATATTTTTAAAAGATGACTTAATTAACAGGCAGGTTTTTTTTTACAGCTGTGGTTATCTTTCATTACCTAAATAAAGGCAAATTTCAAAATTACAACTACTATTACTATTAATATATACAAATGATATTTGCATTAAAATTCTATTCCTTGAAAAGGAGTTTTGCAGTAGAGGCTGGTACTGCCTTGCCAGTTGGCAAGAAGTCAAAGTGTTTAACCTTGGAAATAAGTATTGAACGAACCTGGAGGGATGCTGCTTGCTAATCTGATCTCATCTCTACCATGCAAATGAAAAATATATACTGAAGCATACTTTTTAAGGATAGCAATATGCTTTTATTCTACAGAGGTCCTTGTTACTTATAACCGAATTGCAAATTTCATTTTGAACATTTTGTCAGGGACTCTTTGTGAAAGAAAAGGCACACATTTTCTGTACTTAGAAATGAAGTACTCATATTTACCAACTAAAGTGATAAAAGTTGACTTATCTAGGAGAGTGCAGTTTAAATGGGTTTTATCCTACATTTATCAGTTTGGGCAAGATATTTCGTTATTTCTGCTGTCATTCACATATGGAGCAGGACTTTTGTCTTCCGCATTTGATTTTGGAGCTCCACAGTAAAAATAAAGAGCAGAAAGTGCTGCTGAGTTGGGCTATATTAGCATCACGCTGTCAAATGGCACACTAATAAATAAAGTGGTAATTAGGATATTTAACAATAATGACAAGGGTGTTCTTGGGAGGGTTGTCCCAGAAGGGTAGAAGCCATCATAAACAAGAACTAGTCATCACTTCAAGTCTACCAGCACATATCAGAGTTTATAATTTGGGACCTGACCCAGGTGTCACATCCAGCTCCTTGAGCAATATCTGGATTGAGACCCACCTGCTATTAAATATCAGTACTAGGTCACTGACAGTGAAGTAAAGCCAGAAAATAAGCCTGTTTTTCAGCATCACAGCACGCTTCTCTGTATTTCCAGTTGAATAATTGGTATTGAAAACTGGTATGAATATGATAGCCAAGAAAAGGAAGAAAACGTTTAATTCTAATTATCTGAAACCGGCGAAATTCTAAAAGGATAAGCTGAATTAAAACCATAAGAAATATTGGCCAATTTTTTTGACTCCTATTAAATAATTGTGTAAAATAATAGAAGTATGAATGAATATATTTAACACGATCAATTCTACTCTTTAGGAGGCATAATGTTAAGAATTGTAGAATTAGGTTTTTCATATTCATGGAGTCCCTATAAGGTAGGATCTATTATTATCCCTACTTTATAAACAAGAAAAATACTCTTGAACATCTGGGGAAGTCCAAGGAGTAGCTTGTTCAAGGTCACACTATTTGTGGCAGATTGAATATGGTCACAAACTTTTTCAACTCCTCCTGTTAAGAAGTGGGTTTGAGTCTGGATGAACTCTAACTGCTTTGACCAGTATATTACAATAGAAGGGATGTTGGGTCAATTTCTGAACCGGTCGCTCCTCTCCTTTCCTATCTCTTGAAACATTCTCTCTGAAGAAAGCCAGACTGTATGTATAAAAAAACAACTCCTGAAAGACCACATGTTGTGAGAAAACCCAAGCTAGCCAAGTGAAAAGGCCACCTTGAGAGAAGAGATTCTCGGGCAGACATGAGAGTGAAGAAGCCGTTAAATGACTCTAATTAGAATTGGCCACAGCTGCTTATTACAACTGCATCAGAAACCTCAATAAAAGCCTCTCTTCTGAACTGAAGCAACTCAGAATTACGAGAGGTAATAATAATGTTGTTTGAACCACTAATGTTTTTATCTACTTGGTTTTTTAATAAAAGGATAATAATACAAATTTTTAAAATAAAAAATAATATTCTGACATCCAACTTTGGGTCATATTAAAAATGTAAATAAATAAACCACTGTTTTTTCTTTTCTTTCAACTTTTATGTTCAGAGGTACGTGTGCAGGGTGTGCAGGTTTGTTACATAGGTAAACATGTGCCATGATAAACTACAATTTTTTTAGGTGTTTTGTTACCCAGAAATAGATAAACCAAAACTGTTTATTGAATGGCAGAGCTAGGATCTGGGTAGTAGCGAATAAAAGCTTTGATCCATTTATTGCAGCTGTGGTGACATGAATAAAGCAGCAGTTCTCAAATTTTGGTCCACAGATTCCTGGGAACTTATGAGACCTCTCCACAGGGTCTACAAGGTCAAAACAATTTCATAATGACACTATTAGGTGTTATTTTTCTTTATCACTGTCTTGACATTGGCACTAATGGTGCAGAAGCCTTGGTGGGAAAACTGCTGATACTTTAGTCTGAATCAAGGCAGTGACACCAAGCTGTGTGAGTAAGCATCATATTCCTATGCCACACATTTAAATTTTTAACCATTTTCATTTTATTTAAAAATGTTAGATAAAGCAGTAAAAATTGTTAATTTTATAAAATCTTGACCCCTAAGTCCACATATTTTGAATTGTATGACAAAATGGGAAGTAGACAAAGAATCCTTCTCCCTTATACCTGCCATCCGAGGAAAAGCAATTGAGGATTGAACTGCAAGATAAATTACCTGCATTTCACATGGAACACCATTTTTACTTAAAAGAACAACTGACAGACAACCTATGCTTATTCAGACTTGGGTATTTGACAGGTGTTTTCTTGAAAGTAAGTAAAATAAGCCTGTCGCTTCAAGGAAAACAATCGGCACTACTTTTGCCAGTGATAAAATCTGAGCTTCAAGCAAAAATAAAAATTTTGGAAAGTTGTATCTTTTACCATGAGCTTGACAGCTCCCCAGTACCTAAAAACTTTTCTGGCTGGGCACCATTGCTTATGCTGGTAATGCCAGCACCTTGAGAGGCTGAGGCAGGAGGATCATCTGAGACCAGGAGATTGAGACCAGCCTGGGCAACATTGCAAAACCACGTCTCTAGAGAAAAATAGAAAAATTAGTTGGGTGTAGTTCCAGCTACTCGGGAGGCTGAGGTTGGAGGATCACCTGAGCCTAGGGAGGTCAAGGCTGCAGAGAGCCATGATTGTGCCACTGCACTCCAGCCGGGGTGACAGAGTGATAGAGATTTTGTCTCAAACAAAACAAAACAAAGCAAAACAAAAGTAACTTTTCTGATGAGTTTAGTAACGATATTAACAAATACATTTTTTATGTTGCATAACATAATGTATTCACATTTGGAAGATCTGCACAAATCAGAGAAGCAGTATTTCCCAATTGACTAATCCATGATGGTAAAAAATTACATACAAGTTAAGGTCCACTCAAAGTGTGAAATAAAGCAACAAAATTTATATGCAACACAGTACATGAAGTTTATTAATGTGGTTTCAGATTCCACATTGTGACGTTTAAAAACTCCTACTTGTTGAGTTTTACCATAATATCAAAGAGCAGTGTCCACAATTATCTGAAAAGCTATTATCCTCATTTTTCTGACTCCATAGTTTTGTGAGGCCATATTTTCTTCATACACTTCAACCAAAACAACATATTACTATAGATTGAATGTAGAAGTAGATATGGGACTCAAATTGTCTTTTATTAAGCCAGGCATTAAAGAGATTTGCAAAACTGTGAAACAACGCCACCCTTCTCACCAAATTGATTTGTTTTGGAAAATAGAGGGTGTTTTTACACACACACAAGTGTGTAATTTATGTTATGATGTAATTGTTTTACTGTTGTTATTTTAAGGTAACTTAATACATATTTGAAATTTATTAGTTATAATTTCTAATACTATAAATACCAATAAATATAACCCACATAAATACATTGAGGTTCTCAATAACATTTAAGAGTTTAGAGGAATCCTGATACAAAGAAGTTGGAGAGCCACTGGTCTAAAATAAAATAGCAGTTCACATGCCACATAGACAAACATTGCCTGTTTGCACATTTATTATGAGATAAGATCATATGGCCCAGGCAGCAAAGAAGTAGGCCAAGAATCAGCAATATGAAATTGCCCAGTGGGTTCTTCCTGCCCACTGCACAGACAAAATCAATCCACTGAGACAGCAGCATTGCTGTAGAGAGAGTGTAATTGATGTGAGGCTGGCCCATGAAGGAGAACTGGAATTATCACTCAAATCAGGCTCTCTGAAGACTTGGAGCTCAGGGTTTTTATAGACAATTTGGTGGGCAGGGGGTAGGAAATGGGTGCTGTCAGTTGGCAGGGGATGAAATCATAGGAGTGTGGAAAACTGAGTTAGCCTCTGGGTGGGGCCACAAGACCAGCTGACTCATGGGTCATGGGTCCAAATGGGTTCAATCTGAAACACATCTCAAAAAAACCCAATCTTACATTCTTCAATAGTGATGTTATCTGTAGGAGCCATTGGGAAGGTTATAAATCTTGTGACCTCTGGACACATTACTCCCAAGCAGTAAGAAATTATAGAAACTACAATCTTGTGACTTGTCATTAGTCTTATAAAGCTAGTTTCAGCCTCAAACAGGGAGGGGATTCATTTGAGGGAGAGACTATTATCACTCTTACTTCAAAGTTAAATGATAAACAATTATTTCCAAAGTTAGCTTGGCCTATGCCCAGAAGTGACCAAGGACAGCTTGGAGGTCAGAAGCAAGATGGGGTCAACTATGTCAGATTTCTTACTGTGAAAATTGTTCAAGGGCAATTTCAATGTGGCTTGTCAAAAATCATCTGCCGATGGCATCATAAGAAAAATTGTGAGTGTACTCAATGTAGAATGGCCTGATGGTCCTATATCAGAGACATGCCTGTAGTAGTGCTTTTTGTTGTTGCATTAACAATACCATTTAGAAATGACGACCTCTTTATACTAATTATAGACTTCACAATTTATATTTACACACAGAAACACAGTGTTATGTCATGAAGTTATTATCAGTTGTTAACACAGAACTTTTACCTTTAGCTGTGTTCTATTTTCACTAAGCAAGAAAGCTAAATAATAAACCCTTGCTTCACATTTACAGCAGTGGCCTTCCTGGGTTGACAGCATGTCTGCTAAGAGTGTCATTATTAGTTCCCGGCTGGAGAGTGGATTTTATTCCCCTAGGTTCAAACACTTAATGCTCTGTAACAATGTCCTTAGGCAATTTTTACAATCTTATTATTAAATGAGAGAGAAGAATAAATCTTCCAGTAGCAGACTGTATGGGGGAAAAAAAACTAAGTAATTAGGGAAGGATATTAGAAAAGGTGCAAGTCTGTGTTATGCTTGAATTCTTCTTTAGGAAAATTTCAAACACAAATTTTTATCTGAAGCTTTTCTGGAGCAGGGCCTTAGTGAGAATGCTGTTGTTAACTCTGCAATTTATTTTTAGTCTGAATTGCTGATAACCCCTTTGTTCTGTTTACAACCCACACACTCATGAAACATTCCCTCTTTTCCTAACACAAGAATCAGTTGCTGCCGTGCTCTGGGAAGACAGTCATATTGTCACTACCAGAAGTATGACTCATTTTGATAAGAAGCCTGCATTTTATCAAGATAGTGTTGCCATGGCAAATAGATACAGTATGGAGTTCTGTGTGAATCCAAGGGAACAGAATTAACACTTCAAGTGCATATGCAGTTATATTAATCTAAATGCATACACACATACTGCTGATTCAAAAGCTATTGGAGTTACAGTCTTACTTCTCTTCAGTAGTATGGTTGCATAAAGAGTAACAACTTCTTACCAAAAAAAAAAAAGGTTTTTGAAATTAATAAATTTTCTTTTACTGAAGCACTTTTAGATTCTGAGCAAAATTGAGCAGAAAGTACAGAGAGATTCCTTATACCAACTGCCACTGCTGCCCCTCAACCCCCAACACACAACCTCCCTCACTATGAATTTCCCACCAGAGTGATATATTTGTTACTATCACTGAACTCACATTCACATGTTATTACCACCCAGAGTCTACAGTTAACATTAGAGTTCATTCTTGGCATTGTAAGTTTTATGTATTTTAACAAATATATACTGACACATACCCACCTTTGTAGTATCGTACAGAATAGTTTCACTACCCTAAAAATCCTCTGCTTTGCCTATTCATGTCTCCCATCCCTCGACCCTTGACAAGCACTGATCTTTTCACTGGGTTCATAGTTTTGTCATCTCCAAAATGTCATATGGATCTAAGCACACAATATGAAGCCATTTCACATCGGCTTCTTTCACTTAGTAATATGCATTATGGTTTCTCCATGCCTTTTCATGGCTTGGTTATTCATTTCTTTCTAGGATTTAATAATATTCTCTCTGCATGTACCATAGCTTACTTACTTATGCACCTACAGAAGGACATCTTGATTGTTTGTACATTTTGCCAAATGTGAATAAAGCTGCTATAAACATTTGTTTGCAGAATTTTGTGTAACTTTTCAATTCACTTGGGTAAACACCAAGAAGCAAGATTACTGGATCACACAGTAAGAATATGTTTAGTTTACAGGAAACCATCTTCTAGAGTTGTACCATTTCACATTCCCACCAGCCATAAATGACAGTTCCTGTTGCATTTGATATTGTCAGTGTTTTGGATTTTGGTGATTCTAATAGGTGCATAGTGGTATCTCATTGTTACTTTAATATGCAATTCCCAAAGGATAGATGATGTCAAACATCTTTTCATATGCTTATTCACCATCTATATATCTTCTTTAGTAAGATTTCTGTTCAGATCGTCTGCCCATTTTTTTAAATTGGGTTGTTCATTTTCTTATTGTTTAGTTTTAAGAGTTATTGGTATATTTAGGATAATAGTTCTTTATCAGATGTGTTTTGCAAATATTTTCTCCTCTGTGGCTTGTCTTCTCAGTATCTTGATACTGTCTTATACAAAGCAGCAGTTTTAAATTTTAATAAAGTACAGCTTATTAATAATTTATTTCATGTATCATGCCTTTCATGTTGTATCTAAAGAGTTTTTACTATACTCAAGGTCACCTAGGTTTTCTTTATTATATTCCAGGAGTTTCATAGTTTTGCATTTTATGTTTAGGTCATGAGTTAATTTTCATGTAGGGTGCAAGATCTGTGTAAATTCATTTTCTATTTCGTATGTGGATGTCCTGTTTTTTCTGCACCATTTGTTAAAAAGACTATCTTTGTTTCACTGCATTTCTTTCTTTATATATACATGTATATATATATATATACACATATACATATATATATTCTCTCTGTCACATTCAAGTACACCTATCAAACGTAGATTAGGTCTTTTCACATAATCCCATATTTCTTGGAGGCCTTGTTCATTTCTTTTCACTCTTTTTTTCTCTAATCTTGCCTTTTCATTTTATTTTATTGAATTGATCTTCAATCTCTGATATCCTTTCTTCTGCTTGGTCGATTCAGCTATTGAAACTTGTGTATGCTTCATGAAGTTCTTGAATGGTGTTTTTCAGCTCCATCAAGTCATTTATATTCTTCTCTAAGCTGTTTGTTCTCATTAGCATTTTGTCAAATTTTTTTTCAAGGTTCTTAGTGTCTTTGTACTGGGTTAGAACATGTTCTTTTAGCTCAGAGAAGTTTGTTATTACACACCTTCTAAAGGCTGTTTCTGTCAATTCATCAGACTCATTCTCCATCTTTGTTTCTTGCTGGTCAGGTGTTGTGATCCCATGGAGGAGGAGAGGGATTCTGGTTTTGGGTGTCTTCATCCTTTTTGCACTGGCTTCTTCCCATCTTTGTGGATTTATCTAACTGTGGTCTTTGAAGTTGGTGATTTTCAGATGGGGTCTCTGAGTGGATGATTTTCAGATGGGGTCTCTTTTTGTTGATGTTGAAGTTATTCTTTTCTGTTTTTTCTAACAGTCAGGCCCCTCTGGTGTAGGACTGCTGTAGGTCCCCTCCAGACTCTATTTGCCTGAGGATCACCTGTGGTGGCTGCAGAAGAGTCAGGGTTACTGCCAGTTTCCTCTTCTGTTATCTTTGTCCCAGGATACCTGCCAGATCCAGCCTAAGCTCTCCTTTATGAGGTGTCTCTTTGGATGTATGGGGGTCAGGGAGCTGCTTGGGGAGACAGTCTGTCCCTTATAGGAGCTCAAGTGCTGTGCTGGGAGCTCCATTGTTCCATTCAAAGCTGCTGGGCAGGTATGTTTAAGTCTGTTGCAGTGGAACTTATAACCACCTCTTTTCCCAGGTACTCTGTCCTGGGAAGGTGGAGCTTTATTTATAAGTTCCTGGTGTGCTACTGCCTTTTTTCAGAGATGCCCTGTCCAGCAAGGAGGTAGCCTAGTCACAGTCTGCCAGCAGAGGCATTGCTGAGCTGCTATGGGCTCTACCCAGCTGCTATCTGAACTTCCTTGAGGTTTTGTTTACAGATGTATAGTTAGAACTGCCTCAGTAATGGCGATCTGCCTCAGTAATGGCAGACTGCCTCAGTAATGACAGACTGCCTCTAATGGAGGATTGCCTCGATAGTGGTGGACTGCCTCAGTAATGGCGGACGCCCTTTCCCCCACAGAGCTGGATGATCCCGGTTCCTGGCTCCCTGTTTCAGCCCCCCTTTTTTAGTTGAATGGGCAGTGCTGTCGCACAGGCATTCCAGGTGCCAGTTGAAATGGCTGCCCAGATTTGTGTGAGTTTTTATGTGGAGACCTGTTGTGCTGGCTGAAACAGCTGTGCTGGAAACTTGTGGTGCTTTTCAGCCTGGGAATCTCCTGATCTGTGAGCAGTAAACACTTGTTTGGAAATGTGGCAATCACTCACCCTCTGCATTGTTCTCTCTGGGAACTGCACTCCAGAGCTGTTCCTATTTGGCCATCTCCACTGCATTTCTTTCATCCTTTTGTCAAAAATCAGTTGACTATATTCATGTGGGGCTATTTCTGGCCTCTCTTTTTCTGTTCCATTGATCTCTTTGTCTATTATTTTGCTAATACCATGCTGTCTTAATTACTACAGCTTTAAAGCAAGCTTGGCCAACCCATGGCCCACAGGCCTCATGCAGCCTAGGATGGCTTTGATTGAAGCTGAACACAAATTCAAAAACATTCTTAAAACATTATAAGATCTTTTCTCAATGTTTTAAAGCTTATCAGCTATCATTAGTATTAGTGTATTTTATGTGTGGCCCAAGACAATTCTTCTTCCAATGTGGTCCAAGGAAGCCAAAAGATTGAACATCTCTGCTTTAGAGTAAGTCTTAAAGTCAGAAAATGGCAATCCTCTGATTTTGTTTTTCTACTTCAGTATTCTGTTAGCTATTCCGGGTATTTTGTTGCATCTCCATATAAACTTCAGAATTAGTTTGTCTATATCCACAAAATAACTTGCTGGGATTTTGATTGAGAGTGTGTTGAATCTTTAGATCAAGTTGGGAAGAATTGAAATCTTGACACTATTGAGTCTTCCTGTCCATAACCATGGAATATCTATCCAATTATTTAGTTCTTTCTTGATATCCTTCATCAGAGGTTAACTCATACAGATTTTGTACATATATTGTTAGATTTATACCTATGTATTTCATTTTTGAGGGTGTTAATGTAAGGGAAAACATTTTAAATTTCAAAATTCACTTGTTCATTGCTGGTGTAAAGGAAATTAATTGGCTTTTGTGTATTTACCTTTTATCCTTCAACCTTACTATAGTTACTTAATTGAAGGATAATTTTTTTGTTGATTCTTTTAGATTTTCTAGATAGGCAATTATGTCATCTGCAAATAGGACAGTTTTATTTCTTCTTTCCCAATCAATTTATCCTTTATTTTCTTCTCTCCTTGCCTTATTGCATTAGCTAGAATATCCAGTAGGATGTTGCAAATCAGTGGTGAGATAATTTTTGCCTTGTTCTTGATCTTGGGGGGAAAGTTTGAGCTTCTCACCATTAAGTATTATGTTAGCTGTAGGGTTTATTTGTTATTGTTGTTTTTTTTTAAGATGTTAATTATAAAGTTTAGAAAGCTTCTCCCTTTTTCTAGTCTACTAAGAGTAACATGAATTGGTATTAAATTTTGTCAAATGTTTTTTGGCATTGATTGCTATGATTGTGTGATTTTTCCTCTTTTGCCTGATATCATAAGTTGCATTAATTGATTTTTAAATGTTCAACTAGCCTTGCATATCTGGGATAAATCACACTTGATCATGGTGTATACGTTTTTCTAGATTGTTGGATTCAATATGTTGACATCTTGCTGAGGACTTTTGCACTTATATTCATGAGAGATATTGGTCTATAGTGTCTGTTTGTTTTCTGTAATGTTTTTGTCTTGTTTTAGTATTACAATAATCCTGATCTCTTGGAATAAGTTAGAAAGTCTTTCTTTCTGCTTCTATCTTCTAGAAGATATTGTAGAAATTTGGTGTAATATATTTCTTAAATGGTAGAATTCATGAGTGAACCCATCTTGACCTGGTTCTTTCTATTTTGAAAGGTTATTAACTATTGGTGCAATTTATTTAATAGGTATGTCTATTTAGAGTGTCTATGTCTTCTTATTTGAGTTTTAATGGATTGTGCTTTTCAAGGAACTGGTCCATTTTATCTAGGTTATTATTTTTGTGGGCATATCATTGTTCATAATGTTCCATTGTTGTCCTTTTAATATCCATGAAATTTGTGGTGATGTCCCCTCTTTTATTTCTGATATTAGCAATTTGTGTCCTCTCCCTCTCTTTTTTCTTATCCTGGCTGGAGGCATATTAGTTTTATTGAATGCTATCCAATAAAGTTACTTGCTCTGAAGTGTATTCTGTCTGAAATTAATATAGGTATTACTGCTTTCCTTTGATTCATGTTAGCATGTTATATGTTTTCTATTTCTTTACCTTTAATAAATATATTCTTTATATATAATGTGGGTTTCTTGTAGACAACATAGAGCTGAAGGCTATTTTTTTATCTACTCTGGCAATTTATGGCTTTTGATTGTTTTATTTAGAAAAATAGATTTTAAAGCAACAATTGATATAATTGAATTAATCTACCCTGTTTGTTACCATTTTCTATTTGTTGCCTTTGTTCTCCAAGTTCAAGAGAACAAGTGTTTGGTTTTGTTGATTTTCTCTATTGATTTTCTGTTTCAAATTTCATTGATCTCTGCTTTATTTTTTATTATCTTTTCTCATCTACTTACTTTGGATTTAATTTGCTCTTCTGTTTCTAGTTTCCTAAAGTATAAACTAAGATTCTTAATTTTAAATGTTTCTTACTTTTCAATGTATGCATTGAGTGCTTAAAAATTTCCTCTAAGCACTACTTATACTGCTGCATCCCCAAAATATTGTGCTTTTATTTTTATTTAGTTAAAAATCTTTTTTTAATTTGTCATGAAATTTCTCCTTTGATCCACATATTACTTAGAGATGTTTTGCTTAATCTGTAAGTATTTTGGGATTTTTCCAGTTATCTTTTTGTTATTGATTTCTAGTTTGATTCTACTGTGGTCTGAGAGCAAACATTGTATGATTTCTATTCTTTAAAATTTATTAAAGTAGGGCTTATGGCCCAGAAATGTGGCTTCCATTGGTGAATATTCCATGTGAGCTTGAGAAGAATATGCATTCTGCTATTGTTAGATGAAGTAGACCATAGATGTCAGTTATATCCAGTTGATTAATAGTGTTGTTGAGTCCAACTACATTCTTACTGATTTTCTATTTGTTGAATCTGTTCATTTCTGATAGAGAGGCATTGAGGCCTCCATCTACACAGCAGATTTATTTAGTTCTTCTGCAGTTCTATCTGTTTTTGCCTCACTTGTTTTGATGCTCCATTTTTAGGCATACGCAAGTTAAGAATTGCTACATATTCATGGGGAATTGACCCTTTATCATTAGGCAATACCTACTTTTACCCAATAAAGTTATTTGCTCTGAAGTCTATTCTGTTTGAAATTAATATAAGTATTACTGCATTCCTTTAATTAATGTTAGCATGTTATAGGTTTTTAATTTCTTTACCTTATATATATATATGGTAAATATATATATATTTATATATATGTCTTTATATGCATATATATATATGTCTTTATATGCAATGTGGGTTCCTTGTAGACAACATAGAACTGGAGCCTATTTTTCTATTCACTCTGACAATTTGTGAATTTTGATTGTTATAGTTAGAAAATTGACATTTAAAGTAATAGTTTATATAGTTGAGTTAATATCTATCATGTCCATTACAATTTTCTGTTTGTTGCCTCTGTTCTCTATTCTCTTTTTGTCTTTCATTCTTTTTCTGCCTCTTTGCAGTTTTAATTGAGCCTTTTATATGATTCCATTTTCTCTCCTTTCTTAGCATACCAATTATACTTCATTTTTTACTTTTTTTTAGTGATTGCCTTGGAGTTTGCATTATACATTTACAACTAATCCAAGTCTACTTTCAAATGCCACTATACAGCAAGTATCTTATAGTAACAGAATAATCTCAATTCCTTTCTTCCATCCTTGTATCATTATTGACCTACATTTCACTCATATTTAAGTATACATAATCATATCTAGATAGATAGGTGGATATAAGCATACATAGTTGAGTTAATTGTTGTCATTATTATTTTGAATAAACGGTTATCTGTAAGGTCAATTACAAATAAGAAAAATAGAAGTTTTTACCTTACCTTCACTTTTGTCTCCTTTGATGTTCTTTCTTTCTTTATATAGAACTAAATATCTGACCTACGTTATTTTCCTTCTTTCTAAAAAATGTATTTTAACATTTCTTGCAAGGCAAGTCTACTGGTAACACATTTTCTCAGTTTTTGTTTGTCTATTATTTTCTCTTCACTTTTGAAGGAAAATTTTATGGGCTACAAAAATCTAGGTGTTTTGTTTTCTTTTAACCCTTGAATTTATTTCACTCCACTGTCTTCTTGCTTGCATGGTTTCTGAGGAGATGTTAAATGTAATCTTTATCTTTGGTCTTCTTTAAGTAAGATGCTGTTTTCTTCTGGCTTCTATCAAGATTTTTAATTTGCCCTTGAATGTTTTCTAGTTTGAATATGATATGCCTACACATAACTGTTTTGGCATTTATCCTGCTCAGTGTTTTCTGAATTTCCTGGATCTGTAGCTTGGTGTCTGCCATTAATTTAGGGAAATTTGCATTTTAGGAGGCCAAGGATGAAGAATTGCTTGAGGCCAGAAATTCAAGACCAGCCTGAGCAACATAGTGAGTCTCCATCTCTACAATTTTTTTTAATTAACTGGGCATGGTGGTAAGTGCTTGAAGTCCCAGTTACTCAGGAAACTAATGCAGGAGGATCGCTTGAGCCTATGAGTTCAAGGCTACCATGAGCTATGATTGAGCCACTGCACTCCAGCCTGAGAGGCAGAATTGGACTCTGTCTCAGAAAATAATAATAATAATTTTTAATGTAAATAAAATTGGCAGTTTTTAATATTAAAACTTTTCTGAAACTACAAAATTAATAACTCTTGATTTGCTGGTAAATAGGTGAGCAGGGGTGCTGTAGGAAGGTATGGACAAGATTTAGTCAAAGCTAAAATGAAATGGATTTAATGGAAGTATATTTGGTTACATTTCAGAAAGTTTTTATGCTCTATAAACATCAGACCAAAAACTAAAAATAACATGGTAGCTTAAGAATACTCAATATCCCACAAGAAAGCAGGGAGAAAGGGTGAGAAACTCGCATTGCCTAATGGATCAAGGACAGACAGCCCACCAACCATGACAGCACCATACTGGAACTTCAAAAAGTTCTGAAAACATGTTGAAATTTGTGAAAGTGGAGACTGGGAAGATGGTGCTCTAGGACCAACTCAGGATTGCAGCTCCCAGTGAATCTGCAGAGGGTGAGTGGGTGCCGCATTTCCATATGGATCTTTATTGCCCACAGACCAGGAGATTCCCAGGTGTAAGAGCCCCATGGCTGCCAGTGTGGCTGTTTGGGCCGAGGCCACAGCACAGTGACAGTCCGTACAAAATACACTGGTTTGGTTGCCCTGTTAAACCAGAAATTGGAGATTTCAGAAGGCAGATTAGCACATTCATCTGATTAAATGGAACTTAAACGGACAGCCAGGCCAGGAGATTCCCGGGCAGCAACGTGGTTTGAGCCGGCACAGTGGGTCACTGCATGGGAAATAACACAGATCCCGGCACCCTTGCAGCAGGTGACTGGAACACCTCAGAGAGAGTCAACTGTTCAACTTAAAAATAAGGGGGGTTCTGAGGCAGGGAACCAGGTGAACAGGCTCGGCGGGTCCCATCCCTACAAAAACAAACAAAACAGCAATTGGAAATGCTCAGGGTTGAGAGTTTCACAGCAAGCACAGCTGAACCCAGAACAGTGCAGCTCGGTGGGGAAGGGGCATCCACCACTACTGAGGCACATGACCCCTATGGAGGTACTTTGCCATTGCTGACACAGCCTGCCATTGCCAAGGCAACCCGCCATAACAGAGAGAGTCCACCACTACAGAGGCAGGTGACCATCACCACTGCAGTTCTAACCAAACCCATATAAACAGGACTACAGGGAATCACACATGGCAGCAGGGTGGAGCCACGACAGCAGGGTGGAGCCCACAGCAGTAGGGCAGAGCCCACAGCAACAGGGCGGAAGCTGTGGCAATAGGGCAGAGCCACAGCAGCTCATCATAGACACTACAGGCAGGCAGTGAATAGATTGCCACCTTGCTGGGCAGGAAAGTGCAAAGGATACTCATAAATAAAGCCCTAAATCCCTGGGACAGAGCAACTGAGGGAAAAAAAGGGGGGATTTATGAGTTCTGCTGCAGCAAACTTAAACCTACCTGCCTAGCAGCCTGAATGAACAACAGAGATCACAGCTCAGCACTAGAGCTCCTATAAAGTACGGACTGTCTCCTCAAGCAGCTCCCTGACCCCCATGTATCCAAAGAGTCACCTCACAAAGGAATGATCAGACTGACATTTGGCAGGCATTATTCAGGGACAAAGATAGCAGAAGAAGAATCTGGTAGCAACCCTCACAGTTCCACAGCTGCTGCAGGAGTTCCCCAGGCAAGCAGGACCTCAGCAGTCCTACAGAAGTGGGGCCAGACTGTTAGAAGGAAAACTAAGAAACAGAAATACTTCATCATCAACATTCTGGATGTCCACTCAGAGATCCAATTGAAAATCAGCAACCACTCAGATAACAGGTGGATAAATCCACAAAGATGGGAAGAAACCAGCACAAAAAGGAGGAAAACACCCAAAACCAGAACACCTTGCCTCCTACAAAGGACCAAAACTCCTCACCAGCAAGGGAACAAAGCTGGATGGAGAATGAGTGTGATGAAATGACGGAATTAGACTTCAGAAGGTGGGTAATGAGAAACTTCTGTGAGCTAAAAGAACATGTTCTAAATCAATGCACGGAAACTAAGAACCTTGAAAAATATTTGAAAAAAGAATTTAGGAGAGGATAACAAGAATGGACAACTTGAGAGAAATATGAGTGAATTGAAGGAGCTGGAAAACACAACATGAGAACTTTGCAAAGCATACACAAGTTTCAACAGCCGAATTAGCCAAGCAGAAGAAAGGATATCAGAAGTCAAAGATCAACTCAATGAAATAAAATGAGAAACCAAGACTAGAGAAAAAAGTGCAAAAAGGAATGAACAAAGTCTCCAAGAAATGTGGGACTATGTGAAGAGACCTAATCTACGTTTGATAGGTGTACCTGAATGTGACGAAGAGAATGAATCCAAGCTGGAAAATACTCTTCAGGATATTATCCAGGAAAATTTCTCCAACCTAGAAAGGCAGACCAATATTCAAGTCAAGGAAATACACAGAACACCACAAAGGTATTCCGCAAGAAGAGCAACCCCAAGGCACATAATTGTCAGATTCACCAGGGTTGAAATTCAGAAGAAAATGCTAAGGGCTGCCAGAGAGAAAGATCAGGTCACACACGAAGGGAAGCCCATCAGACTCACAGCAGATCTCTTGGCAGAAACCCTACAAGCCAGAAGAGAGTGGGGGTCAATATTCAACATCCTTAAAGAAAAGAACTTTCAACCAAGAATTTCATATCCAGCCAAACTGAGCTTCAGAAGTGAAGGAAAAATAAAATCCTTTGCAAAAAAGCAAGTACTCAGAGATTTTGTCACCACCAGGCCTGCTTTACAAGAGTTCCTAAAAGAGGCACTACACATAGAAAGGAACAACCAGTACCAGCCATTCCAAAAACATACCAAATGCTAAAGAGCATCAACAAAATGAAGAATCTGCATCAACTAATGGGCACAACAGACAGCTAGCATCAAAATGACAGTATCAAATTCACACATAACAATATTAACCCTAAATGTAAATGGGCTAAATGCACCAATCAAAAGACACAGACTGGCAAATTGGATAAAAATCCAAAACTCATCGGTTTGCTATATCCAGGAAACCCAACTCAAATGTTAGTATACACAAAGGCTCAAAATAAAGAGATGGAGGAAGATTTACCAAGCAAATGGAGAGCAAAACAAAGCAGGAGTTGCAATTCTCATCTCTAATAAAATAGACTTTAAAACAACAAAGATCAAAAGAGACAAAGAAGGAAGTTACATAATGGTAAAAGGATCGATACAACAATCCTAAACATATACGGACCCAATACAGGAGCACCCAGATACATAAGGCAAGTTTTTAATGACTTACAAAGAGACTTAGACTCCCATACAATAATAGTGGGAGACTTTAACACTCCACTGTCAATATTAGACAGATCAACCAGACAGAAAATCAACAAGGATATCCAGGGCTTGAACTCAGACCTGGAACAAGCAAACATGATAGACATTTACAGAACTCTCCACCTCAAATCCACAGAATATACATTCTTCTCAGCACCACATCACACCTACCCGAAACTTGACCACATAATTGGAAGTAAAGCACTCCTCAGCAAATGCAAAACAACTGAAATCACAACAAACAGTCTCTCAGACCATAGTGCAATCAAGTTAGAACTCAGAATTCAGAAACCAACTCAGAACAGCACAGCTTCATGAAAACTGAACAACTGGCTCTTGAATGTTGACTGGATAAACAATGAAATGAAGACAGAAATAAAGAAGTTCTTCGAAACCAATGAGAACAAAGACACAACATGCCAGAATCTCTGGGACACATTTAAAGCAGTCTCTAGAGGAAAATATATAGCAATAAGTGCCCATGTGAGGAGAATGGAGAGATCCAAAATTGACACCCTATCATAAAAGTTGAAAGAGCTAGAGGAGCAAGATCAAAAAAACTCAAAACTGAGCAGAAGACAAGAAATAACTAAGATCAGAGCTGAACTGAAGGAGATACAGACACGAAAAACCCTTCAAAAAATCAATAAATCCAAGAGCTGGTTTTTTGAAAAGATCAACAAAATAGACAAACCTCTAGCCAGATTGATAAAAAAGAAAAGAGAGAACAACCAAATAGATGCAATAAAAAATGATAAAGGGGAAATCACCACAGATTCCACAGAAATTCAAACCATCATCAGATAATATTACAAACAACTCTATGCACATAAACTAGTAAACCTGGAAGAAATGGATAAATTCCTGGACTCCTGTGTCCTCCCAAGCCTAAACCAGGAGGAACCTGAAACAATGAATAGACCAATAACAAGGTCTGAAGTCAAGGCAGCAAGTAAGAGCCTACCACACAAAAAAAGCCAAGGTCCAGAAGGGTTCACAGCCAAATTCTACCAACACACAAAGAGGAGCTGGTACCATTCCTTCTGAAACTATACCAAATAATCCAAAAAGAGGGAATCCTTCCCAAATCATTTTATGAGACCAACATCAACCTGATACCAAAACCCGGCAGAGACCCAACAAGAAAAGAAAACTTCAGACCAATATCCATGATGAACTTAGATGCAAAAATCTTCAATAAAATATTGGCAAGCCGATTGCAACAGCAAATCAAGAAACTTATCCATCATGATCAAGTAGGATTCATCCTGGGGATGCAAGGCTGGTTTTACATACACAAGTCTATAAACGTAATTCACCACATAAACAGAACCAAAAACAAAAACCACATGATTATCTCAATTGATGCAGAGAAGGCATTCAACAAAATTCAACAGCCGTTTATGCTAAAAGCCCTCAATAAACTCGGTATCGATGGAACGTATCTCAAAGTAATAAAAGCCATTTACAACAAACCAACAGCCAATATCATACTGAATGGGCAAAAACTGGAAGCATTCCCTTTGAAATCTGGCACTAGACAAGAATGCCCTCTTTCACCACTCCTATGCAATATAGTACTGGAAGTTCTAGCCAGAGCAATCAGGCAAGAAAATGAAATAAAGGGTATTCAAATAGGAAAGGTGGAAGCCAAATTGTTTCTATTCGCAGACGACATGATAGTATACCTAGAAGACCCCATTGCCTCAGCCTAAAAACTCCTGAAACTGATAAGCAACTTCAGCAAAGTCTCAGGATATAAAATCAATGTGCAAAAATCACAAGCCTTCCTCTACACCAATAACAGACTTAAAGAGAGCCAAATCAAGAATGAACTGCCATTCACAATTGCTACAAAAAGAATAAAATACCTAGGAATACAACTAACAAGGAACGTAAAGGACCTCTTCAAGGAAAACTACAAACCACTGCTCAACGAAATAAGAGAGCTACCATTGACTTTCTTCCCAGAACTGGAAAAAAACTACCATGAACTTCATATGGAACCAAAAGAGAGCCCGCATAGCCAAGTCAATTCTAAGCAAAAAGAACACAGTGGGGGGCATCACACTACCGGATTTCAAACTATACTACAAGGCTACAGTAATCAAAACAGCATGGTACTGGTACCAAAACAGAGATATAGACCAATGGAACAAAACAGAGGCATCGGAGGCAACACAACATATCTACAACTATACAATCTTTGATAAACCTGTCAAAAACAAGCAATGGGGAAAGGATTCCCTGTTCAACAAATGGTGTTGGGAAAACTGGCTAGCCATGTGCAGAAAGCAGAAACTGGACCCCTTCCTGACACCTTACACTAAAATTAACTCCAGATGGATTAAAGACTTAAACATAAGACCTGGCACAATAAAAACCCTAGAAGGAAATCCAGGCAAAACGATCCAGGACATAGGAGTAGGCAAGGACTTCATGAGCAAAACACCAAAAGCATTGGCAACAAAAGCCAAAAGAGACAAATGGGACCTAATGAAACTCCACAGCTTCTGCATGGCAAAAGAAACAGTCACTAGAGTGAATCAGCAAACAACAGAATGGGAAAAAATTTTTGCAGTTTACCCATCTGGCAAAGTGCTGATATCCAGAATTTAATAAGAACTCAAACAGATTTACAAGAAAAAAACAAACAAGCCTATTCAAAAATGGACAAAGGATATGAACAGACACTTTACAAAAGAAGACATACATGAGGCCAACAAACATATGAAAAAATGCTCATTATCACTGGTCATTAGAGAGATGCAAATCAAAACCACATTGAGATACCATCTCATGCCAGTTAGAATGGTGATCGTTAAAAAATCGGGAAACAACAGATGCTTGAGAGGATGTGGAGAAATAGGAACACTTTTACACTGTTGGTGGGAGTGTAAATTAGTTCAACCATTGTGGAAGACAGTGTGGAGATTCCTCAAGGACCTAGAAATAGAAATTCTATTTGACCCAGGATTCTCATTACTGGCTATATATCCAAAGGACTATAAATCGGTCTGCTATAAGGACACATGCACACAAATGTTCATTGCAACACTGTTTACAATAGCAAAGACCTGGAACCAACCCAAATGCCCATCGATGATAGACTGGACTGGGAAAATGTGGCACATATACACCATGGAATATTATGCAGCAATCAAAAATGATGAGTTTGTGTCCTTTGTAGGGACATGGAAGAATCTGGAGAATATCATTCTCAGCAAACTGACACAAGAACAGAAAATGAAATACCGCATATTCTCACTCATAGGTGGGTGATGAACAATGAGAACACATGGACACAGGGAAGGGAGCACTACACACTGGGATCTATTAGGGGGAATAGGGGAGGGACAGTGGGAGGGGATCTGGGGAGGGATAGCATGGGGAGAAATGCCAAATGTGGGTGAAGGGGAGGAAGGCAGCAAAACACACTGCCACATGTGTACCTATGCAACTATCTTGCATGTTTGTACATGTACAAACCTACAATGCAATAAAAAAAGAAAAATAATAACTAGTATAAAAAAAAGAAATTGGTGAAAGTACAGAAATATGTATATGAAAACAAATGAGCCAGAGGAAATTACTGTTGACATCCTCTCATATTTTCCTCCAGTTTTTTAACAAATTTTATATAATCTTGAGTTACTCTTTTAAAAATTGACATTATAACATGTACATTTTCCTGTTTTTATTAAAAAATTCCCATAAATATCTGAAAAAAAATACTCAATATTATATAACTTGCTTCTAAAAGTGGCCAAAAACTGATCTGTTAAAAGCATTCACTTTTCCCCACATTTTAGCTGTTTTAAAAATATTGAATTGTTCTTCTTCATTCCAGACAAATTATCTTTTCCCTTTATCTTTATCTATCTTCACCTAATTCCTCCACTCTTACTCTGCAGTGTTTGTATCCATGATAGCATTACCTCTCCTTCACCTTCAACATGCAGTCCAAAGCCCTCTCAGAAAGGATATTGGCAGAAAACAGGAACTACGCAGGTACTGCTAATTTGAATCAACAGGGTATGACAAGTCCATGTTGCAGTGGACATAATATGGCATCTGTACTATGACTATTCTGTAGTTTCAAGTAATAGATATATCTTAATTTATTGATGATTTTGGCTGATTAATTTTAAATTATGCGTTCCCAGATAATTGGGAGATAAATGTGAGAGAAGAAGTCGGTCTCTGAACATTCATCCTCATTGGGGAACCCAAAAATCTAGATCACAGGAAAAGGATCTAACGTTAAGTAGAGCTGAAATATAAATATACAAATTTAGATAGCTGAGTGAAATATACAAGTAGAATAAGCAGTGGGAAGAACCCCTTAGTCACTCCCTGCCTTCAAGGAAGGCCAAGGAAGCCATTTCTGACTTTACCTCACAGGGGTCCTTGCGGAGGATTGCCAATGGAATTGGGAAAAGACCCCAAGAAGAAGAAAACTTCCAGCTGAATTTTGTAATAAGTTTATGTGAACACAAATTTACTTCGACAGAATCTGGGTGGGGAGCAAGGGTCAGGGGTGAATGGGAAATGCAGATACAAGCATGGAATACACTGCAGGCTGAGAGGGGTGAAGCCTGAAAGCCCTGTTTGTTTCCTCAGTGGGGAGGCTTGTAGCCTAGGGCATGTTCTCAGCGCTGGTCACTGGCTGCCTGCATATAAACCTGATGCTGTTGGGGGAGTATGAAGGAGTAAAATTGGCTTTTCTGGCTGAGAGGGGGCTGAGGCTTGTCATTGCTGTTTTTTCCCCACTTCCCTGGTGACCTGTATGATTCAGCAGAGGTAGCCACAATCCCCCTGGGAACATGACATCATTGGCCTGAAAACCACACCCCCATCTCCTACAACTGCCACAACAAGCCCTGCCCAAGGAGAGTCTGAGCTGAGACATGCCTCCCATCTCATGGTCTTTCTCTACCCATCCTGTTAGCCAAAAACAAAGACGTAATATCTTCGGAGCTCTATGGCCCCACCCACCACAAAATACTTATCCAAACAAACCTAGGGCAAGGTTGTGTCCTCCCTATACCATTGTAAGTGATACTCTTTTGAAAATGCCACCTCCTGGAGGAGGTTCAAACCACTACAGCAACTCATAACAGAACAACCCTGTCCCAAAAAAAAAGAGAAAACAACAGCTAACTTCACCACCTGTAACATCCTGGCTAACCAGAGGTTTGGAGTTTGTCCACTTGACAACTTTACCACCAGCACAACCAGCATTTCAGAAAACAAGTGCACTAAACAAAACTACAGCCAAGGTCCCACATAGAGACCACTTGACTCCCCTGCTATCTCCATGGCAGCCGATGCTGTTATCCATAGTTGAGAGACCTGAAGACAGAGCACATGATAATTGCAGACAATTCCCAGTCCCACCAGCCAAGAGCCTGGTAGCTCTGCTGGTTGACTAGACCCAGAAGATAAATAACAATCATTGCAGTTCAGCTCTCAAGAAGCCTCATCCCTAGGAGAAGGAAGAGAGCATTATTACATCAAGGGATCACTGCATGGGACAAAAGAATCTGAATAGCAGCCCTTGAACCCCAAATCTTTCCTTTGATATAGTTTGTCCTAATAAGAAGGAACCAGCAAAACAATTCTGGTAATATGACAAAACAGGGTTCTTTAATGCCTCCAAAAGATCACACTAGCTCATCAGCAATGGATCCAAACCAAGGAGAAATCTCTGATTTGCCAGAAAAACAATTCAGAAGGTTAATTATTAAGCTATGCAAGGGGGTACAGAGAAAGGTATATTGAAACTTAAATAGATTTTAAAAATGATACAGGATAAAGATGGAAAATCTCAATAGAAAGAGATAGCATAAATAAAAAACAATCACAACTTCTGGAAATGAAGGACACATTTAGTGAAATGCAAAATACACTGGAAAGTTTAAATAACAGATTAGAACAAGTAGAAGAAAGATCTCCAGAGCTCGAAGACAAGGCTTCTGAATTACCCAGTCTGACAAAGACAAAGAAGAAAGAATTTTTTTAAAAAATGAACAAAGCCTCCAAGAAGTCTGGCATCATATTAAGTGACCAAAACTATGAATAATTGGTATTCCCAAAAAAAGAGGAATCTCAAAGTTTGGAAAACATATTTGAAAGAATAATCAGTGAAAACTTTCCTGGTCTTGCTAGAGATCTAGACTCCAAATACAAGAAACTCAAAGAACACCTGGGAAATCCATCACAAAATGATCATCACCTAGGCATATAGTCATTAGGTTATCTAAAGTCAAGAAAAAGGAGAGAACCTAAAGAGCTGTGAGGCAAAAAGCATAAGGTAACCTACAAAGGAAAACCTATCAAATTAACGGCAGATTTCTCAGAAGAAACCCACAAGCTAGGAGGGCTTGGGGTCCTTTCTTTTGCCTCCTTAAACAAAACAATTATCAGCCAAGAATTTTGTATCCAGTGAAACTAAGCTTTGTAAATGAAGAAAAAATAGTCTTTTTCAGACAAACCAATGTTGAGAGAATGAACCACTACCTAGCCAGCACCATAAAAAATGCTAAAAGGAGCTCTCAATTTTGAAACTAAACCCCAAAATACACCAAAATAGAATCTCCTTAAAGCATAAACCTCATAGTATAACAAGATGAAAAAAACAGCAACAAAGTATTCAGGCAATGACTAGCACAATGTATAAAATAGTACCTCACATCTCAATACTGTCAGTGAATGTAAATTGCTTAAATGCTGCACTTAAAAGGTACAGAATGGCAGAATGAGTAAGAATTCAGTAACCAAATACCTGCTGTCTTCAATAGACTCACCTAACATATAGGGAGTCACATAACTTATGGTATAAGAGTGGAAAAAGATATTCCATGCAAATGGACACCAAAAGTAAGCAGGAGTAGCTATTCTTATATCATGCAAAACAGACTTTAAAGAAGCAACAGCTAAAAAAGACAAAGAACATTCTGTAATAATAAAAAGGCTAGTCCAACAGGAAAATATCACAATCCTAAATATATAGGCATCTAATAGTGGAGCTTCCAAATTTATAAAACAATTACTACTAGACCTAAGAAATGAGATAGACAGCAACACAGTAAAAGTGGGGGAATTCAATACTCCACTGACAGTCATCAAGATAGAAAGTAAAAAACAACAACAATGGATTTAAACTATACCCTAGAACGAAAGGACTTTTCAAATATTTACAGCACATTCTACCCAACAATTGCAGAATATACATTCTATTCATCAGCACATGGAACATTCTCCAAGATAGACCATATGATAGGCCACAAAATAATCTCAATACATTTAAGAAAATCAAAATTTTATCAAGTACTCTCTCAGACCACAGTGGAATAAAATTAGAAATCAACTCCAAAGGGAAACCTCAAACCATAAAAATATATGGAAATTAAATAACCTGTACCTGAATGATTGCTGAGTCAACAATGAAATTAATATGGAAATTTAAAAAAATTATTTGAGCTGAAAGATAACAGTGACACAACCTATCAAAACCTCTGAACACAGCAAAAGTAGTGTTAAGAGGAAAGTTCATAGCATTAAATACCTACATCAAAAAATCTGAAAGAGCACAAAGAGACAATGTAAGGTCACACTCCAAGGAAGGAGAAGAACAAGAACAAACCAAACCCAAACTCAGCAGAAGAAAAGAAATAACAAAGATCAGAGCAGAATTAAATTAAATTGAAACAAAAAAATAGAAAAGATAAATGAAAGAAAAATTTGGTTCTTTGAAAAGATAAACAAAATTGGTAGACCATAAGTGAGATTAAACAAGAAAAGAAGAGAGAATATCCAAATAAACTTGATTAAGAACAAAACGGGAGATATTACAACCAATACCACAGAAATACAAATGATGATTCAAGGCTACTATGGACAGCTTTATGCTCATAAACTAGAAAACCTAGAGGAGATGGATAGATCTCTGGAAACATACAACCCTCCTAGATTAAATCAAAAAGAAGAAGAGACTCTGAACAGACCAATAACAAGCTGCAAGATTGAAATGGTAATTTAAAATTTGCCAACAACAACAAAATGTCCAGGACCAGATGGATTCACAGCTGAATTCTATCAGACATTCAAAGAAGAATTGGTACCAATTCTTTTGAAACTATTCCAAAAGATAGAGAAAAAGGGAATCTTCCCTCAATCATTCTATGAAGTCAGTATCACCCTAATACCAAAACCAGGAAAGGACATAACAAAATAAGAAAACTAAAGACTGGTATTGCTGATGAACATAATTATAAAAATTCTTAGCAAAATACCAGCTAACTGAATCCAACAGCATATCAAAAAGATAATCTGCCATGATCAAGTGGGTTTTATATCAGTGATGCAAGGATGGTTTAACATACCCCAAGTCAATAAATGTGATACGCCACAAAACAACAACAAAAATCACATGATCATCTCAGTGGGTGCAGAAAAAGCCTTTGACAAAATCCAGCATCTTTTTATGATTAAAACCCTCAGCAAAATCAGCATAGAAAGGACATATCTTAAGGCAATGAAAGTCATCTATGACAAACCCACACCCAACATTATGCTGAATGGGGAAAAGTTGAAAGCTTCCCTCTCAGATCTGGAACAAGCTAAAGATGCCCTCTTTCACCACTTCTATTCAACACAGTACTGGAAGTTGTAGCCAGAGCAATCAGACAAGAGAAATAAAAAAGGGCATCCAAATTGGCAAAGAGGAAATCAAGTGATTCTTGTTTACCAATGATATGATTACATACCTAGAAAAACCCTAAACACTCATCCAAAAAAGCTTCTAGAACTGATAAATTATTTCATTAAAGTTTTAGGGTTAAACAAAAATCAATGTAAGCAAATCAGTAGCACTGCTATACACCAAGCTGAGAATCAAATCAAGAACTCAACCCCTTTTACAATAGCTGCAAAAAAAAAAAAAAAAATAAGAATATGTCTAGCCATGAACATGAAAAACATATATAGGGAAAGCTACAAAGCATTGTAGCTTTGCTGAAAGAAATCACAGATGACTAACACAAACAAATGGAACACATCCCATGCACATGGATGGGTATAATTGATATTGTGGAAATGACCATAATGCCAAAAGCAATCTACAGATTCAATGTAATTCCCATGAAAATATCATCATCATTCTTCACAGAACTAGAAAAAGCAACCAGAAAATTTATACGGAACCAAGGACAGCCCACATGGCCAAAGCAAGACTAAGCAAAAAGAACAAACCTGGAAGCATCACATTACCCAACTTCAAACTATACTATAAGGCTATACTCACCAAAACAGCATGGTACTGTTATAAAAACAGGCACATAGACCAATGGTACAGAATAGAGAACCCAGAAATAAAGCCAAATACTTAGAGCCAACTGATCATCAACAAAGCAAACAAAAGCATAAAGTGGAGAAAGGACACCCTATTCAACAAATGATGCTGGGATAATTGGCAAACCACATGTGAAAGAATGAAACTGCATCATCATCTCTCATCTTACACAAAAATCAACTCAAGATAAATAAAAAAAAATCTCAGGTCTGAAATCACAAAAATTCTGGAAGATAACATCAGAAAAATCATTCTGGACATTGCCTTAGGCAAAAACTTCATGACCAAGAACCCAAAAGTAAATGCAACAAAAAACAAAGATAAATAGATAAAAACTAATTAAATAAAAATCTTCTGCACAGCAAAACAACTTGTCAGCAGAGTGAACAGACAACCCACAGAGTGGGAGAAAATAATCACAAGCTATGCATTCAACAAAGGACAAATATCCAGAATCTATAAGGAACTCATATCAGCAGGAAAACAAATAATCCCTTAAATAATCCATTAAAAAGTGGGCTAAGGACATGAATAAGACAATACTCAAAAGAAGATATACAAATGGCCAAGAAACATATAAAAATGCTCAATATCACTAATGATCAGAAAAATGCAAATCAAAACCACAATAAGATACCACATTGCTCATGAAAGAATGGCCATAATAAAAAAAAAATAGTGTTGGCATGGATGTGGTGAAAAAGGTTCATTTTTATAATGTTGGTGGGAATGTAAACTAGCACAGCCACTATGGTAAACAGTATAAAGATGCCTCAAAGAATTAAAAGTAGAACTATCTTTTGAGGCGGTAATCCCTTATTAGGTATCTACCCAGAGCAAAATAAGGCATTATATGAAAAGGACCCTTGTACATGTAAGTTTATAGCAGCACAATTCACAATTGCAAAAACATGGAACCAGCTCAAATGTCCATCAGTCAATGAGTGGATAAAGAAAATGTGATATACATTTACCCATGGAATATTACTCGCCCACTAAAAGAAAGAAAATAATGGCATTCGCAGCAACCCGGATGTAATTGGAGACAATTAATCTAAGTGAAGTAACTCAGGAATGGAAAATCAAACATCGTATGTTATCACTTAAGTGGGAGCTAAGCTATGAGGATGTAAAGGCATGAAAATGATACAATGGACTCTGGGGACTTCGGGGAAGGGTGGTATGCAGTGAAATATAAAAGACTACACGTTTGATACAGTGTACACTGCTCGAATGATGGGCGCACCAAAATCTCAGAAATCACCACTAAAGAACTTATAACCAAACACCACCTGTTCCCCTAAAACCTACCGAAATAAAAAAATAAAATATGAAAAATATTATTTTTGTGTTAAATTACTCATACAATAGAAAGGTTTTGGAAAATCCTTCAAAAAAGGGTATTTAGCAATATATTGTGCCCTGATGTTTACTGAGGTTCTCTCAGAAAAGAAATATGAAATTCAAATAATGTAAGCAAGTAATAAATAATATTGCAAAATTATTATTTTTAGCTACATGCTAAAAATGTTGACCAGTAAATAGGGAACTCTGAAAAATTCATACCCTCGGTCTTTGCTGTGACACTCACATGAGACTATATAAGAAGAAGAAAAAATTATTTAAAACAAGTAATTTAAAAACAGGCTATGTCCAATTTGATTTAGTATAGATCAGAGAAAAAGAAATTTTGATTTTGTTCCCTTTCTACTCTCTATATATTCTTATTTTTTAAAAATGGTAGTCAATCAAAATGAGTTGACTTGATATAAAGCCAGAAGCTGGAAACTTTAGCCTTCCACAGGGTAATAGGAAGGAAATAAGTCCAAAGTCTACATTCTCAATTAATAGCTCTAGCAATTATTAATGAAGCACGTTTTTAAAACCATCTGCACACAAGTAGGCACCAAAAAGAAATAATCCACAGAATGTCATGAATGAGACTAATCCATCTTCTTACCTAGCATAGTAATTCTCAAATATTTTTACTAACATGCCAAACAATTGAAAAAGTCATTTAAATCATTTTGTGTAAGCCACTGTTGTAAAGTCCTAGAGATAAATTTTGTGCACTAGTATAATGACCTAGATTCTCATATCTTCAAATCTTGGCTACAAGCTTTTGGGTTTCTTCAAAATGCAATTAAAATTTAAACAAACTTGTGGGAATAGCCTTTTTGCTTTTCAGTTTCTGCAAAAGACTGCCCTATGAACAGTCTAATATTCAATATGTATTCATTTTACAACCTATAATAGCTAAATGCAATTAACTCTAGTAAGCTTGGTGAAGTGTTCTCCCATGAGAAACAAATCTCATCCTACAGATCAAGGGATATAAAATGAATACCAACACTGCACAGAAATGTGCTGATTTGATTTTTAAAAAGTTTAATAGCGTTTTATTACAATACTAATCCTTACTCTTTTTATTGCCTTTAAATATGTAACTGTCTCCCATCATCATCTTTCCAAGTTCATTGAGTTTGGCCTCAGCACAGGTGGCCCACTCTGTTAGCTCCCAGTTGAATAACTAATGAATAAAGACCATGGGAACAATGATCTGAGGAGTATGTCGAGTTGCTGAATAACCAAAGTGCAATAAGGAGCCAGTCTCAGCCTCTCTAAGGGCCTGTTTCACTTCTGATTCTTTCTGAGCTATTATATAAGGAAGAAATGTGCATTTAGAACACTGAGTTCAGAGCAATCCAGGCCAGGCCACTGTCTTCAAAAACTCAGCACATGGTATCTATCTGTCTGTCTATCAGTGAAGATGTTATCCGTCTATCCATATAACATATCTACCACCGGGATTTCAATATTTCACACATTTTACTAGAAGGCCTATTATTTGACAGGCATTGAAGACACTAAGGTAAAGAAAATTGTCTCTGCCATACATGCCCATAGTCTAACATGGAAAATCCATGTTAAAAAAACTATTATGCATTGCCATGTAGTATGTATTTAGACAATGTAAATATAAGCAGTCTTTACTGCCTAAAAGGTATCTTTCTTCTCATCCCAAAACAACACATAACCTATGAAATCTTCTTTATAAAATAAAAAAAGTTACCCCATCTAATAACCGATTCATCTCTCAACAAGATTTTAATCAATAAACTAAATACATTTATATTCGTGGCTTTATTAATTCTGTTCTTGGTTGTTTCATTCTTTTTTTTTTTTTTTTTTTTTTTTTTTGGAGATGGAGTTTCGCTCTTGTTACCCAGGCTGGAGTGCAATGGCGTGATCTCAGCTCACCACAACCTCCGCCTCCTGGGTTCAAGCAATTCTCCTGCCTCAGCTTCCTGAGTAGCTGGGATATTTGTAGTAGAGACGGGGTTTCACCATGTTGACCAGGATGGTCTCAATCTCTTGACCTTGTGATCCACCCGCCTCGGCCTCCCAAAGTGCTGGGATTACAGGCTTGAGGGTTGTTTCATTCTATGTGTATTTGAATTACCTAGGGTTTTTAAAAAATTATCTAGGATTTTTGTTTTCTTTGGTAGTCTCTTACTACGTATATGAAAATTATAATATGACAGTTAGGAACTGAGTCTTGAAAGCATATTATCTGGTTTAAATCCCAGCTTGACCACTTACTACTTCTGTTATTTTGAGAAAGTTACTTACCCTTTCTCTGACTCTATGCTCATCTGAAAGTCTGAGTAATAATAATTCCTACTTCATGAAGGTGGGTATTAATATGTTTAATATGTTTAAATTTTTCTGTACTTGGTGATGCTTAAATATCCTCAGTCTTGTGTACCTGAGGAGGGACTACCTCTCTCAGATTTGTCTAATTCCTAGGGATGGCAAACAACTTGCCCGTTAGTACATCCTTGACGTGCAAACCAACTAATCTGTCCATGCCCCCACCCACTTTCTTTTATCAGCTTCTGCAGTCCTGGATACTCTTCCCTTGCCCTAAGTCACCCAGGGCCAGGTACCAAACAACTAGGGACCACCACTATAGGCCAGAGCCCACGGAAATGATTCAAACTATCCAATCGTAAACGTGCTCAGCTGGTTTACCCCATCTTGCCCACTTCTTTCCATGAAGACCATAATAAAAGCTGTTCCTTTTGTATCTTCTTCCTCCTGACTGACCTTGGTGCTTTCCCCTGCAGCCCTGAATAGCTTACCTAGCATGCCCGCTCCTCTTGGAACTGGGAGCAACACACTAACTTGTCAGTGGCAGTCATCTCCTGGTTTATTGGTTTCACTATACTTGCATAATAATAAAATTCACATTTCAAATAGGTTGTTGTAAATATTCAATTAGGTTTTTGGTTTGTTTGTTTTTGTTTTGTTTTGAGACAGAGTCTCACTCTGTCATCCCAGCTGGAGTGTGGTATGATCTTGGCTCACTGCAATATCTGCCTCCCGGATTCAAGTGATTATCCTGCCTCAGACTCCTGAGTAGCTGGGATTACAGGCACACACCACCACACATGGCTAATTTTTTTTTTTTTTTAGTAGAGACAGGATTTCTCCATGTTAGCTAGGCTGGTCTCAAACACCTGACCTCAGGTGATCCTCCCACCTCGGCCTCCCAAAGTGCTGGAAATACAGTGTGAGCCAGCACACCCAGCCTATATTCAATGAGCTTTACATACGAATATGTTAGAAGAGTACTTTACATGACTTACATTATAAATACTCAAATACATCTACTTTGTTTGATATTATTTCTACAGAAGTTCATACATATGGGCACTAAATAACCAACACTTTCATTCACTTATTCAACTTACATTAATTGGACAGTCCCTATTGCCAAGCCCTGTGTCAGCCATTAGGGCAATATTGGTGAACACACAACAAACATCCTTACCTTCATGCTTGTGATCTTGTTGATAATTGCAACAATATGTTCTACTTCCTCTTGTTTCATAGTGGTGATAAAAATTTTTGGATTGCTATTCCATGTATACTATTTTTAAACCAAAGAGGGATTACATCTTTTCTCAATATTCTTTTCTTTGGGTTATTCTGTTACATTTACTTTTCTCAGTAGTAATTTTGGTTATTCAGTGTTATGTCAATCATTATCTCTTCCACTATTTGAAGATAAAGAAGCCTAGAAGAATATATTATGGTGAATGATCACTATTAGAAATAGTTCCATAATATCTTCTTATTAACATACTCTGGTCACTGAAATTTCAAATGATGGCATCATACTGTTGACTCACAAGGACTCAATGAGTGTACTCCAAACAATTTAGGGCCTATATTTGTGCCTGGTCAGTCATTCTCCATTGCTATGGTTTGCTTCTCATTCTGAATGGGGATGCACATCTATCTACGAATTTCTTATCTCTGCTTATCTGGTTATTAACATGTTAAATGTACTTTGAGGAATCTGTCATGTCCATACCCAGTGTCACTAAATCTGCCAATGTCCACAGTTCTTGCTGAATGAGGATCACACCCAATATCCCTGACACCTTTAGCCTCAAATTTAAAAAATATGATGATAAAAAGATGACCAAACCAATCAAAAACCTTTCTCTTCTCTCTTCCTCTCTCCCTTTTCCATCTCACAGATTAACAAGTGCAGCTAGTTAGTGCTGGGCAATAATGCTATGTAGCTATTACACTGGTAGGTATGTTCATTTATTCAGAAGTATTTACTGAGCACATAAAGCAGTAAGTAACATATGCACAATCCAACCTTTCCTGATGAAGGAGAGTGGCAACAAGCAAACAATTTCATTAGTAACTATTTCAATGTTACTAATGAACAAAAAGACTAGGCTTTATTATTTTTTAAAATCAGCTCATAGCAAAGGAGGACTGTGAAGGCACATGAAAAGACGGGATAGTGTATGCTTGTGCACACACGCATGAGTGTTTTCAGGAAAGAAAATACAGACAAGGAATCCCTCAAGGAAGTAACACTAAGCTTCAACTTCATAAATAATTAGCCATGCAAAAGGGGAAGAAATAAACAGTTCGGACAGACAGGAGACCTTGCCTCCCTGAGGCAGAAAGCAGTTTTCGACATAGGTGTAATGGAAGAAAAAACAGCATGCTGGAGCTTGGGGATGATTGGAAAGAGTGAGGCTGGTTCCTGCTCAAAGGGCAGGCCGGGGCAGATAGTTCTGCACTGTAAGCTCTGTTAAGGAATTGGGATAATGTATAGGTAAAGAAAACCAGCAGGAAAAGGAGGAAAAAAGTGAAGCAAATTTAAGGAAGTCATGGGATCCTGAACAATGAATGTCTTGTTCCTTAAATCTTTCAACTCCAGTTCCTCCCTGTCTGTGAGCTCTCTCTTCTCCAAACTATCTTCCATGTTGCCACTAATACTATTTTTGTAAATAAAGATCTCATTATACCACTTCCTTATTTAAAAAAATTGATGACTAACCAGGCCTTAAGGATACAGTCCTGGCACACAATATACTTTTCTAGGACCATTCTTTGCTGCCCTATCCCTAACACTGCACTTTGGTTACACCAGTTTGTTCATTTTCCTTAAAAAGGGTACATTGCAATTGCTGTGCCCCTTCTCTGTTATGACTTATCCTCCTTAGGAATTCTCTACAGACCTCAAAACTTACCTCATCCATGAGTTTTTCCTGAACTCTATTATCTGTACTCAAATAGCACATTGCCTATGTAACTTATATAAAAGATATCATTTTTAGTTGTGTTTATATGTTTATACCCTCTGCATTAGGAGTATTTGTGAGAATTTCATGCTCAACTCTTAACTGTACCTAGCTCATATTGTAGGTTTTCAAAAATGTTTAGTGAATGAAAAAGGATATGACCTCTTGGCTAAAATCAAAACATTTGAAAGCACTCCCAAAATTGATTTACATTTATAATTATGGTTAATGTTTATTTTTTCCACTGAGTCATCCAGCCACTAGACTTTAAGATTCAATAGAATAAAGAGAGGGCTAAATTATGTATGACAAATAGAAAACTTTTATTAGTTATGAGTTTTTCTTACCAAAAATGTGACTGTTGAAATTATTTGTATATCAAAAAAAAAAAAGCTAATATACAAAGATGTTAATGGATTTCCTCCCAAAAAAGGAGATTCCAGAAAAGGAGTTAAGTGGAAGAACAGCAAAAGGTAAAGAATGCTATTATTTTCCTTTTACATTTACATAATAGAAGCAACAGAAAGTCATAGGGTTTTTTAAAGATGATAAAAAGCTACGTGTCCAAAATAATTTTAGTAAAGTTCTCCCCATAGGAAGTAAAATGAAATAAATAGCCTCTACTGGGTCCGGAAGGTCTCTGATGTTCAGATTCCGATCCCTGTTAGAATTCAGAGGCCTTACCTTTGAACACAGTTCTGATACACATGAAACTCTCAGACCTTGAATTTCACCCAACTTCATTGGACTGTTTGTCTATTTATTAAATGATGCGGTTAAATAGCAAAATCACTTCTATTTCACATGTCTGTAATTATGCATTTCAAATATTATGATTTTATAAGAGATCCAAATGTAATCTTCTCCCACTGAAATGTTGATAAACTGACTTTAGAATATTTTGATACTGTCCTTGATGGAACTATGGAATTGTATTAGTTCATTCTCACAGTACTATAAAAAAACTTCCAAGACTGAGTAATTTATAAAGGAAATAGGTTTAATTGACTCACGGTTCCACATGGCTGGGGAAGCCACAGGAAACTTAGTATCACGGCAGAAGGAGAAGCAAGCATGTCCATCTTACGTGGTGGCAGGCGAGGGGGAGTGGGGGAGAGAGAGAGAGAGAGAGAGAGCACACAAGCATTGGAAAATCTATTATTTATAAAACCATCAGACCTCATGAGAATTCACTCACTATCATGAGAACATCGTGTGGGAAACTGCCCCCATAATCCAACCACCTCCCGCCAGGTCTCTCCCTCAACACCTGGGGATTACAATTTAAGATGAGATTTGTGTGGAGACACAAAGCCTAACTGCACCTGATATTTTAAGAGATTTCCACTTTTTAACACTGATCTTCTTTGGCATCATCATTCCACACTCTTCTAGTGTCCACTGGTTACAACACAAACAGATACACTGGCACCTACAGTACACTCAAGCAAGCTGCTTCCTTAAGTTTGCACCTGTGAGCCTATGGCCAGAATTCTACATCTTTTTGGAGAATTCCAACAGCAAAAATTTCTTTAGGCTTAGCATCTGACTGACCCCATTTTTCTCGATGCTGCTTACTGCTCCAGACAGTCTGCTAAAATAATGATTTCTATTTCATTTTTGTGAAGCTTACTATCAATGAGGGATTGGGACCTGCATACGTGCCCCTGCTTCCCACAGCCCTTGCCGATATCGTTAGATGCAGATATCCTCACCAAGAATTGCACTAGACCTCACAGTTCTCCTTAGCAGAGCCTTTTTACAGCTCCTAATAATCAATTATGGTTGGCATTTGTGATGTAACTCGCCACCCTTCACCAGATGGTCTGCCTCCTTTTACTTTTCCTTAAAACAACCAAAAATAATCAGAGAATAGATTTTCAGAACATCATATAACAATGATTTTCACTGAACACATTCAGAAAAACTTAATCTAGTTTGAACTAGTTCTCCTGGTTTCATTCAGTGGGTAAAATTGGAAGCTATAGGATATTAAGAAAGAAAAAGGCTATCTCCTTTTTGTTTTCTAACCAGGACTCAGTACTAGAGGAAGACAAGACCCAAGTGCCTTCATTATTTAATTACATTATTACTGACTATATAATTTATGTGGAACTCATAAACCAAAGGCAGAGTGTCTAATATTTAGCAATGGCTTAGAAAGTTTTACAAGTCACTGATATCCATTAAGATGACAAAACAAATATCTCTATGACCTACTCATAATCTTCCAGGGTGTCAGCAACTGACAGAAAAATCTGGAAGCATTAAACTTTGGTTACTAGAGTTTTCTATTTAATATTGTGTTTAATAATATATTGGGCAAAACTTCTTTTCAGACAAAAAAGTGATCAGAAATTCAAAGTAGCTCTCTAGCACAGGACAATGTGAATATGGGCTAAGTTTGAACCATTTAAAAATAAGTGAGGAATAAAATGGCATAAGCCACAGGCTTTCCTACCACTCTGCATTTTGTCCTCGTTTCCCTCTGGAAAGTGGTTAAATAAAACTTTACATACATACAAGTTTTTATTAATGTAGATAATTGCTAATATTAGATAAAGTAACAGCTCTCCATCATCTAACTGTAATATATAATTTGACAAAAGAATTTATACATTTGGAAACTTTGAGTTAGTGTGAAATAAGAGAGAAAAAATAATCATCATCTTCTTACAAAAGAAAAAACAATTTTGTAGCAGTATCTTCCTCTTCTTCAACTTATTCCAGCATCTATCTAGAACTGTGCTGTCCAGCATGGTACCCACTAGCCATATGTGGCCACTGAGTACTTGTAATGTGGTTAGTCTAAATTGATATGTGCTATAAGTTTAAGAAAAATGTTGGATTTTGAAGATTCATTACTTAAAAAAAACAACATTTATTGCACATTTATGTTTTCAGTTCATATGCTAAGCACTTGTGAGATTTTAACAATTGAGAAAGGGACCAAAGGTCCCAGTTTGTCTGGGACCCAGGGGTTCCTGGAACACAGGAATTTCCATATAAAAACTGGAAATGTCCAGGACAAAGCAGGACCTGTTGGTCATGCTAGCTGTACATTAAATATTTTCCCCATTTTACAGATGAAAAGAGTTGAGGTTCAGAGGTGTTCAATAACTTGTCCAAATACATACTATAACAAAGTGACAGAGAAGGGATTCATGCTGTGTCTGGTCTGTTCCTTAAACAATATACTATATTCTCTTTCCATCAGAATCAACAAGAAGACCTGTTGTTTTGTAAATTCATTTCTCTAATTTACACACATAGAAATATACAAGAATGTGGGTGTCATTTTAAAATCTGGAAATAAGAATAGCTAATATCAATGTGTCTTGACTTACTTAATTCTTATGTTCCTTAAAACAGACACTATTGTTATTGCAATTTCTTTTACATATAAAGAAACTAATGCACAGATAGATTAAGTGACTTTCTACCAGAAGCAAATTTCCAGCACCCAGATCTAACCAAGACAGTCAGGCTTCAGAACCTCCAATGCTAAGAAAGCCCTTTTGAACTAGATGTTCATGAATGTTGCAAATTCCAAGGAATTACTGAATTTGAATTTCACAAAAGATAAAGGCAGATGTCTAAACTGTTTTTATATGCCACTGTCATTTTTGAAATCTTAATTTTAACTTGTCTTTTGGTTTGCTAATGTACATTTTTGTGTTACATTTCAAAATATATGGATGATATATTTTCTGATTTTTGCTACCTCTATTCATGATAGAAAACCTTGGTTTTATGTAAAATCCTTGGGTTACAATCTTTACCCCTCCAAATTTTATACAAAATTAGTAAAGTTGATGGTTTCATTACCTTCCTGCATATATAGCAGGTATCATCATGACTTTTATTCTGTTGCAAAGCAGCTGCTTTTATGACCTCAATGCTTTTGAAATATAATGCCACTCTATAGTATTTTTTCCTTATTGCCAAGATGTCCCTAGCTATAGGCTTCATAGTACTATTTTTTGTCTGGAACACAGCAAACTCTTTCAACCATCATTGTTAACCCAGGAAATTTTTCATCAATTATATCTTTTGTACTTCCAATCCAATCATTCTAGTCTGTTCCTCAGAGCATGTGTAATTTTGAGATTGACTTTCCATTTTGGGCCTCTCATATCTATGATCTTTCTCCACAATTTTTTTATTATTGTGCCCTTTTCTCTACATTCTGAGAGAACTAATCATTGTTCACATTACCGGTTCAATTTTCTGCAGTGTCAAATCTGTCTTTTACTGTCCTCAATGTGAATTTTAATCCACATATTGAATTTTTAGCTCTTTATAATTATGTTTTACTTTAGAAATCTCCCTTTTTATCTTATCCTTTCATCTCAACTTCCAACAACGACAAAAATGTCACTGGCATCATATCGGGGATGTTAATCATTTTTCTAAAATTTAATTCTTAGGACTACTTTTTGAGCCTAGGTCTTTCTTTCCCAAGTAATTTCTTATAGTGTCCATGGTGAATTTTTTTTTCAGTTCCTCAACATTGAGTAAGTCATCTCTATCCAGACTCTCAACGTTTATTCATAGTAAACATTTAATGATAGCAAAGAGTATAATTAAACTTTGCCCACCTTAATATGGTTTGGCTCTGCTTCCCCATCCAAATCTCACTTTGAATTATAATAATCCCCACGTGTCAAGGACTGGACCAGGTGGAGATAATTGAATCATAGGGATAGTTTCCCCTATGCTGTTCTTGTGATAGTGAGTTCTCACAAGATCTGATGGTTTTATACGGGGTTTCCCCCTTTGCTCTGCACTCATTTTCTCTCCTGCCACCCTGTGAAGAGGTGCCTTTTGCCATGACTATAAGTTTCCTGAGGCCTCCCCAGCCATGTGGAACTGTGAGTCAATTAAACGTCTTTTCTTATAAATTACCCAGTCCCAGGTATTTGTTCATAGCAGAGTGAGAACTAATTAACACACACCTTGTCCTGATACAATCTTCCTCTATGCTCTACAATGTTATGACAAGTAAATAAATACATTTTTCACTCCACTCTCAATATACTAGCACCTTTTAATCTAGTGAGCTTCCTCTGTTCTGAAGTGAGACTTTTATTGCCTCCCATTCACTGACTCTCTAATAGTCTTCACAGTGCAGTCAGGAACACAAGTCACAGAAAGAACTGATGCCATGACTCTGGGCATAGCTTCCAGAGCATTTGACTTGTGCTGACCACATTTTCCAAGATATCACATGCTACTGCCAATATATACACCACTACCCTTCTGCCCAATATACCTTCAACCTCCTTTATACTGAGTATGTGGGCCAGGGGTGTAGGGGTGGATGGTAGAATAGGGGGATCAAGGTTGGAGCATTGAGGAAGAGACACCAAAATAAAAATTTAGTCTTGTCTCAGGTTTTTGTTGGTTTGATCTCTCTGAACTGTGTGTGTCTGGTGGGAAAGGGTGACAAGGAGATATGAAGGAAAAAAAAAATCATTTTTCTCCTTCTTTGAAGTAGACAAAATAAAATAAAACAGCATAAGATTAGGAGTCTATTTCCTGCACTTTAAAATCCCTTTTCATAGTTGTTGCAGTTACTGAAAATTCTTCCCAGATTTTGGCAATGGGTTAAATGTCAGTTTCATATTGCAGCTGCACTGTGAGAATTCCTCTTTATCTGTATCTTCATAGGTATAAAGAAGTCATGAGGGGCTGCAGTAAAAACTAGCTAGACACCTTTTAAACCCACTAGAATGTCTTTAGTTCAATCAGGACTGTAGAACTTACATTTTTAAAGGATTTCTTGTATTAAATATAAAATACTTTTCACTTAACTTTCTTCATGATTTTTTATTAGTCTTTGAAGTTCAATAGACTAACTACTGACATTGCTTTTGATCTTTGGTGTTGCTGCACAGTGACTCTTTGAACATGCTGGGCTAGTTAATTTGCATATTAACCTAAATAGCATCAAAGATTCATGAAGCACTTTGAGTGTTATACAGACAGTTTATCAGATGTAGCAGAATTGCTTTTGGTTTTGACACCTCTACTGAGTCTCCTCATATGTAATTGGGTTATCTGAAAATCATAATAATGATATTTGACTCTGGTGGTATTTTTAATAGGACAGCCAAGTCAAAGTAACTTCTACATTAAAATATACTTTTCCCAATACTATTACATTTGATGCAGCAACGTTAAACCAGTATGAACAAAGTCATTATAAGCAGACTTCAGGAGTCTATTTTGCATTGGCAGGAGATGATCTAACATGACATTTGCATCTCTGTCATTACAAATAAAACATTTGCATTAACTATATTATACATTCATATTTGAAACAATTTCAATTTAGAAATTTGTCATAATTGGAGGTGTGCTACGAGCCCCTGTAATTTCCTTGACATTCTCGACAATTCAGCCTTAATGGTCTTTCTAAAATATTGAACCTTTTTCTAAGTCAACTGCATCTCCAATGCTGCCATTCTTATGATCATCTGATAAAATCTTACCTTCTCAGGAATCACATTCAAATATCTAACTTTGAATATCATAAATGTCATGATACATGATTAAAAGATCCTAACTTCTTCATAACATTCTTAGATCATTCTCTACCTGGTGAGACTGGGCAGCATTTTCTCCAACTTTCCATTTCACAAATGTGGAGCTTCTATTAATTAAGTTGCCAGTACCTCAACTGTGAACATGACATAAATTGTGTCTGTGATAATGAATTTAATTCTCTTTCCTATAAATTAAATTGATTGATATATAAGAAATTTTTGTAAAAAACATGGAGAAAGACACATAAATTAATTGTGGTCAGAAGGTCTATATCTTTTGAACAAATAAATGAAATGCAAATTCAAATAGTTTTTGTAATACACTTATTGGCACGTATCTGTGCCTGTAAAAATATTATGAACATTATAAATTCTAAATTTTTCTAGCTACACTTAAGAAAACTGAAAATTTTTGTATGCACCTTACCACACTAAACAGCCTAGGAGATAGAATAAACTAATTTTAAGCATCATATTCAATGCAAATGTCTGGGTTTATTTAGTTCAAAGAACTATTTGTTCACATCGTTTCTCTGACTACATCTCTACTTAATATGTGGCATGTGTGTACTATTTAGAAAATCTGAGGAATAAATAATAGTCACAAAATGAAAAATAAAATCATTGCAGAAGTCAATTACAGGACATAGTTAAACTAAGAAGTGGAAAAGGTAAGACTATATATATAAACACAATTCCCATTAAAATCATACCTTTGTATTACTTACTTTAATTATAAGTACATTGATGGATCTGCAGAAAATTTTACATTTTCTAATTTTTTTGCAATGTTTCAAAGTTCTTCATATGTTGAACTATTAATTGGCATGGAGATGAAATGAAAGATTCCTGTGCATTTGCGAATTTCAGACAAGCTTCCGACTCTTAACCCAATATGCTCTTTGCTTATTTACCTCTGCTGCTCAGCTGTTGGGTACTCAGGAAATAAAAGTTAATTTTAAAATTTACCTAAGCAAAACATATTGGGAAAAAAACACCAGCAAAATTATAAAATATGTCCAAAGTATTTTAGAATTCTCTGCTGCTATTTTGAATTATTTATTTCAATACGTCTCAGAATAAGTATTGTTTCTACCATAAGACAACGGATAGCTTATCAAGATTTCAAACGCTAATTCCAGATAATGTTTTATGTTTTAGTGGCTCATTCTATCAGCAAATCAGAACTATTTTCACCATCAGACAATAAAAAAGAAGATATTTTATAGTTTTTAGAGTTTTTGTCCTTACTTTATAAACATGTTTTTATCAAGGTTTATTCATACTTTCTTTTCAATATCTGTCACCTAAAATATGCCTGAGTTCTAATTTTTTGCCTTCATTCCACTTGGGAAATTGAGTAATTTATATGGTGTTTATCAATGTCATGTTAAAATGTTTAAGATAGTTAAACAGTATTACTTTTTACATTAATCGTGGCTTTTTGTTTTCTGTGTTTATGATGTTTTCACATTGTGAAGTCTTGCTGACATGGGAAGAGACTGCGCCTAGAGATAGCAAACAATTTGCCAAGGACATGCCTTTTTTTTTTTCTTTTTGAGATGGAGTTTCGCTCTTGTTGCCCAGGCTAGAGTGCAATGGTGCAACCTTGGCTCACTGCAACCTCTACCTCCCAGGTTCAAGTGATTCTCCTGCCTCACCCTCCCAAGTAGCTGGGATTATAGACCTGCACCACCACTCCTAAGTAATTTGTATTTTTAGTAGAGACAGGGTTTCTCCATGTTGGTCAGGCTGGTCAGCCTGGTCTTGAACTCCCTACCTCAGGTGATCTGCCCACCTCAGTCTCCCAAAGTGCCTGCAGGAGCCACCGCACCCAGCCAGATGCGCTTTTCACATGCAACCAATCCAGAGTTCACACTCCCAGCCACCTCAGTATTGGTCTCTGACTCTCTGGGCCACTACCCCTGTCTTGATCATCCCAGGGCTAGGCACCAGAAAACTGGAGACAGCCTCTGCACTTCAGAGCCCTCTGAAGTTACTCAAACAAGCCAATTCTAAACCTGCTTACCCTACCCTATCTGTTCCTTCCTATGGAAACTACAATAATGGCTCTTGTTTGCATTTTCCCTCCCTCCCCCTGACTGCCTCTGGTGCTTTCCTGCGTAGTCCTGCATGGCGTATGCCCCTCTCTGGAACTGTGCATAACAAACTTTTCAATGGCAATTGTCTTCCGATCTGTTGGTCTCACCATACTTGAGTAACAATAAGACATACACTTTAAAACACATTTCATTCCCATGCAAGAAATATTTTTTTAATAAAAATTCTCTAATTTTTAAGAGGAACATAATGTGAGATCTCAAAAGATCTTTAAGGGGTCATTTTCCAACTTAATTCACTACCATTAAAAACATCGTTTGTACTCCCTGTCAAAACAAGTGATTCCTATACCGTGGAAAGACACATCATGTCCACACTCTAATTCATTACTCTAAACTAGAATTTCTCAACTAGCGTGCAGCAAATGGATTACAGCATGAGGAGTCAGGATACATTCTTTAGCCCTCATGGCAAATAGATGGGACCTAGAGTGACCAGGACTCCTGTGCTGGGCACCTCTGGCTGCAAACATCCTCCTCAGGCTGTCTCTGTTTGCTATGTAAATATTATTTGTTATGTGCACAGCATCTGGAAAAGGTTGAAAGCACTACATTAAGCCAATAATTCTTAGAGTGTTTAGACCATGGGGTTGCCACTTTCAGGTGATCCCCAGGCAGGTATAAAATGCAAGTAACACCAGAGACTCCCATATATTTCCCATTTTCATTATAAATATTGATCCACAATAATGTTTACTTAGCAACACAAATGCCAAGCCAGATTTTTTGTATACAACTTAAAATCTCTCAAAACTCCTTGAAACTCTTTATCACAGCCAAAGGGATCTCATGATATGTCTCCTGGTTATCTCCCGCCAAGTCCCAGCAGGAGGAGAGGGGAGGAAGGGAGGGAAGCAGAGGGGAGGGGAGCAGAGGGGAGGGGAGCAGAGGGGAGGGGAGGGGAGCAAAGGGGAGGGGAGGAGAGGGGAGGGGAAGGGAGGGGAGAGGAGGGGAGGAGAGGGGAGGGGAGGGGAGGGGAGGGGAAGGGAGGGGAGGGAAGGGGAAGTAGGCTAAAACTTAAGTGGGTCAGGAAATTCCTTCAACTTCACTAAACTCACTCAAGATTCAAAGTTTGTGGACTTCTAATCAGATTATTGGTGTTGGTTGTGTGGCTGGTGATACAATTTGGTTATACATATACATATATCTATTTTTTGAAATGGGGTCTCACTCTGTTGACCAGGCTGCAGTGCAGTGGCACGATCTTGGTTTACTACAGACGTGATCCTTCTGGGCTCAAGTGATCCTTTCAGCTTAGCCTTCCAAAGTGTTTGGATTACAGGCATGAGCTACTGCACCTGGCCTAGTTTGGATATTTGTCCCCTCTGAAACTCATGTCGAAATGCAATCTCCAGTGTTGGAGGTGAGGCCTAGTGGGAGGTGTTCGGATCCTGGGGAGGAACCCTCATAAAAGTTATGGTGCCCTGTCCACAGTAATGAGTGAGTTCTCCTCTATGACCTCACACAAGAGCTGGCCATTTAAAAGTGTGGCAGTCCTCTTCTCTCTTTCTTGCTCCCTCCCTTGCCATGTGACATGCCTACTCCACTTCACCTTCCACCACTACCGGAAGCTTCCCGAGGCCTTATTAGAAGCAGATACTGGTGCCATGCTTCTTGTACAGTCTGCAGAAGTGTGAGCCAAAATAAAGCTCTTTTATTTATAAGTTGCTCAGCCTCAGATATTCCTTTATAGCAACACAAAATGAACTAACAGAAGAGGCAATCCTGTGTCAGACCTTCTGCAGGATTAAATTTGGAAAAAAAAACACACACACACACAAAAAGTTACAAATACAACACTCTACTATATAAATCATACAGTGATATTTAGAAGAGAATTTTTTAACTCCCTAGTAAGATAACTACATTTCTCAAGTTATTTATACATCCAAGGCTTTCAGAAAATTTTTTAAAAAATAGACTGATACAATATGGCTATATTAATTTGGTCATTAGCTTCCAAAAATCTGTGACATTATTACAAGATGAGAAAAATAAAAGTGAATTGAAAATTTGCTATCTAAACTGACCAATGATTTAAAAGTTTAAAAAGTTAAATACACAAAGCTCTTAGTGTCTAAAGGACATTTGCGGTTCTGAGAAAGATAATTATTTTGTATTGGTTTTTGAAGTTTAGAGTCTAGTGAACCATGTATAGGTTTATCAGATGTATAAAAACAGTATGACCTATCTACACTTAGTTTAAAAAAACTATATTCATTTAATATTGGTCCTTCTTATTGACCACCCACTATATTTTATCATTATGTAATATGCATTAAGAGAAATAGGCTAGGTGCTGGCCAGAGCTGCAAATCCAAAGTAATTTTTTAAATAGAAATTAATTCAGCAGTCTAGGAAAATACTATCACAAACAATGCCCTGCTGAATCTCATTAAATTAATTTGGAAAGACATATAGTTGGAAATGTAAAAAAAATAGATCAATAAGATGAAAAGGAAGTTTACATCTTTACAGAAAAGAGAGAGAGGAGTTATATTAACTGGCGGTTAAGTGAAGGATTTTAAGTAGGACTGATTTGTTTCCCTTATACAGAAAAGCAGTTTTGAGGACTAGAGCAATATACTGTTTGCACATGGTCCGATCTGTACAAACTGCATTTCCCTCGGCAAGACTTCACTCCATCTTTAAAGATGGAGATGAGCTTCCACCAGAGGACGCATTGCCTAGCAACAAGATGCTAAGAAGGCAAAGGCGAGCTGAGTCCTCTCTATAAAGAGCTCCCTCTCCCCACCACACTGCAATGATTTCCAGCACAGACTGGTGCCCTTGAGGGAGTCACCTTAACAACCAGGAAGCTGTAAGAGAAGAATTTTGCAAAGATCACGATAAAGTCTAAGCTTCTTTTGTTTTTCAGCAGACATTAGGTGCTCACTCCTCTGTGCTTAGCCCTACACAAAGCATTTTCACAAACGCGTTTCTATTTTTTTTAAGCCCCTAACTGTCAACAGTATTGAGTCATGTGACTGACTAGCTGACTAGCTACAGACCTAAGGTCTAGCTTAGCTGGTCTTACCTGAGAATGTGTGCTGAGAAGCACTAATCTCCATCATCTTTGCTATTGCCTCAAACGTTAAACTCCTACCCCTATGCTAAAATAGGCAAGGTGGCAAATCCTCTTTTAACCTCTTTTTTAGTTTAAATAGTTCTCTGCTCCTCCTACTCCCCACCCCCACCATCTTGATAAAGATTTTAAGTAGTTATTGTTTGGTTTTTGGTGGGCTCCTGCTAAGTTCATAGTATAGGTACTAGAGATAAAATTAGGAACAAGAAATAGTTCCCACAGGAGCCTATAGAGGACCCTAGGAGTAAACAGGAGAAGCCCAGAATGGCCAAGAAAATCGGGAAGCAGTGGAGAAGGCTGCCCAGAGATGCTACCTCTGTCCTGAGACCTTCAGTATGCTCAGAGGTCAGTCTTGCAAAAGGATGGGCGTGGCTGGAAAATGGCCTGGGATGATGCTGGGGAAAAGAACATTCTGGGCAGAGAGAACAAAGGCAGTGTTAAGTGACAGGGAGCCTGAATCCTGGGGAATATGCTACTGTCTATGCTGTAATTCAATAGTTATACTTTTTTTCACAATATCCAAATTGACTCACTACCTTTTTATTGCAACCTAGAATACAGCCAGAGACCATCCACCATTATGATACAAAAGCTATTATTATTTCACCAATGTTTTATTCAAACTGCACTTAATCAAAATGTGCTTCCATATGTATTAAAATGGCATCAGGGCTTGGACTATGCTCAAAACAATTATTCTTAAGTATATAGGACAATATAATGGAGTGATTACTAACAAATCTGTGATTGTAACTACCCAAGAAAAATTAGAAAACATATTCTGGGCAAACCAGAAGAAATCTTGCAAAAGTCTGTATTCACGTGTGCTTACCTATTCTTAGATGCAGGTCTGATTCTTTTTTTAAAAGAACAGAGTCGGAAAATTAATTGACTAGGATTGTTAAAAGAAATACAACATGGGATTTAATATTTGACGAGGTGTTCTGAAAACACTACGCCCAAAATTTGAGCTTCGAGCTCCTCCGATTTGTTTTACAGGGGCTTCTACGCTGCCTCTCTGCTGCCCTCACGTGAAATGACGGAGTTTAGCAGCGCAGAAAATACCTTAAAAACAAACTCGCAAGGACTTCAAGGAAGTACTATGAAAAGAGAGAGATGACGTGATGAGCATAAGCCTTTCTCACAGATTCCAGGAATCTGGATTTGTTGTGACTCAATCACTGTGCAGATGGGTTTCTACTGAATAATGTTTTCAGACCTTGTTTCAAAGACAGGAGAGTTTTTTCAACATCAGAAGAGAGCTCAAAATGTATACTTAGAAAGAGGAAGGTAGAGAAGCAGGATTTAATTGGCTAATTATGGCTCCAACTTGTACAATTACAGAACAATTATTGCTCAGCCAAAAACTAAACCTCACTGTATTTTTTTAGTCTTAGAAGTGTTACACCGTTCTCTTGCTAGTGGAACGATGTGCATCAGGGACTTCATCTAACCTTCCTTGTTTACTGAAGCTAAATATACCTACTTCCTTTAAAAATAGGCTTAAAAAGCCAACTTGTATTTCACACAAAATGTAAAAGAAAATTTCCATTATTGAGCTAACTTTTCTAGAGTTAGCCTTCTAGAGCTAACCTTCAAATATGCCAATCCTTTCTTTTTAAAAAATTTCTCTTCCATGACTTTGAGATTGTAGTCACTAGTCTCATATATTCACACTTCTGAAGACAATTTGCAATAGCTTCCCAGCTTCTCTTATACTTTCAATGAACTTTGAATGTCTCTTCACGATTTGAAAATAAAATACTTCCTCCTGTCCTGAAACCTGCTTCCAGCTTGATTTTTCTATATTCTGGAGCAGTCTCATCATTTTTCCAGGCTTCCCACTCAGAAGTTATTTTCTAATCTCTTTTTGCCTTTCCTCCATAATCATTTTCCAGCTAGTCAATGCTGGGAAACTTGCCATGAATTTACAATACATTGGAGGTTCCTGGTGAAAAGCAGAGACTTAATACAGATTTACAGCATGTGTAACTTGATAGATGAATGGAAAGAAACAGAGAGATATTACAAAAGTAATCACAATTTTGAACAAAGGCTAAGACAGCAAGTGTGCTACAGCAGGGAAATGGAATCTAATTCAGGGCAGGAGTGCAAAAAGGATAGGCTTCCATGATGAAGTGATTTTAGGCCAATGTTTATAAGACAAGAAATTGGTAGCTAATAAAAAGGAGAAAGAAAGCATTCCAGACAGAGGGATTGGTCGGTTCTTAAATGCTGAGGTAAGAAGGAGCTTGACATTATCATAAAGCTGCCACATGGGCAGGGGGCCAAGGGGGCATAAACAATTGGCCAGAGTGGAGTGCTAGTCAAAGTTCTTCTTTCCCTTGTTAACATATTTATAATGTGTTCTGTTTATTTTTAATTGAATCTGAATTTCTTTTCACAGGAATTATAGATATCATAGGCCCTACCATATTCTATAGTTTTACAAGCAGGTGGATCATTCATTCATGCCAACTGCCTGTTTCCATAGGTATTAGAGGCTAAAATTATGTCTTAGAGTCCATGTGATAAGATTTTATCCTGAGAGCAAAGAAAGCCATGGAACAGTTTTAATGGGGAAGTGACACATTTTGATTTGAGTTTATAAAATACAGTAAAATTCTTTCAGAACACAGTGGGTGTAGTCCAGAATTTTTCACTACCATTAAATGTGGTGTTTTGTTATGGTAAAGTTAACGAAGTGACCTAGATGAGCTTACAAGCACAACAGGTTGTGGGTTACGGGAGTCCAGAAGAGCTGTCTAAATTCCTCCAAGTCAGGGTCTGGGTCCTGGCTTCAGACTGGCACCACCTAGTGGCAATTGTCCACTCTAGGTTAAACACTGGTAGATGGGTAGGGATGATTCTGGGCTGTGTGGCTGGGATTTCTAACATCACAGCAGCAGTATTGGGGATCTCTTGTTTTGTTGGTACTATGTAGGGAAATTGGACTGGAAGAACACTGGTGGAATAGAACTTCTTCATCCATTTCCTAAGACCGGATTTTCTGAAATTTCCTCAATGACCCTTGCATTCCCCTCTTTGCCCTCCTCCCCTCAAACCCCCAGCAAAGAATAAGAACTTTACCTCACTCCTATCTAGAAATGAGGAAAGGATGGGAAATAGCACCAGTCACAAATCAAATTATATCCAAGTTATCTTACTTACTGGTGTCGCTGTGGTCTTTTAAGGTAAAAGTGCAGCTGTCGTGAGGAAACTGGATTGTAGGTGGAAGAGAGGCTGTTTAGTTAGCAAACATTAGGAAGCGATTGCAAAAGCTCAAATGAGAGATGGAAGTTTTTCAGACTAAGGTGAGCAGAAGCTGAAACGAAGTTAAGAGACAGTTTTGGGATCTGTTCTGAAGATGGAGCTGTGAAAACAACCTAGGATAGAGGCTTTCACTGGATGCGCGGAGAAGGTGAGTCAGGGACGCATTTCCAGACAGACCTTTGTTGCCCACAGAACGGGAAAATTCCCAGATATAAAACAAACGTGGGATGCCAGCCAGAGAGCTTGACTGGTGTAGCCAGCAGCCGGTGCTGCTGCGCCCGCGCCGGAGCACAGAGGCGCTCCACAGAGGTCCGCACAAAAGCGCACTGTTCCGGGTGCCCTGTTGAACTGGCAACCTGAGACCCGAGAGGGCTGAACTTGAGACTGAACGGGACTTGAACAGTGAGCCAGCCCAGGACAAAGCGTTAGGGGTAGCGCAGTGCGACAAACAGAACGGGATTCCAAACGCTCGCTGTTAGGAGGTTACCTTAAGGCGCAGCTCCGTGCGGGAGGGGTGTCCACCATTACCGAGGCAATCAGCCCCTACTGAGGTAGACGCCCATTGCTGATGCAGCCTGCCGTTGCCGAGGCAACCCGGTACAACAGAGAGACTCCGCCACAGGGCGGAGCCTGCGGCTGCAGGGCGGAGCCTGCAGAAACAGCGCGGACCTCACACCAGCAGGGCGGGGCTTCGGCAGGACAAGACTGCCTCCTAGCTGGGCAGGACAACCCGGCAGACACTCAAAAATAAAGCCCCAAACCCTTCAGAAAGAGCAGCTGAGAAAAAAAGGGCTTTTTTTTGAGTTCTGTTGCAGCAGAATTAAACATAGTAGTCTAACAGCCCTGAATGAACATCAGAGCTCACAGCTCAGCACTAGAGCTCCTATAAAGTACAGACTGTCTCCTCAAGCAGCTCCCTGACCCCTCTATATCCAAAAGACTGACATTTGGCAGGCATCATTCTGGGACAAAGATAGCAGAAAAAGAAACTGGTAGCATCCCTACAGTTCCGCAGCTGCTATAGGTGTACCCGAGACAAGCAGGGCCTGGAGTGGACCTCAGCAGTCGTACAGCGAAGGGGCTAGACTGGTAGAAGGAAAACCAAGTAACAGAAATACTTCATCATCAACAATCTGGGGGTCCACCCAGAGACCCAATCGAAAAGTCAGCAACTACGCAGACGACAAGCGCAGAAATCCACAAAGATGGGAAGAAACCAGCGCAAAAAGGAGGAAAACACCCGAAACCAGAACACCTCGCCTCCTAGAAAGGACCAAAACTCCTCACCAGCAAGGGAACAAAGCTGGATGGAGAATGACTGTGACGAAATGACGGAATTAGACTTCAGAAGGTGGATAATGAGAAACTTTTGTGAGCTAAAAGAACATGTTTCAAATCAATGCAAAGAAACTAAGAACCTTGAAAAAAGATTTGAGGAAATGATAACAAGAATGGATAACTTAGAGAGGAATATGAATGAATTAAAGGAGATGAAAAACAAAATACGAGAACTTTGCGAAGCATGCACAAGTTTCAATAGCCGCATTGACCAAGCAGAAGAAAGAATTTCAGAAGTCGAAGATCAACTCAATGAAATTAAATGAGAAACCAAGATCAGAGAAAAAAGCGCAAAAAGGAATGAACAAAGTCTCCAAGAAATGTGGGACTATGTGAAGAGACCTAACCTACGTTTGATAGGTGTACCAGAATGTGACGAAGAGAATGAATCCAAGTTGGAAAATACTCTTCAGGACATTATCCAGGAAAATTTCCCCCACCTAGCAAGACAGGCCAACACTCAATTGCAGGAAATACAGAGAACACCACAAAGATATTCCACAAGAAGAGCAACCCCAAGGCACATAATCGTCAGATTCAACAAGGTTGAAATAAAAGAGAAAAATACTAAGGGCAGCCAGAGAGAAAGGTCGGGTCACCCACAAAGGGAAGCTCATCAGACTCACAGCAGATCTCTCGGCAGAAACTCTACAAGCCAGAAGACAGTGGGGGCCAGTATTCAACGTCCTTAAAGAAAAGAACTTTCAACCCAGAATTTCATATCCAGCCAAACTGAGCTTCAGAAGTGAAGGAAAAATAAAATCCTTTGCCAACAAGCAAGTACTCAGAGATTTTGTCACCACGAGGCCTGCTTTACAAGAGCTCCTGAAAGAGGCACTACACATAGAAAGGAACAACCAGTACCACCCATTCCAAAATCACACTAATTGCTAAAGAGCATCAACATAATGAAGAATCTACAACAACTACTGGGCAAAACAGCCAGCTAGCATCAAAATGGCAGTATCAAATTCACACATAACAATACTAACCCTAAATGTAAATGGACTAAATGCACCAATCAAAAGACACAGACTGGCAAATTGGATAAAAAGCCAAAACCCATCAGTGTGCTGTATCCAGGAAACCCATCTCACATGCAAGGATACACAAAGGCTCAAAATAAAGGGATGGAGGAAGATTTACCAAGCAAATGGAGAGCAAAAAAAAGCAGGAGTTGCAATTCTCATCTCTGATAAAATAGACTTTAAAGCAACAAAGATCAAAAGAGACAAAGAAGACCATTACGTAATGGTAAAAGGATCGATACAACAAGAAGAGCTAACGATCCTAAACATATATGGACCCAAGACAGGAGCACCCAGATACATAAGGCAAGTTCTTAAAGACTTACAAAGAGACTTAGACTCCCACACAATTATAGTGGGAGACTTTAACACCCCACTGTCAATATTAGACAGATCAAACAGACAGAAAATCAACAAGGATATCCAGGGCTTGAACTCAGACCTGGAGCAAGCAAACCTGATAGACATATACAGAACTCTCCACCCCAAATCCACAGAATATACATTCTTCTCAGCACCACATCACACCTACTCTAAAATTGACCACATAATTGGAAGTAAAGCACTGCTCAGTAAATGCAAAACAACTGAAATCATAACAAACAGCCTCTCAGACCATAGTGCAATCAAGTTAGAACTCAGAATTCAGAAACCAACCCAGAACCACACAGCTTCATGGAAACTGAACAACTGGCTCTTGAATGTTGACTGGATAAACAACGTAATGAAGGCAGAAATAAAGAAGTTCTTCGAAACCAACGAGAATGAAGACACAACATGCCAGAATCTCTGGGACACATTTAAAGCAGTCTCTAGAGGAAAATATATAGCAATAAGTGCCTATATGAGAAGAATGGAGAGATCCAAAATTGACACCCTATCATCAAAATTGAAAGAGCTAGAGGAGCAAGATCAAAAAAACTCAAAACCCAGCGGAAGACAAGAAATAACTAAGATCAGAGCTGAACTGAAGGAGATTGAGACACAAAAAACCCTCCAAAATATCAATAAATCCAAGAGCTGGTTTTTTGAAAAGATCAACAAAATAGACAGACCACTAGCCAGATTGATTAAAAAGAAAAGAGAGAACAACCAAATAGATGCAATAAAAAATGATAAAGGGGAAATCACCACAGATTCCACAGAAATTCAAACCATCATAAGAGAATATTACAAACAACTCTACGCACATAAGCTAGAAACATGGAAGAAATGGATAAATTCCTGGACTCCTGTGTCCTCCCAAGCCTAAACCAGGAGGAAGCTGAAACTATGAATAGACCAATAACAAGGTCAGAAGTCGAGGCAGCAATTAAGAGCCTACCACACAAAAAAAGCCCAGGTCCAGACGGGTTCACAGCCGAATTCTACCAGACACACAAAGAGGAGCTGGTACCATTCCTTCTAAAACTATTCCAAATAATCCAAAAAGAAGGAATCCTTCCCAAATCATTCTATGAGACCAATATCATCCTGATACCAAAACCCAGCAGAGACCCAACAAGAAAAGAAAACTTCAGGCCAATATCCATGATGAACATAGATGCAAAAATCTTCAAAAAATATTGGCAACCCGATTGCAACAGCAAATCAAGAAACTTACCCATCATGAACAAGTAGGATTGATCCCGGGGATGCAAGGCTGGTTCAACATACGCAAGTCTATAAACGTAATTCACCACATAAACAGAACCATAAACAAAAACCACATGATTATCTCAATTGACACAGAGAAGGCATTTGATAAAATTCAACAGCACTTTATGCTAAAAACCCTCAATAAACTCGGTATTGATGGAACGTATCTCAAAGTAATAAAAGCCATTTACGACAAACCAACAGCCAATATCATACTGAATGGGCAAAAACTGGAAGCATTCCCTTTGAAATCCGGCACTAGACAAGGATGCCCTCTTTCACCACTCCTATGCAATATAGTACTGGAAGTTCTAGCCAGAGCAATCAGGCAAGAAAAAGAAATAAAGGGTATTCAAATAGGAAAGGAGAAAGCCAAATTGTCTCTATTTGCAGACGACATGATAGTATACCTAGAAGACCCCATAGCCTCAGCCCAAAAACTCCTGAAACTGATACGCAACTTCAGCAAAGTCTCAGAATATAAAATCAATGTGCAAAAATCACAAGCCTTCCTCTACACCAATAACAGACTTAAAGAAAGCCAAATCAAGAATGAACTGCCATTCACAATTGCTACAAAAAGAATAAAATACCTTGGAATACAACTCACAAGGAATGTAAGGGACCTCTTCAAGGAAAACTACAAACCACTGCTCAACGAAGTCAGAGAGGACACAAACAGATGGAGAAACATTCCATGTTCATGGTTAGGAAGAATTAATATCGTAAAAATGGCTATACTGCCCAAAGTAATTTACAGAATCAATGCTATCCCCATCAAGCTACCATTGACTTTCTTCACAGAACTGGAGAAAACCACCACGAACTTCATATGGAACCAAAAGAGAGCCCGCATAGCCAAGTCAATTCTAAGCAAAAAGAACACAGTGGCGGGCATCACACTACCGGATTTCAAACTATACTACAAGGCTACAGTAATCAAAACAGCATGGTACTGGTAACAAAACAGAGATGTAGACCAATGGAACAAAACAGAGGCAACAGAGGCAACACAACATATCTACAACTATACAATCTTTGATAAACCTGTCAAAAACAAGCAATGGGGAAAGGATTCCCTGTTCAACAAATGGTGTTGGGAAAACTGGCTAGCCATGTGCAGAAAGCAGAAACTGGACCCCTTCCTGACACCTTACACTAAAATTAACTCCAGATGGATTAAAGACTTAAACATAAGACCTGGCACAATAAAAACCCTAGAAGGAAATCCAGGCAAAACGATCCAGGACATAGGAGTAGGCAAGGACTTCATGAACAAAACACCAAAAGCATTGGCAACAAAAGCCAAAATAGACAAATGGGACCTAATGAAACTCCACAGCTTCTGCACGGCAAAAGAAACAGTCACTAGAGTGAATCAGCAACCAACAGAATGGGAAAAAATGTTTGCAGTTTACCCATCTGACAAAGGGCTGATATCCAGAATTTACAAAGAACTCAAACAGATTTACAGGAAAAAAACAAACAAGCCCATTCAAAAGTGGGCAAAGGATATGAACAGACACTTTACGAAAGAAGACATATATGAGGCCAACAATCATATGAAAAAATGCTCATCGTCACTGGTCATCAGAGAGATGCAAATCAAAACCACATTGAGATACCATCTCACACCAGTTAGAATGGTGATCATTAAAAATCTGGAGACAACAGATGCTGGAGAGGATGTGGAGAAAAAGGAACACTTTTACACTGTTGGTGGGAGTGTAAATTAGTTCAATCACTGTGGAAGACAGTGTGGCGATTCCTCAAGGCCTTAGAAATAGAAATACCATTTGACCCAGCAATCCCATTACTGGGTATATATCCAAAAGACTATAAGTCGTTCTACTATAAGGACACATGTACACGGATGTTCATTGCAGCACTGTTTACAATAGCAAAGACTTGGAATCAACCCAAATGCCCATTGATGATAGACTGGATTGGAAAAATGTGGCACATATACACCATGGAATATTATGCAGCAATCAGCAATGATGAGTTTGTGTCATTTATAGGGACATGGATGAATCTGGAGAACATCATTCTCAGCAAACTGACACAAGAACAGAAAACGAAACACTTCATATTCTCACTCATAGGTGGGTGATGAAAAATGAGAACGCATGGACACAGAGAGAAGAGTACTAAACACTGGGGTCTATTGGGGGGAAATGGGGAGGGCCAGTGGGAGGGGGAGGTGGGGAGGGATAGCCTGGGGAGAAATGCCAAATGTCGGTGAAGGGGAGAAATAAAGCAAAACACACTGCCATGTGTGTACCTATGCAACTGTCTTGCATGTTCTGCACATGTACCCCAAACCTAAAATGCAATAAAAAATTTAAAAAAAAAGAGTGAAATTAAAAAAAAAAGAGACAGTTTTAAGATATTTAGGAAGGAAAGTTGGCTTCATTCTGTGATTGATTGGAAACTGGGGAATAGAGAACGTGTTGAGAGAGTTTTTTGATTTCCCAGGTTTCTAACATGAAAAAAATGAGTAGATGATGGCTTTGTTTTTTGAAATACTTGTGGGGAAGAAACTTTGAGGAAAAAAATCATGTTTTGAGCATGTTGCATTTGAAGTCCTATAAGATGTTGTTATGTCCATTGGTTAAGCAAATGGATACGTGTATCTAGAGCTCAAATACAGTGATGTGGCTGAAGATGCAAATTTGTTACCTATCACTATAGAGATGGTAGCTGAAGTCATTATAAAGAAGATGGATTTGGGGGAAATGAGGTTGATTAAGAAAAAAAACAATCAGTAGGACTCAAGAATGTGAAAATTGAAGAGAATGTGGTATTATAGAAGTCAGAGGAAGAAAGTTTCTAAATAGAATGGGTAGTAAACTGTACTGAAAGCCATTCAAAGGTCAGGCAAGTCAGGATAGAAAACCATCTGACTTATTGATCTGGATGGCATTGGTGACCTTAGCAGGCATAGTTGCGTGGAGAAAGTGAAAGTAAAAACCAGAACCGAGTAATTTTCTGATTTATTTTTAAAAACATCATTCTCAGCAAACTAACACAGGAACAGAAAACCAAACACTGCATGTTCTCACTCACAAGTGGGAGTTAACAATGAGAACACATGGACATAGGGAGGAGAACATCACACACCAGGGTCTGTTGGAGTGTGGGGGACTAGAGGAGGGATAGCATTAGGAAAAATACCTAATGTATATGACAGGTTGATGGGTGCAGCAAACCACCAAGGCACATGTATACCTAAGTAACAAGCCTGCACATTCGGCATGTGTATCTTAGAACTTAAAGTATAAGTTTAAAAAAGTAAAAAAAAAGTCATGAAATGCAAAATGTTTGATTGTATATAATTGAAGAGCTGTAAGCAGCAAGCCTAGATACTTCTCTCAAAAAGCTTAGCTTTTGTTTTTAAGATGGCAGAGATTTGAGAATATTTAAAGAATGGGGTCCACAGTGAAGAAGGAAATCAGAATAAAAGATAGAAAAAAGATTCAGTGTAATATTCTTGAGAAAGTGAGAAAAGATGACATTCGGAACATAGGAGAGGCAAGTCTTTGATTGGAGGAGGAAGAGTCTACTATTGCAGTCAGAGGAAAAGAGGGGTGCAGATGGTGGGAGTCTCAGAGATGCTGTGCTTGGCAGTTCAGAGCATTCCTATGCAATGGCTTCTATTGATTCTTTGCAATGTCTTCATTCCCACTGCCCTCAATATTTTGGATTTAGACTATTTTCTTCAGCTTTTATCTGCTCACCTTGCATCTAGACGCTCTTCCAAATCAAATCAAATCCACAACATTCAGCGCAGTTTGATAAATAAAATATCATCAAGAACTAATTTAGTAATATCACATCTTCAGTTAAACATCTTCAGGGAAGGATACTGAAGAAGAAACGCTGGGTAGTAAGAGTTAGAAACAGGTCAAAAGGGAGGATATGCCCTTTGCTCAGGTTTGGAGTCATCTAAATTCCTTCATCTTCTGTTTCTGTTTAGTCAAACTTTTTTTATATATATATCCTTACTTCCCTCAGCTGATGACACTTATGGCATATCATCAATCTTCAAGGTTCACTTATTTTCTTACTTCTTTCATAAGTTACACTGATGAAAACTCATACATAGGGAAGTCCTGCACCACCCATTTGGTTCATTTCATGTATTAATTGATACTAGAATTGAATTTCTCATGGCTTTGCCCAAAGGCTTCAAAGACAGCCACCACATTTTTATTGTTTATTATGTATAAGAGAAACTAGAAGAGTACCTTTAATATTATACATGCATAAGAATACATGTAATATTTTGCAATAGTCACAAAGATAGGAAAACAGAAAATAAAACAAGGAATCTTCAATAAATTACTTCTGCAACAGCATTGTTTTAAACCTCACAGCCAGGTTTCTATAGGAGTGTTCAATGCATATTTCTGGATTAATTCCATGCATCCTTCTTTTGAGTACACTTCCTCTTTAGGAGTCAGAAAAGCTAAATTACATTTAGTCATAGTTTCGTTCTAATTAATTGTTTGACCTTAGGCAAGTCACTTCCCCTCTGGGCCCCAGGGTTTTCACTTCTTCACTTATACTAGGAGGGGAATTGTCCATGAAACTCTTATTTTTCTTCTAGTTTCTGAATCTATATTTTTTAATAATTCAGGTTGAATAGACATTTTATATTGTAGAGATAGTTCCCATAGGGTAAGGGCCCTAAAATTTATTGTTTTTTCTTTACCACTGGCTATAAAAGTAAAAAAAAAAAAAAAAAAAAAGAAAGAAAGAAAGAAATGCTGAGTGATGCTTTAATTTTTGCCTTGAGCCATTTTGTCCTTATTAGGGAAATCCTATTTTCACCTTTAGACTGTTGGACATGATGTGGTGAAACCACAATACTCTCAACTGCTTGCTATGAAGTGATGTTTGATGGTGATTATACAGATAGTCCCACAATATTACCCAATAGGAAAGAAATCTGCTTTTAGATTAGGCTCTAAGTAAAAAGCAATTTCTCCCACACAATCATAATAACAATGACCTTGTTCTTATCATTGGATAGCAAATAATGACTAAAATCGATTATTTGGCTCTCCAACTTGTAATGATTTATATTTGTATAATCAGCTAACATTTTATAGAATTTATTGAAAAAAAGCAAAACTTTTTTTTTCTTGGCAGAGAATGGCTCATTCACCAGGCTGGAGTGCGGTGACTTGATCTCAGCTCACTGCAACCTCCGACTCCCTGGTTCAATCAATTCTCCTGCCTCAGCTTCCTGCGTAGTTGGGATTACAGGCATGCACCACCACACCCAGCTAATGTTTGTATTTTTAGTAGAGACGGGGTTTCACCATGTTGGCCAGGATGGTCTCAATCTCCTGACCTCATGATCCACCTGTCTCGAGCTCCCAAAGTGCTGGGATTACAGGTGTGAGCCACCGTGCCTGGCCAATAGCACCACTTTCAATAAAATAAATTGATAAGATTCAGTTTATTCAGTGAATGAATGCATTAACTAATGAAGAAATAGAAAGAGCTAAGCCCTATTCCTCAATAAATATTGAAACAAAGACCAGGATTAGTAATTCTGGGGTCAGAAATTAAAGCCCTCAACCAAGGTAGCAACGTTGCAGCTGAGAGTGAGTGACGCATGGAACAGCTCAGGAGCGCCTGAAGAAAGATTATTCTGAGAGCGACAAACATAACAATAGCCCTGGCAAAGATGTCCACAGCCTAATTCCTGGAAACTGAGACTGTGTTACCTTACATGACAAAAGAGACTGCAGGTGTAACTGAATTAAGGGTGTTGATGGAGAGATTATCCTGAGTTATCCTGTGGGCCCAACATTTTCACAAGTGCCTTTGCAGGAGGGCCTTTGCAGGGGGGCCTTTGCAGGGGGGCCTTTGCAGGAGGGAGGTAGGAGGGTCAGAGTCAGAAAAGAAAAGGGGATGAATGAATCAAGAGGTCAGTGGTGTGGGTTCAAGAGACAGTCACATTGTTGACTACAAATTGTTGTGTTCTTCTTTGACGTCAACTTACACATAGCCTAAAAACAATGAGGATGCAAATGCTGAATTGCGTGAGTGTATTTGTCTTACACTTTAGATGGCTCTGATGTCTTTTCATGTCTTGTTAATGGTTTACTTTTAGGTAAACGTATTAGTTTCCTATTGCTGCTATAACAAATTAAAACTAAATGAATTATAATACTGATAAAGATTTTCATGCAGGAATTAGTGGAGTGTGTGTGTGTGCATGTGTGTGTGTGTGCGTGCGCGTGTGTGTATCTACATTAACTGTGTAGCGAATACCTAAAATGTTCACTTCTCAGTGTGGGCTCAGTCCACCCAACAAATTCTTTTATCAATTGTATAATATTTTGAGTTAAAGGCCTCCTGTAGAAGTTTTAAATATAGCATCATGGCTGTTCATATCCATTTATCATCAAAAAGTTAGAAGTGATGTTTTTTCTGAATAGAAATAACTTGCAGCTATCAGTATTAGGTGGGAAACTATACTGTAGTCGGTACTATGCTCAGCCCTAGGAATTCAGAGACAACAAAGATTGGGTCACTACCTTGAAGGAATGCAGGTCACCCTAGAAAAGAGGAAGATTTCAATTGTTTCACAACTTTTTATTGGGCTAATGTTTCTGAGTAATTTTTCAAGTTTTTTCTACCCAACAACTAGTAGTATTTTATCTACCTCGAAATATTCTGGCCAGGCACAGTAGCTCACACCTATAATCCCAGAACTTTGGGAGGCCAAGGTAGGCGGATCACCTGAGGTCAATAGTTCAAGACCAGCCTGGCCAACATGATGAAACCCTATCTCTACTAAAAATACAAAAATTAGCTAGGTATAGTGGTGCATGCCTGTAGTCCCAGCTACTCAGGGGCTGAGGCATGAGAATTGCTTGAACCTAGTGGGTGGAGGTTGCAGTGAGTCCAGATGGTACCATTGCACTTCATCCTGGGTGACAGAGCAAGACTCTATCAAAAAAAAGAAAAAAGAAAAGAAAACATTATATGTGCCATTATCCAGAAAACGTTATTTGGAGATATATTGTCTTTGAATAAAAGATCATAGCTCCTAATGAAGATATGCAATGTGTATACAGCATTACTTTTCATAATGCTTGCTAACACAGCATAGCTTAACTGTATGACTAAACATGGAACTCATGTTGAAGCCTCTTTTGATCTCCAAATACAGTTGACATTTATTCTACCTTTCTTTTCTTCACAACCAAGTTAAGCATTGTTAAATCTTGCTGTTAAAAGACTCCATTTAACCTATTACCTAAAAACGGGAGTCCTCTCTCAGTTTCATGAAACAAGGAATGTTATACTGGAATCTATGAGGCAGCATCAAAAGGGCCACAAGGAATTTGTTAATTGCTATAAAGTGCAAGTGTGTGTGTGAGCATGCGTGTGTGCCTGTTCACACCTGTGTATTTCTCTTAGATATAGGGTCAATAAATGTCATCAGTGCTCAAAAGGATCTGTAAAGAGAACTACTGTCCTTCTGTAGGCTAATTACAGTAAGTGAAATGTTAGGTATGTGGAGTGAGTTTCCATTCTTATCCTAATTATACCATCCAAGTTGTATCATGATCTCGTCTTTTCACCTTTTACTGCTTCAGATTTTTACTCTCTAAAACAGAGCTAATGATTATTTTCTTATGCCCCATATTATTCAGAAGACAGAATAAATACACAGACCTCACTCTCTTCCCTCTCTCTGATTACATGCCAGTGCTCCCCATCAGCTAAACCTAACTGTAAGCTGACATGCAAAGTTACCAGTTGATGTTGTTCATATAGCTCATCTTCTATGGCAGAAAAAAAAGGGTGAAGAAGGATGGAGGATGATGAATGGATCCAGGGGGCTGAGAGGTAGTGGATAAAAGGAATTTATCTGGCACACACCTTCATGTAGGAAGTTCTTAAAGCTAAATGTATTAAAGTGTGGTCTTTATATTTGCTCATCTACCTGCCTCGCTCACTCTTTCACCTCCTTCAGGTCCTTCAAGTCACCTCTTCGGTAAGCCTTCTCTCATCACCCTATTTGAAATAGCAACCTGTCTCCTCCTGTCCCTGACTCTCTATCCATGCCCATTCCCTGCTTTGAGTCAGACGATAGCACTATCATCACTAGACAAGGCTATGCTCTTCACTTACTTGTTTTACTGCCTCTCTTCCATAGCCAATATGCTGTAAGAGAACAGGAAATCGTTTTTCTCTTCTGGAATTTTACCCTATCTTCATTGCCTGTGTTAGCAATGTCTAATTTTCCTTCATTCATTCAATAAGCCTATATTGATCATCCCCAGGTGCTCATCAGGTCATGGGGTAACTGACGTAAATGTCGACATTGGGAGGAAAATGTCTGTATTAACTATGTGTTTAAAATGGAATCCTGCTTATGCATTACAAAACTGTAGTGATTTTTCTGTTTCTTTGTTTTTTGAGATGGAGTCTCGCTCTGTCTCCCAGACTGGAGTGCAGTGGCGCGATCTCAGCTCACTGCCACCTCTGACTCTCAGGTTCAAGAGATGTTTTTTTCCCCTTTCAAATATCTCTTGTCTTCGTAGTTTTCACTACCTGAATGTTACCTCCTAAATCTTTCCTTTTCCAAATGTCATTTTCTTTTAGGTTCAAATATCCTTTTCTGTTAGGTTTCTCCTATTTTGTCCAAAGTAAGTGCCCTCTCTGACCAACTTCGTGTCACGTTATTGGTACCGCTAGGAATATTAAACTCCTCTCATTCATGCCAGAGTTGTTTGTGTACAAATCTTAACAGCAAAAATGAAACCCATGTTCTTTGAAAAGAAAAAGGGGGCGTATGTGATTTATGTTATTTCCATGCTCTACAGCACTAAGCACAGTTCCTTGCTCGTCATGTGTTGAGAGCATCAGGACTGGAGTCGGAGTCCCTGCCTTCAACTCCTGCCTCCACAGTCACTTGCTGAGAGTGACTCAACATGGACCATCCAAATTTATGGCCATATCAAATGGTAGCTGAAAAACTATATTCGAACACTGGTCTTTCTTGGATTAGACGTTTATATCAAATGAGCATCTCAAATATTTTCTGCAAAAAAATAAAAAGATTCTAATAGCAAGTCATTTAAGGTCTCTAAGCTATGTCATGAGTTGGCTATAAGGGTTAAACAAGATGATTCATTTAAATCAATAGCTAACATATACTCAATAAAGTGAGTTGTGATTAATATGGTGTGCGTTCAGTGTTTGTTAAACAAAGGAGTTTATAGTAAGTTTTGGAAGAATGAAACAGTGTATGATGAAATTGTTCCATGTCTTTGTTTAATGATGTATGAAGTGAACCAGAAAATGACTCAGTGGTAAGAGAACAGCCCCTTGAGTCAGACTTCTAGGGATCAAATCCATCCCTTACTACCTGTGTGAGCTTAACTAAGTATTGAACCTTTCTAGTCCTGAGTTTTCTCATCTGCTTAACTTATAGAGAACAGAGGTTGGGAATAGTAAGTGATCAATATCACTAATTATTATAGACACGAAAAACCAAACTGAAAGAAAATTTAATCTGACAGGCTGCCAGACACAAATTTTTAGAATTTAGTTTGCATGCTAATAAAGAGATATAATTAATCTTTTCAAAGATTCTATTGCCAGGTTCTTTTCTTTTCAAGATAGGACTAAACCATAGACATTTAGGAAAAAAATTATTTCAAAACAAGCAATATTTCAAAAAGAAAAAAAAGTAACTTTAAAATTCCTTTTATGTGTTTGTTAAAAGTAAGTCTCAAAGCAGCTGTTATTAAAACTTTCAACATTCTGTCATCCAACAGTGTTATTTCACAATCATTAATAATTAATCATAGGTCTCTGATTCATTCTTGTACACTCTAAAAATAGGATACCATGAACAGGCTTAGATCCTTAGCAACAGAATATTGAATATTCCACCAGCCTAACCTGGGTATCTAGTTACACTTTGCAAACAGCTCTGTCTCAGGATTGCTAAGTTGGAAGATATTTAATGGTAAAGTCAAACACATTTTTTCTGTTTGCAGTAATTCAAATTGATCTCAATAAAGGCCTCAACATTTCTTCTATTTGCCTAGTGATGGAAAGCAAAAAGCTTGTGCAACCATCTTGAGCCCTGGAGATGAAGGCTATCAGGCATAAAGCCTACTAAACCAGCAGGAACCTGGTTGGTTACTTGACGGGCTGTTTGTTTGTTTGTTTGTTTGTTTGTTTGTTTGTTTGACAGAGTCTCGCCCTGTCAGAGGCTGAAGTGCAGTGGCATGATCTCAGCTTATTGCAACCTCTGCCTTCTGGGTTCAAGTGATTCTCCTGCCTCAGCCTCCCAAGTAGCTGGGATTACAGGTGTGCACCACCACACCCAGCTAATTTTTTGTATTTTTAGTAGAGACGGGGTTCACCATGTCTGCCAAACTACTGTTGAACTTCTGGACTCAAGTGATCCACTCTCCTTAGCCTCCCAAAGTGCTGGGATTACAGGCGTGAGCCACCATGTCCAGCTTAATGGGTATTTTTGATGTCCAGCCTGTGACAGATATTTGTACATGTTCTGATGAATGAGGAAATGGCATAGATAACAGGTAGCATCTAATCTCTTTTAAAAATGTTAAGGTTAATGTGTTCAATAAACAGTGTACGACACTCTTATATACATTTTACAAATATGGGAAAACTGATACAAGTGTTAAGTGTCTATCCAAGAATTATACATCCAACAAAGGAGGCTCCAGTATTCAAACTCAGGAAGTCTGGGTCCTATATCCTAGCCTAAGCCCCAGGCAACCTAGCAGACAAGTAAACCACAGATGTGGTTAACAAATCTGTATATAGCTCCTGGCTTAACAGCAGTACACATATGGGGATGGACAAATACAGATTTAGTATGAACGTGTAGTGTATGTGTTCCTTAGCTTAGCATTCAAAATATTCAATTCATCAAGTAATATCTTCTGTATGAGTTTCATTAATAAGAAGTAATAATCAGGAGACAGTAGATATGAGAATAAATGTATATATTGGAGCCTAATACAAAATAGCAGAGGCAACAAGTGAAGGTCTTTGGCAGTTGGTGCAAGTAGTCCTGGGCTTACCCAAGAGTAGGAAAGCACATTCCCTTTCCACACCCCCAATCAAAAACCAGTCCCTCTCTTCCTTTCTCAGATGGATAGATGGATAATAGATGCATATAGATAGATATCCCCACTTCCTCATTCCCCTCAAATTCCTCTTTTATTCTTTTTCTCTCACCCAAACTAGATAACTTCAAGCCTGAACCCACGAATGTCCCTCTGGACATTTGCAGTGTTCAATACAATAGCCGTGGACCACATGTGGCCACATGATTTAAATATAAACTAATTAAAATAAGCAAGTTTAAAATTAAGTTCCTCAGTCCATTCTCCACATATGGCTGGTGGCTAACACTGGACAGCCCAGATATGGAATATGCTCATTACCACAGAAAGTTCTGGTGGCTACCATGGGAGAGCCCAGATACGGAACACGCTCATTACCATGGAAATTTCTGCTCTGAAGAGTGCTGGGAGCCACTGCTAGTTCTGTCCCCTGAAAGTGGCACTGATTCCTCTACTCTGAGTTACTCTATTTTTGTGTCATCACAGAACTACACAATTAAGTTTAAGAAAACCATCTACCATAAACATGGAAGTTATTTGGCAACATTTACTTTATCACACACTTCTCTCAGTCTGCCAACTTTCCTTGATAAAAATCACTGGCAAGTTTCCATGCATTTTTCAAGTTTTTTTCTTACATGACATCCTTCCAAGTAGCTAAAAGAAGACAGCTTAATATATGTGAATTTTTTAATCGAAGAAATACAACTACATAGCTTATTCCTTTCTTAACCTAATTTTTCTATCTCACCTCATGAATTATTAAGACAATCATCTTTACCACATTGTTTTCTATCCTAACATAGACTCACCTCACTTTATCCTCTCAGAATTTTATCCAAGTGAGTTAAACAATTTCTGTATTCAGTTTCTGTAATATTATATCACTGATATACTGTCAGCAATTAATCCACTGAGTCAGCAACTAAGGAAGTTTAGGCAAGAAAAAGATGATTATAATTATTTTATTATAACTATTAGAATAGCTCCTCCATACTCTCTTTTGCTAAAGCAAGGTGAATTATAATATCTATTAATTGATTTACCCACTGGATACTTTATTATAATTTACTAAAAGCCTGACACTATCATAGAGGTGCCCCCAAAGTTCTTACAATATAATTGGCTCAAACTACTGAAATAAAAAAGTGTTGTCTGTTGCCCTTCAACATCCCACAGGATGATGGTGACTACCTAAATTGAAATCTCTATTCACATTCTCCCAAAAAAAAAGAAAGCCCTGATCCAAAAAGATAACAAATAAAACCACCTCTAATCCATGTCTACAGTGTACTGGGAGACAGACAGTGTGACACACTTCAGTTTACACATGAGGAGAGACTCAGAAAAGCTGTGAGGCCACTCCAGGGCCCATGAGGAGAGGGTGATGAGACTCAGCAGTAACAGAACACAGAAAAAATACACTCCCAGAAGAAGGAAATTCTGCCTTGCATGGAGAAATACTGAAAAGAGGGATGCAACCTAGTGGATCAGAACCCTGGCTCCTGGAGAAGTGAAAGGAATGTGGAGTATCAAAGGTGACAGTCTTAGGAAAATATGGCCTGGGAGAGACGGGGCAGTGGATTGCTTGGAGACTTGGTGGTAAAGAGAACATAGAAGGAAGTGTTACAAATGAAGGAAGATGAAGAAGAAACCAATGAGAATTAGAACCAGAACATACACATCAACTTTCCTCTGCAAAATGTGCCATCTATCAAAGAAACTATACTTCACTGTACAGTAGGATAAGGCATTCTCAAAACAAGAATCCCAGTAAGCAACCCAAGTCTGTCACTCCTAAATATAGACAGTCAAGGTGATAGAAGAAAATTTTAAATATGCAACAACCCAGGAATACAGTACTCGTGAGAGTCCTTCTTTAGGAATCTGCAGGAGAGAGAGTTTCATTCCATCAGTTGCGAATGGAGAAACCAGCAAAAAGAAAGCCTAGTACTGAATATATTTAATAAATGTATTAAATTGTAGATCTAAGACTAGAAGAAAGTAGGAAAAAATGTAAAAGAACAATATGTAATGTATATATTCTGACAAAGTAACAAAATGCACAACTACAAAATGGGAGCATAAAAGAGAAAGAAGGGAAAAGTGAAATATTCGTATTGAATATCACATAGTGATAAAAGAAAATCATTTAAAGTTTACCAACTGAACAGTAGAAGCCTAAATAAGGCATAAAGAGATTAAGGACAATATAAAAGGTATTAGTAGAAAGGTAATCACTAGAAAAATACAAACTTTCCTAAATACTAAATTAAATACCATGCCCTCTCCCCCTCTCAAAAAAAAAGCAAGGAAACAAACCCCATGGAGAAACACAGTAACCATAACCATACCGTAAATAAAGCAAGTAACATGACACATTGAGACCAAACATATTTCTCATATTAGCATACATATGTGAGCTTAACTTACCTATTAAAGAGATTTTCAGACTGGGTCACAAAGTAAAACCCAACTCTATGCTACATACTATAGGTACAAAGAGACTCAAGAATGCTAAAAACAAAGGGATGGCCAAAGATATACTAAGCAAATGTAGGCAGTAAAACAGCAGGATTGATGATCTTGATATTGAACAAGTTATAAATTGGGTCAAAGTATTAAATGAGACAAGGAGGGCCATGTTAAAATTATAAAGATCATATTTGTTCATAAAGAAAATTGCATTTTTTAAACAGCCATGAATACAACCACCACCTTTATAAAGCGGAAACCACAAGAAATGTCAAGAGAAATGGTCAAAAACAAACCAATAATATGAAACTTGAATTTATCATTCCCTGACCAAGAAAATCCAGTGGACAAAAAACAAGGAAGGGTATAAAACACTTATCACATAGTAAATAAGGTAGATTTTATGAATATATTTTTAATTTTATCACCAATAATATTTTATATACTTTTATCACCAATAATATTCTTACATAGAATATTTACATAAATTGACCATATATAATATCATATATAAATCTTCAATAATTTCCATAAAAGTAGAAATAATTCAAGTCACATTTTCTAATCAAGGTACAATATAAACAGAAATTAATAAGAAAAACAAAAAAGAAACAAAATACCGTTTCCAGCTGAAAAATGTAAAAACTCTTTACTAAAAAAAACGCTTTGGTAAAAAAAGAGTAATACTTAATGAAACTGCAGATTTCTTTATATAACAATGATGAAAATATTGCATCTCAGAATATAGGGGTTATAATTAAAGCCATGATCACAGGGAAATGTATAATCTTAGCACGTATATCAATAAAAATAAAAGAATTAAAATGTTAGCCCCAAATCCTAGGAAAAATAAACAGTGTAATCCACAGAAAGGGCAAGAAAAAACTGATGATAATAAAAGCAGAAATTAATTATTACAAAAAATAGAATAAAAAATTAAAATGTTGGTTCTTTCAAGGGTAAATCAATCATGTGGGGATTAAAACAAGAGAAACTTAAATACACACAATATAAAATAAAGAGAGGAAATTAAAAGAGAGAAAATCAAAACATTTTCAGAGACTATTTTGTACAGCTCTATGAAAATAATATAGTGATAAAAATAGGAATTTCTCAGTAAATATAATTGATCAAAATTGATCACATTAAATATAGGTAGCTTAAGTAGACTAATTTCTTAGGAAAAAAAAAAAGAAAAAAATTATTTCCTAAATGGTCAACAGGCCCAGATAGCTTCACATGGGAATTCTGCCAAACCCTCAAACGCCAGATAATCCTAATTCTGCTTAAGTTGTTCCAAAACATAGAAAAAGAACACTTCGAAACGTTAAGTATAACATTGCTAACTAAACCTAATGAAAATGATACCAGAGAACTACAGATGGCTTCGGGATTAAAGTCTTCCACTGCAGATCATCAGGCATTAGTTAGATTCTCATCAGGAGTGCGCAACCTGGATCCCTGACATGCGCAGTTCACAACAGGGTTCGTGCTCCTGTGAGACTCTAATGACAAGGCTGATTTGACAGGAGGCACCTGACAGGAGGCGGAGCTCAGGCGGTAATGCTCCTTGGACCCCGCCTCACCCAGTTCCTAACAGGCCACGGACCAGTACTGGTATGTGGCCGGGGATTAGGGCCCCTGTTATCAAAAGATCAATCTAGTGATATATAATAATTTAAGTGACTATTGCAGTATCCTAGAGACCCTGGCTACTCAAAGTATGGGCAGCAGAACAACAGCATCAGCATCACCTGAGACCTTGTTAAAACACCATCTCTCACCGGGCTTGGTGACTCACTCCTGTAATCCCAACACTTTGGGAGGCCAAGGCTTCCCCCAGACCCCAACCACTTGAGGTCAGGAATTGAAGACCAGCCTGGCCAACATGGTGAAACCCCGTCTCTAGTAAAAACACAAAAGTTATCCAAGCGTGGTGGCAGGCACCTGTAATCCCAGCTATTCGGGAAGCTGAGGCAGGAGAATTGCTTGAACCTGGGAGGCGGAGGCGCAATGAGCAGAAATAGCACTACTGTACTCCAGCCAGCCTGGGTGTCAAAGAAAAACAAAAACATAAACAAAATCCAGCATCTCTGAGGCCCCACTTCAGACCCATCAGATCAGAATCTCCACTACAACATGATCTTCAGGGGATTTGTGTGCACATTAAAATGTGAGAAGCAATAACCTAGATATCATAAGATAGCATCTGAAAAATAAAAGATGGATGCAAGAGAAATTGTGCTTCAAAAAGTGGTAAAGCTCAGAGAAAACAACAAGGTTTCACTATCCAGTTACTGGGGGTATGTGAAAACTGGTGCCCCAAAATCCAGATTCATGAGTTTGACTATAGTTACTGGCTTACAGCTACCTTGCTGCTTATTCTCAAAATAATTGAAATTGTTAAATCATAATAATATTTAAATTTGGAAAAAAAATCAATAGAAATCCTGCTATTATTCCTTGAGCTCTCAAAAATTCTACATGGCTTATGTTTTTAATGAAGCCATCCATCTGATTTTTCATTTTCTCTCTTACAATGTGGTAGATTTAAGAGTCTTTTCCCAAAGTTCCCTTTGTCACTAACCTGGGCATTTCTCCAACTCCAAAGAGAGTAGTGAAAATTAGAGGCTCTTCCTACATACTGTTCTTTTTTAAGCAGCTAGTTCTTGTTTCCACATTAGCAAGTCTCAACCTTTCCCTATTTGTAGGGTTTTTTTTGTGCTTTTTCTTAAAAAAATGCAATCGCCTCCACATCCTGATCAAAACAGAAAGCTTTGAGAAGCTAAACTCATTAGTGTGCAATTGAAGGTGTTGCTTTATATAGTTCATATAATTCCTTACCAAATATACTTGGAGTTTTATAAATATCATGCTGGAATTAAAGAGATGTGAAAGAATCTAAACACATCTTAAAAATGCCAGCAATCATTAATGTGGTATTGTCAATCTGGTTAACAACACAGAAATAATATAAAGAATATATAATGAATTGAATAGAAATAGAAACCATGCTCATGTTGACAGTGAGCTCCTCTGTGTAACTCAAATGCACAAATACTACTCTCAGAATGCATTACCTTCATAAGAAGGTTAAAACTAAGAATATTTAGTTGATTTTAGAATTTTCCAGTTCACTTTCAATAACAACAAAAAATTAATATCTACTGTCTAACAATTAAATATCTAATTAGAAGATGAACAGTGATACAAAAATCAGTGTTTAGAAGTATCTAAGCATTTTTAAATGCCTCTCAGATGAAGAAAAATACATAGCCTAATAATTTTTAAATTGACATTTCAGTAATTATATAGTCTCTTCCTCTGAGCTCTTAATCTCACTGTTAAACTCTCTAGTCTTTTTCTCTGAGGCTCACCTGTTGCTTCCACACTCTTCTTAAGCCTCCCATGGCTCTGCTTTTCTTCTCCTTCTATGTTCGTGGTCTACAGAAATATATTTTCATGAGTATCTCCAATTGAAAACTTAATTTCCAATTTTTCTAGTTCTAAAAAACTCAAATAAAAAAAATAAATGCATAGAGAGCATTCAGGGATTTAGTTGGTCTTTGTGATTTTTCTATATAACTTTATTACATACACGAATAAAACAGGACACATACTCTTTCTCTCTGATGAGCTGAAATGCTCATCCCATGCTCATAAATTGTTCTCAAAAGTGTATCTGTGCACATTCCTTCAGGATAATTATGAAGACTACATGGAATATCTCACTTTCCCTTATGCTGATTGTTCAGATTTTAAATTACTTTTTGGACTATGTTAATGTCTTTGCTTTACGAAAATCTTTGTGGTAGGATCTTAGAGATGGAAACTAACAATTCAAACATCTGTATTAGACCTGCAGTCTTTTTACAGAATGAAAGAGATTATTCAGGAAATAAGTTTTAAAATCACAGACAATTGTTGCCAGAATATACTCGGTTCCAAATTATGCAAAATAATTAACTACACAATATGAAAATCTCAGTGTATCCCAGAAGTTGTAATTGGTCAAGGGAAAGAAAAAAATAAATGAAGAGTATTTCCTAGATAGCAGTCTGGGACCTGCCTGCAGGATAATTAATTTTCCATTAAACGGAAGGCAAAGAAGTGCTATTGAAATGAAACTAGGTGAATAAGGAAAGACTTCCAAGGTGTGCATTTATGATGAAATAGTTTATGGTCATGAAGAATGGGTCAAATATGAGTGGGCCATTTTGTATGGTCGAAGATGTAGATATTTCATAAATAAATAGTATTTTATCAGTCTCAGTGGAATGGATCTAGATAGAAGTCATTTTCACTCTCTACTCTTTTTTTTTTTTTTTTTGAGACGGAGTTTCACTCTTGTTACCCAGGCTGGAGTGCAATGGCGCGATCTCGGCTCACCGCAACCTCCGCCTCCTGGGTTCAGGCAATTCTCCGCCTCAGTCTCCTGAGTAGCTGGGATTACAGGCACGCGCCACCATGCCCAGCTAATTTTTTGTATCTTTAGTAGAGACGGGGGCTTCACCATGTTGACCAGGATGGTCTCGATCTCTTGACCTCGTGATCCACCCGCCTCGGCCTCCCAAAGTGCTGGGATTACAGGCTTGAGCCACCGCGCCCGGCCACTCTCTATTCTTATATCAAACGACATATTAATCTCTACAACTCTGTGCTTACAATGAAATATGAATGGTTTTACCCCCATATTAGAACAACATAAAACTTTCCTAGTGGGTTTAGTTTCCCTGGTTCTGCACTTTGAAGATACTGTTTCTGTAAATTATGGTGATATAATTCCTTCTTTGAGTCGTTTTTTTTTTGTTTTTTTTTTTTTCAAAATTGCTTTGTGGAAATTTTCTGGATTCGAGAGACTTTCAGCATGCTTCCTTAGTGGAAATAAGTGTGCCCCCTTTTAGTTCTGCCATACATGATTTTTAGGGCAGAAATGAACTTTGAACAAATTTCATTTCTAGCAAATGTAATATCCTTCAAAATACTTTTTTTAGCATACCAAAGGAGTTATAGTCAAATAAATGGCATTAAAAAATCTTGAAGGTCAGATAATCTGCCTGCTATTTAAACTATTCCATATAACAGAAAAAGAAAGTTTTCTAATTATTTCATAAAGCTATGATAATCCAAATTTTAAGATCCTAAAAAAATAGCTTTTAAATGTGGAGATAAAATTATCTTATGAATATGGATGCAAAATTATAAATGATGCAATAGCAAGTCAATTCAACGGTTATGTCAAAATAATATGATAACAAAGTAGAATTTTCATTAGGAATAAAAATGTTCATCATTGGAATATACAATATCTATATACAATATACATAGATAAATATAAGCAAAAAGTCATCTAATTCTGTAATTAGATATCCAAAAGTTCATTTAAAAAATCCAACAGTTAGCCCTGTGTAAGAAACTCTAAGTAAAATATGATGAAAAAGAAAGTAAGTATACTAAAGAATAACTAATTTAAACAAACTGGCAGGACATAGTGTCTGTAATCCCAGCTACTCAGTAGGCCGAGACAGGAGTATCTCTTGAGATCATGAGTTCAAGACCAAACTGTGCAAAATAACGAGATTGTTACTGCTAACATAATTTTTTTTTTAATTAGCTTGGTGGGTGTGGTGGCATATGCCTGTTGTCCCAGCTTATCAGGAGTCTGAGGCAGAAAGATTGTTTAAGCCCAGAAGTTTGAGGCTATAGTGAGCTATATTTGTTCCACTGCACACCAGTCTAGGCAGCAGAGCAAGACCCCTCCTCTAAAATATAAAAAGTAGCTAAGGCAGAAAGGTAAAATACTGATATAATTTGACTGTACCACCACACAAATCTCATCTTGAATTGTAACTCCCACAATTCCCATGTGTCATGGGAGAAACCCAGTGGGAGGTGACTGGATTATGGGGGTGGATCTTTCCTGGGCTGCTCTCGTGATAGTGAATGAGTCTCACAAGATCTGATGGTTTTGAAAAGAGGAGTTCCCCTGCACAAACTCTATTTTTGTGCCTGCTACCGTCCCTGTAAGACGGGACTTGCTCCTTCTCGCCGTCTGCTGTGATTGTGGGGCCTCCCCAGCCATGTGGAACTGTAAGTCCATTAAACCTCTTTCCTTTGTAAATTGCCCAGTCTCAGGTATGTCTTTATCAAGCAGGGTGAAAATCGAGTAATACAAATACTGAAGGCATTTTTATTAAAATCCAGAACAATGAAATACCCACTAAGACTATGATTATTCAACATTCTTTTGGAGTTTTTTGCAATTGCAATATTATTAAACAGAATATTTGCTATGAATGCTGGAAAAGAAGAAACAAAATCATCTGTATTTGCGGATAGAATTATAATGTGCCTAGAAAATTGAAGAAACTCTATAGAAAAACTATGAGAATAAGAAGTTTTTATAAGGGCTACCTATGAGATAAATATACCAAAATCAGTACTTTAACTTTTCATCAATACAGCTAGAAATGGAAAGGAAATGAAAACCTTCTTGTAACAATAAATGTTTGGCATTCCTGGAATGTGCAGGGGCTATACAAAGAAAACAATAATATATTATTAAACAGAGAGGCACAAAATGATACTGAGTGGGAATACACCATATTATATTCAGATTTTAATCATTCCAAATTAACATATATGTTTAATATAATTCTACAGCCATTAAAACTTGCCAGGAAGCTGTTAGAAGGGTACAGCAGTGGCACGTGAATAAGCAAATCTAGAGAGCAGAGTGGGGAATCTAGAATTATATCCAAATACACATGAGACCTTTTATGTGACAAAATAAGCTTTTAATTCAGTATTTTTCCACTAAAAACCCCATGTAAAAATACAAATTTAGACTATTACTTTATACACTTTTTAAAGTCCTGGTGAATTAACTATTTTTAAATAAAGCAAGAAAAATTCCAGAAGGAAGCCCTTGGTGAGGATCTTCTCACTTAAGCAAGACAGAAAACAAATCACCTATTTTAAAAAATGACAGGCATCTCTGGCTACATATACCATAAACAGAAGGACAAACTAAATACTGGGAAAAATATTTACAGTATATATAATATCTAAAAGTTAATAATTTAAAAATGGACATATGCAAAGTCTATGAATTTCCAATTCATAGTAGAGAGTATGCAGACTCATCACTTGAAGAGATGTAAGTAGAACTATTTTTTATTGTTCTAACAGTCAAGAGAATTCAAATTAAACAAAAATGACATCATTTTTAGCTTTCAAATGAGCAATAGAAAACAAAATATTAACCTAGTGCTGGCAAGAATACAGGGAAATTGACACTCCTTTGCATCCTAAATCACCATAAATATTTTAGAAATAAATCAGCAATTATCTATTAAATTACAGTGTCATATACCTTTGACCCAGAAATTCTATTTTCAAAAATGTATCTGACAGAAAAAAAAAAAAAACATCAGCACGTAGTGATACTTCTACAATGATGTTTACTGAAATACTATTTACAGTGACAAAAATAAAACCTGAAGACATTCAGATGTCTATTAGCAAGGAAACCAATCTGAATAATGGTATTTTGTTTTACTTTTTGCAGGCAAGAAAACGTACATACACTTATTTTGTTTATCTATGTTTGTGTGTGCCAAAAAAGGATGATAGAAGGATGTTCACTGCATATTGCATTGGTTACTCAGGAGGGTGAGGGGGGAAGGGGATGTTGCTAGTTTTTCCTGTATTTATCCTGGTAATGTCTCACTTGTTAAAAGGAACATATACTGCAAAATCATGACAATTCATGTCTAGAATAGACTTTAGAGATACCTTGTCCATTCATCTCATTTTGCAAACGAGTAAACTAAGCCCAATATTAAGATACCTAAGGTTATGCAACCATGGCTCAAAATGAAGAGTTTTTGACTCTCAGGTCAGCATTCTTCCAATTCAAAATATAAAATCCAACTCTGAAAATAAGGAGCATCTAACTGTATAGTAAATTCCTACTTGAGCCTAATAACTTGTGCACCGAATGCTTGTGTGGTTTACATGCACACATATACATATTCTTTCCCTAAAAGTTTTGACTAGCATATGATGTGTTTAAATTCAAATAAATTAATTTTTAAAATCAGTTCCTCTTTAGGTAAATGAAGCTATCTCTGTTGTCAAAAGATCAAAGACAAGCTACATATTTAAATATTATATATTCAAATTATTTAACAACTGTTATAATACAGGCACCAGTCAAAATAGGCAACAACCATCTGGCGTAAACATCTGTGGGAAACAAAAATGTCAGCCCTGCCCAAACCTTCAATATGCTGACATATCATGAAAAAGATCAGAATATCTTACCTGAAAATCTCATACTACACTAAACTCGATTTCCCACTAATGAACTGTTCGACAGACACATTTTGGTTTTTGCTAAGGGCCTCATTATTAATGAATATGACATTATAGTATTAATCTGACATAATACATCAGAATTTAACTTCTTTATAATAAATGGTTTTTTTTCACAAATAGAACAAGAAATATATACATTCACTTCGCTAATACTTACTGAATGCCTTCTACTTCCCAGATATTCCCCTAAATGCTGGGTGTGCTTTAAAACAGATTTGATTCTTGCTTTCATGGAGTTCACGATCTATGAGTGAGACAGACATTAAAGAAGTAAGAGGTGAGAATACAATTATAAATTGTGAACAGAACAAGGTGCTATAAAGTAGAATCATGGGTAAGGGGTGTTCAGTCTATAGACCAGATGGTCAGGAATGGCCTCTCTGGTGAACATGACATTTCATTTGATCAGATTGAGAAGTCATCCTTGTAAAAGTAGGGAACGAGTTCCCCTGCCAGAGCAAGCTGTTTCTCATTAATGTGACTAGCTTGTTTTACCAAAATAAATCACAATCTTTAACTGATACTTCATCAGTACTCAATACAAATTGACTTACTGAATCTAACGATTAGATTCTGCATGCTATTCCATCTCTCTGATAAAAGGGCTTCGTGTTGGACTATCATGCAATTGAGCATTTCAAGAATCAACAAAATATTTTGAAAGTAAGTTCCACATAATTATTTGCCACTAACACACTGATTATAAAAGATCTGAAGCATATATACAAAAATTAACATAACCAAATATATATATAATTAACCTTTTACGTAGCTTTCTTTGTGATTTCCATCTTTTCTCCCCCCACCTCTGAAAATGGTTACAGTTTGTAATCTCCCTCTCAGTATTGCCTCTAATTATATGGAACGATACCCATCCAGAGGAAGGAGTTGTAAGGGGTCACAGAGGTTTACATTAGGAGGAGTAAAGTTTGAAAAACTTCCCGGACATTCAGTGATGTCCTGTTCTAGGGCACCCCCTTTCCCTCTTCATTTAAGAATTATTCCGGTCTTTTTAGATGTCATGCTTTTATTAATCTTCAGACTGTATATTCTATTCATGTATCTCCACTAGCAAAAAGTTCCATTTTTATATTAATTTTTATTTTACTTTTTGTTTTTTTTAGAGCTAGAGTCTTGCTCTGCCACTCATGCTGGAGTGCAGTGGTACAATCACAACTCACTATAACCTCAAACTCCTGGGGCCAGAAATGATCCTCCCACCTCAGCCTCCCAAGCAGTTGGGACTATAGGTGCATACTACCATGTCCAACTAATTTTCTAACTTATTATAGAGACAGGGTCTTCCTATTGCCCAGGCTGGCCTCAAGCTTCTCGCCTGGAGGGATCCTCTCACCTCAGCCTCCCAAAGCACTGGGATCACAGGTGTGAGCCACCACACCCAGCTTACATTAATTTCTTCAAATAAAAATCTATTTTCATAGGGAAAAAAAATTATCGTGGCATTTTATTGATACAGCAGTTAGGAGGAATTAATTAGGCAGATAACGAGGGTACAGGAGTCCTTGGTAGGGTTTTCCTTTTAACAAAAAGCAGCCCTCAAATCATTTATTTATTTATTTATTTTCCTAACAAAGAGCAGCCTGTAGAATGAAGCTCCAGATGTAGGCAAGCAAGCTGGAACCTTCCACAGGCGAATTCCTGAAGTTGAAGTTGTGCCAGTAGGAAAATACTACCTGGAACTAGGCATGTTCAAAATGACAGCTCTATCTTTTCTTCTCTTTGGCAGCCGCGTGTACAGTGAGAAGTAGAAAAGATGGCACTGAGCAAGTAGAAAGCTTCTTGCATAAGATTAGGGTGGGGCAACCAGCCTTGTCTGCGCTGTGTAAACGTCACACCTGATCAAACCAATCTATGGCCCCCGCGTAAATCAGACACCACTTCCTCAAGCCTGCCTATAAAATGTGCTGCTGCTGACTTTTCCCTTTTGTGCGCATTCTCTCTCTCTCTCGCTCTCTTTCTCTCTCTCTCTTTTCTCTCTTTCTCTCTCCTCTCTTCTCTCTCTGTCTGCCACCCCTCCTCTCTTCTTCCTCTCTCCTCTTTCTCGCCTCTCTCTCATTTAGTAATTATTCTGGTCTTGTTAGGTGTCGTACTTTTATAAATCTGCAGACTGTCTATTCTATTCACTCATCTCCACTAGCAAAAAGTTCCACATTTTATATTAATTTTTATTTTACTTTTTAGTTTTTTAGAGCTAGGGTCTTGCTTTGTCAAGAAAGATTGCATTACCATCCAATGCAGTTCAACATGCAGAACACTTACTGTGTACCTTTCACAGGTTCAGCACTGTGCTAGCCTCTGTGAGGATGCCCAAAGCAGAAACGGGTGGCATGGGATGCACAGAAGGCAGCGCGGGTGTAGGTGTGGTCCACAGACAGATGACGCGAAGGGAGACAGAGCCTGCATTGGTGTCATCACCAACAGTTTTGCGATATGTATACATTTCTGGATGCAGTATGGTCGAATAGGGGCATTTAAAAGAGCCTCCCCCCAAGAGGGTGAAAATATAGACCAGATAAAAGGTTCATTAAAGAGGTCATTAAAAAACAAATTTTCACCAGTGACCCTGTAACTCTGAATTTAAATTTTAAATGTCCGGATAACTTCTCAACCACGAAGACTAACAGCTTGGGCAAATTATTTGGTTCTTTCCCCAAAGATTGGTAAGAGAGTCACGAGGAATAATTTCTTCTCCTCTTTAAAGCTACATCAGAGGATGCTGGGTTTCACTGCATATTTCTGAAGATTTTCCACACCACAAAGCCCTCCAGGCACAACTCAGCATTCTGTAGACCAGCATTAAATCCTAAAAGAAGTAAAATGCTGCCCTCTAGTGGTCCATGTACAAAACTAATGGAAACAGTATTGTTCCTTCGTGTTACTGAAAAGCAGCCGAGTCCAAAGCAGAGAGCAGTTTTTAGATTTTAAATGAGTTTGCAAATAAAAAGACTAGAATATCTTGATGTGACATAAGTAAACATTTCAGAAAGTAAAATTCTGAATCAGATCATATTAAAATGTTCCAAAATAGGGCCTAAGATTGTAATTACCACCATGACTCTGCATATATGCAGATTTTCCCCCAAGGAGTTCTAACTTTGACTCAAAATCCAGTAATCTTGAATCCTGGTCCAATCCTTACCATCTACAGAAAAGCACACTCATTTAGAATAATCGTTCAATAGAAAATTTATCAGCTCCTTCCTTATCCTGCCCCCAGCCAGATATGTTCTCTTCCTGCTCTGAATTCCAATAAGAGATAATGTTACATGTATATGGGTCTCTTTTTCTGTATGCAAGTAATAGTTTTAGAACCTTTGTAGCCTCTAATATGGGCATGACACATGTGCATGCTTAAGAAATGTTTGAATGAGTGAATGCAAATTGAATGGTGAATAAATGGATAGCTATGATAAATATTCCCTATTTCTCTTATTTAAGCAGAAAAAAATACTATTTGTTGTGCAAATACAAATGCCTGCAAGGCTCGTTGCACTGACTCAGAGGCCACGCAACATATCTTTGAAAACAGTCAGGAAATCAAGAGTGGCTCCAGATCAAGCCTGGGTGCACTGCTACACTTTGTGGACATCCTGGGCGCTCTGACTCTGCCTACTCCCGGATAGGCCCTACAAGGATTACACAGGTTCTGAAACATAGAAGCAGGGGAGAATACCTGAGAAGCAGATTAAGGCAGGGTTCCTCACCCCACTACCTACAGGAAATTCTCTTCAGTGGGCCACAGCGCTAAATGTACAAGTCAAATGCTTCCTGAAAGGTTGGTGCAGATGTTGTAAACAACAGCACCACTGAACAACACCGGTCTCGGTCTCGGAGTTTCAGTTTCTGATTCAGGCACTGTTCCCAGGTCAGGTGCTCTGTGAGTGCTAGCTGGGAGTGGCAGTGATAACGTAACAATATCTGATGCCTACTAGGTTCGGGCTCTACTATGACTCCTGCTCGCCCTTGGAAGAGCAAGCTGGGGAGCTGTGAATGTCAGCAGTGGGTATTTACACTTGGCTTCAAACTTCTCCAAGCAGTTTCCTACCTGTTCCCCTCCACAGGTGGTTGCTTGAGCCTTTCTGCTCCTTAGGCTCATGACTTCAAACTGTGTACCCGGACTCCTATTTTTTATATTTATGGATAACTTGATTCAGTTACAACGCAAAGACTCCAGGACAACTTTTTCTGTCTCTGTCTCGGACCCCCAGCACTACAGCATAAATAAATAAATAAATAAATAATAAAAAGACTCCCTGCTGTGCACTTCTTGGGTACTGTGACAACCGAAGGACAAGCCTGACTTTCAGCCAGTATTCCATTACCTAGAGAATATTATGTATTGGATGAAATAGGAGATGAGAGGTAAAGATGGACAGTGGCCTACACACACATACACACACATGTAGGCTTCTAATTGCCAAACTTCTCTAAAGGGTGCTTGAGACCTGCCCCATTTTCTTTAGTGTTTACTAATTCCTGGACTTCCTCTGACCACAACCCCCAGGGTTCTCTCTTCTGGAGCTCTAGTGGTCCCCTTGCTGAACATCATGGTCTTCTCTCAGTTCTTATTCTCTTTGACATCTTGTCAACATCTGATTTTTCTGACATCCTCAATTGCCTACTCCTGAAACAGTCTTCTTCTAATTTTCTTCCCAAGACTAATCACAAGTTAGTAAGAATCCAAGCAACTTTTTTTATGTTTTATTTATTTCATTTATATTTATTTATATTTTGAAACAGACTCTTGCTCTGTCACTCAGGCTGCAGTGCAGTGGTGAGACCATGACTCACGGCAGCCTCAAACTCCTGGGCTCTAGCAATACTCCCATCTCAGCCTCCCAAGTAGCTGGGATTATGGGCATGTGCCCCAACTTTTTTTTTGGAGAAACAGGGTCTTAATATGTTACCTAGGCTGATCTCAAACTCCTGGGTTCCATCAGTCCTCCCACCTCAGCCTCCGAAAGCACTGGGATTACAGCTGTGACCGCTACGCCCAGCTTATTTCTTTTAAAGTATCCCAACATTTCAGTACTTTTTAAATGTTTATTGCTGGTAAATTAAAAGTTTAATACATATTCACAAAATATAGTGACATGATCTCATTTAGAGATCCAAACATGAAGCCTGTGTGACTGTGTTCAGATCACTGTAATAGGTTTCTCTTACTTCTCTACCTGGCTTTTGTAGCTCCTTCGATAACTCTCTTCCTCTTCTGGCTGCAAGACTGGGTCCTCAGTTCCAATCTCTCTCCACTTACTTCCCCTTTGCTTACTAATACTGCCTTCTAGTTCCAGTTACCGTTTTTATACTAATGACTATTTAATAGATTTACGAAACCAAATCTCTCATCCAAGCCTGGACTCCAGTACCTCTAGTTGCCTACAAAACATGTAAATCTTACCATTTGTAAACGGAACACATCATCCTCCCTCTGGTTGGCAAACTAGCTTTTCTTTTTCTCCTATCTCAAATCTTATCTCAGCAGAAAACAAGGGTTCCATATAAGGCTGTCTGTTGAGAAGAGGGTGCTCATCCTATTTCAGCTTTCAGAATTGGGTATGATGGTCTGAGACAAAGAAATCAATATGAAGAAGTTTGACAGAATATTATAGATAGTTATAATGGGATGGATAGTAAGCTGTTAGACCTTTCCAGGAAAGAAGTTCTTGAAGTAAAAGGCAGAGCTCTGGTCTTTTACACAGAAACTGGTGAAATAGTTATGGGTGGAGAGGGAATTGTTAAGGCTGTGGAAGCTATCTCCTTCATGCCTATACCCAAATCCTATTTGTTAATTACATGCTTGTTGCCTTAGTCCATTTGTGCTCCTGTAACGAAATACCACAGACTGAGCATTTTATAAAAAACAAAAATTTACTATCTCAAAGTTTCAGTGGCTGGGAAGTACAAGATCAAGGCTTCAGGCATGTGAGGGCCTTCTTGCTGCATCCTCACATGGCATAAGGTAGAGGGGCAACTAGCCAAGCACTGCGTGACGCCTCTTTTATAAGGGTCTTTTAACCCCATTCACCAGGAAGAGACGGTAAGGCCTAATCACCTCTTAAAGATACCTATCATTATCACCTCTTAATACTATCATTTTGGCAACAACTGAACTTTGAAGAGGACACATTCAAATTATAAAACATTTTGTAAAAAGCTGCAAAATATAAGTTTTAAAATATTAAACTTCCGTTTACCGCTATAAATTATTCACTCTGTGAGGTTTTTTTTTTGGTAGTAAGTTTTTATCCCAATATTATAACAATCTCTCAGGAAATCTTTTTATGGTCTGAGATCATCCAACAGCACCGTGTACAATCTGTCCTCATAAGGTGCAGATGAAATCTACCAGTGGTATTCCTGGTTATCCTTTCTTAAGCCACTTATCGCAGGCATCTCTGTCTATCTCTTCGTGGAAGACTCTATGCATATTACCACAGGAAGGAGATCTTGTGATGTAGGCATCTTCCTTGTTAAAGCTCTTGTCAGGTTAAACACAATTACTTACTTTCTGAGGTTTCCACTAAGTAGAAAAATATGCTCCTTCAAGTCCTAATGAATATCAACTTCAACCTACCCCAAATGAGGTAAGATCACCATTATTGGGTATCAGAATTGGGACACAATTTACGCCCTGAAAAAAAATAATGAGAAAGATCAAATAAGAGTCATGTAATCTTACTGCAAAATGTAGCCACAGGAAATAGACACCCTCTCTCCTGTCCCAAAAGATGGAGTGTTGTGAGCCACTAATCCAATTCTTGGGATCCAGATGATTCAGGTAATGAATGAATCCCATCTAAAGACAGAAGGCAAGAGCAGTACATGAAATATCTCAGTACAGCATGATATTCCATTTTATAGGAGCTAAGAGGAAACTGAAACTCTGCATAGAATCTCTGTCTCTTAGTGTACTGAAATTTCTCTTGCATTGTAATAAAAAAGATATGGCCCAAAAGAAATAAGTTGTCAAAAATTTTGGTATTTCTCAAGGCACCTGGACAAACATACCATAGTCATCTAGGGTTATATTGTCACCACCAGTTGTGTAATTAAAACAAAACGAACTTGAAGTATGAGTAAGATATAATTAAGAAGAAGAATGTCCTTTTATGTATGACAAATCAATATGTGTATACTTCAAGTCTAAAGCTAAGTTATTTTTAAACTATTCATTGTTAAATCCTTTGTAGAAATATTCCTCTAGGATAGGACATTTAAAAATAAAATGTGATTCTATTTATAAAGTCTGTATTAAATAGAATACTGTATTAAATAAATATATCTAATATAAATGGAACTAGAACTAAATTCTAGTTTTGAATTAGTTTTGAACAACAAATATTTGTCCAAAAAACTTAAGGTTACAGAAAAGGCTATAATAGCTGATTTTCTTTGGCAAATGGTGCCACATTGCAAGAAAATTTTATCAGAAAATTTTTGTTTTGTCTTTAACCTGAGAAAAGTTATAATTCAATTCCTTTTTACAAATGTATCGTAATAAAGATTAGGTAAATTTACCTTGTAAAAGGAAAATTGAAAAATAGGAAGTAGCTCAATATCATATAATGTGTAACAACATTTGCCAGGAAAATTCTGCAATTAACATATGCCAAATATATTTAGTGAAAACAGAGTTTATTGCTTACCATGCAGCTAGAAGTCCAAACACCTTTTTCTTTGCTTTTCTTTTTTTCCTATTTTTACATTAATATAATCTATCCCTAAAAACTGCCCAAGTCTTCACCAGCCAACTTAAGGTGATTTCTTGCCACCCCATTAAGTTATCATCTAACCTCCTTGATCTGATCACCTGCAAACTTTTCAAAGATACCGATGTTCCACCTCTCCTTCCTAAATTACCATAGTTCCCTTCATCCCGCTTTCCACCACTACAAACTCGCTTGAAAGTTGCTTATGAAGATTATTACTAATCACCTAATCCCCAAATCAAACCACCTTTTCTCTCTTTATCTCGGTCAATTTAATCAATATTAGATCCTATTAATGTTCCTCCTTTTCTTTGAAATTTATTTTTTAGGTGTTTTATACCTAGCTTATCCTCCACATTTCTTTCTAAAGCTCATTTTCTATCTCTACCTCTTGTACACACTAAAGGCTTTTCTTTGGTTCTGACTCTTCCTCTTATCCACAACTGGCAGTTCACCTGACCTCGTTCGGTATCTTCCCTCTCATTTTCCCAGGCTTAAACACTTGGAGAAATTTACTCTTACCACACCCCTGAAAATGTGAGTATATCTAATGTAGATTTAATAAAGCAAATGTTCTCTCCACAAAGAGATATTGTTGGACCTCTAAAAATTCAAAAATGTTCTCAACTAAATTTTCTCCATTTGTATTATTAAGGAAGACTAACTAAACTCACAATTCTCCACAATGACAACTGTGCTTAGAGATTTGCTTAAGAAAATTAGCTCATCTATTCCCTAAAATTTAAGGGATATTTAATAACACAAATATGAGTGCAACTGTTTTCTCCTTTAGGATATATACAGGAACTTGCATTCGAAGTCAAGGCAGATGCCTAAAACATTGCAGCAAGACAATCTTCTCATTGTCTGGAGCAGATACAGGCACTGCTTACTTCTTCCCTAAATTCATTCATATGATACTAAACTAATACTGTGTTAAAGCAGAAATATGCAAGAATGTACTCTTAATAAATAAGGTCCCTGCTTGGTTATAGTAGTTTAATGTGAAGGGAAACTCAGGCAATAAGCAAGACCAAAGGAAAAAGGAGGCAAGACAATCAATTTTGACAACAGGTCTGTCCTTAGTGTCAGTTCTGTCCCCAGTATCCCAGAAACCCGGAAGCAAAGATGTATGGCTAATTCTACCCTGAGAACTTCAGTGTAGCTCCATTTTGATGCAATCAAATCTTGAACTCATCTTCCAAGATTGGAAGCAATAGTCCCCCTACATTCTACACACAGGCTGTCATTGTCATTGTCATTTCCCCTTAAAGTCATTTCATCATCCATCATATGTTCTATTTGTGAAAACCTTGCTTGGTTCATGAATCTCTATCTTCACTCATCGTATTTTTCTTCAAACCTAGAAAAGATGCTTTTAAAAACTGAGTAACTTCATTCAGGATATGGCCACTACTATAAAAATGACTTTTAGACAAAATACTGGTTCTGGGAATCCTGAATGTTTCTTATTTCTGAAAGTCATGATTACCACACATTTTGTAGCTAAACAACTGCTGTTCCTACACTGTAATATCATCACCTTGGCAAGTGGAATTTTCATCAATATGGGTTATTCTTTCGTTCCATGATATCCCTTGACTCAGAATTTTATTAATAGACTAGGCCTTCAGGCTCTGGTTCACTCTTAGATGCTTATGTTTTATGTTCTCCTGGGATGGTTAATTTATCTTGAGCATATCTCAGTCCCCCCAGAAAACCTCTAATTTTTTCACATTTTTAAATGACTCTGTTACAGCAGCATTATTCAGAATAGCTAAAAAGTAGAAGTAACCCAAATATCCATCAGCAAATTAGGAATAAAAAAATTCTGCAGGTGACCAAACTTTTATTAAAATGAGAGAAAATTAGAAAATGCAAGGACACATTTAGCATTCATGGGGGAAATAATTTCTTTATACTTGAGAAAATACTGCAACTGACTAAAAGAAAAAATAAAATTATTAAATCTCAAGAGGTAATATAATATTAAAAATTACTCTGTGTACTGTACCCATTAAAATTCACATTACTAAAAAAATTACTAGTTTTTAACATAGTTGTATTACATAGCTCTTACATCAAAAATATTTCTTGGGAAAGAAAATACATAAAATAAAAAATAATATTTTCAATACCAAGAATTTGACCTAAAAAACTAATTAATTAATATATATTGTAGAGATAAAGAAAGTAAGAGTGTGATAAGTCCCTTCTATAAGAGAATCAGTAATAGTCTTCTATTTTTATCATTGGTTAAAAATTACATATACATACCAATCTGTGTGTATGTATATTTTATATACATATATAATATGCACATGTGAATATAGTATATGTATATATAACTATAGAACAAAAATGTGCAGATAGGAATATAGCATATAGAAATATAGAATAAAATTTGTAGGCAAAAAATAATACGAAAAAAGAAGAGCTACAGTGACATATAATGTATAGGGAAGAGGAAAATAGTAAGTATAAATACAAAGAATAAAATAAAAAATGGCAAACTAAGACCATACCTGACTTAGCACAGTAAATATAGATGGCTTCAAAGGTAACAGTAAAAGGCAAATAAAATCAGATTATATCAAGAGGTAAAAATCTAAATTTACTAATTATAAGAAGCACATCTATAAACAAATTGACAAAAGAATGTTGAAAATAAAGGGGTTCAAAAAGTTCCTCTGGTCCAAAGGAATATACAAAAGTCAGAGGAACAAAGAGGTGGAAATACTAGAATCAGACACAGCATCATGTATCCTGGTAAAAAAAATGTGAAATGGATGAAATGACTATTACATACCTGTAAAAGTTACAATGTGCAATGGAAACATAAGCATCACAAACAATCCACATACTGAGGAAATACATAAAATAAAAACTGTTAGGAAGGAAAGGAAACTTTACGTAAAACTTTAACATAACTGTAACAGATACATCAAGGAGATAAAACAGAATTTCAAGAATGGCAAAATATCTTTAATAGGCATGTCTAAGTTTTATGCTATACAGACAATACACCTTTTTCTGTAAAATCCACAATACAAACAATAAAATTCACTAAAATGGTTTTAATAAAGTGTGAGCATTTTGAGTCATCCACCCCAAAAGGGCATATTCTTTCCACTTCCATCATGTAGCCAGGATGTTAGGAATTACCCAACATTCTTCAGTCCTTGAAAGATCTTAATCTTGAAGATATTCAGAAACAACATACAAATAAAACCCACACCAGCTTTATCTGACTATGTGCTTTATCTGACTGTAGTAGGCTAAATAAAGGCCTCCAAAGACGTCCTGGTTCTAAGCCCTGGAACCTATGAATGTTACTTTACATAGCAAAAGAGACTATGCAGATGTGACTGAGAATCTTGAGATAGGGAGATTATCCTGGGGATTATTTAGGTGGACCTTAAATGCAATTTCAAGTGTCCTTATAAGAAGCATTGAGAAGGAGACTTCACCACAGAACAGGAGGAATCAAGGATCCATAGAAGCAGAGGTTGAAATGAAGTGGTCACAAGACAAGGAACGGTGGCAGCCACTGGAAGAGGTGAGGAAGAGATTCTCCCCGGGACCCTCCAGAGGGAGATAGCCCTGCTTACACCTTGATCAATCCAGTGATGTTGATTTCAGACTCTGGCCTCCAAAACTGTAAGTAGATAAATGTGTGTTGCTTCAATCCACTAAATGTGTGTTTTAAGCCACCTATCACAGAAAACTAATACTCTGACCTCCACCTAGTTTCTCTCTCTGGGACTCCCATTGTGTCAGCAACAGTACCATTACTTTCCTTGTCACCCAATCAGCATGAACTTCTCCCCTTTTACAACCATACCTAATGTAACCGGTGGTGTGAATAGCATGGATTTTCATCCCACGTCTTTTTTTAATGAATAAATTAAATAAAAGAGTATGAACACAGGTTTGCCTACGCATCATTTTAAAGTAAAGCCACCGTAGCTTGATGGTTGACCTCTCTGGGGAAACTGCTAGAAATGAAGAAAGTATCTTACCAACCTAAAGGAAATGGAGAAAAAAGAGATGGAGGGGAAGCATGATCCCTAAGCCAAGTCTTTAAAAACGAGTTTTTTTACATATCTTTCTCTTGCCAAACTTTAGGTTGCTAATACATGTATCACTATAATTTTATTTTTAATTAATATTCCTGGTGAAAATTGGCACATTTGATAGATGTAGAGGCTGTAATAAAGCCATCTGTCCTAAGAAGCAAGAAGTACACAGCATGATGTTCGTTAAAGCTTTCCCGTACCTCGATTTACATGGGCCTTAACTTTGTTTCAAGAAATTCAACATGGCAGCTTTAATTAAAAAATAAAAATAATAAGAAAAGGATCTTGTGTGTCCTTCAATCATTGACTGGAAGTGTGGCAGGCCAGGTGTCACTAGCAGCTGAATAGGCAGGCCTCCGTGATAACTGTTTCAGCACTGAGTGGTTAAGTTAAATATTAAAAAACTGATAGAGCCACTGTCGGGATGCAAAGGCTGGAATGTGACAAAATTCCACCAAGAGTTTTGCCTAGGTCTTTCCTGGGCCTTGAAGCATGACAAGATAATGAAGGAATTCTTAACAGGACCAAGTTGGGATTAAACAAGTTTTTTGGGGGGTCTGAAGGAACTCCCTAGACCACCACAAACAAACTTTACTGGGAACAAAAGGAAAACCTCCATAATTTAGCAGGAGACAAGATAAGGGTAATCCCTTTCCTCCCCCCACCCACACCCGCCCCCACACCGGGACCCATTTAGATTAAGTATATTTGTTGACACTCCAGAGGAAGGTCTTTAGGACTAGATCTCAGTTATAGATTAGAAGTTGATTATTTACGTCTTTAGATAAATGCACACTTACACGTAACATATAGCTTAGACGATACATATAAGCTTTGGAAAACTTTGTAATTTTAAGTTGGTCTGGCATTATTTCCCAGCCTTCTCTCTGTATCTGGTTATAAAAATAAACTCTTTTCTGTCCCAGTTCATCTGCATCTAGTTATTGGGCTGTGAGAATAAGCAGCCCGATCCTAAAAGGAACGTAAAACAAACCTTCCTTTGATGCTGGTATACAAGCATCAAACAAGGGATACAAGCATCAAAAGAAGGTCTTCTTTTGTTTTGTTTGGATACAAGGAGCTAGCCTGGGTCTGCTCAGTTAATGTATCTATGCTCATATTTTCCTTCCTCAATTGTAGAATAAATGAGAGGCAAACACTCTGGTTAGCCATAGATTAACCAAGAAAGCAGAAATCATCTCAAATGTTCACAGCAGAAAAAATGGAAAGCACAGATGGGTCCACGAAGAGTGGAGACGTTGAGAATTAAACGGTGGGCTCTAACATAATCCTGGGAGATTGACAATAGCAGGAAGTCTTCACCATTCTTGGGCTGGCGAGACAAAAGGAAAACATGCAATTACTGGCACCAAGAGAACCACTCCAGGAGATTGGAGCTGTGGTGGTCTCGATACAATGGGGGCTGGACTCACAGAGAAGATAAAGCCACTGAAGAGGCCACCCTAGGCTGAAACAGGTGGGAATGTCTTGATATCTCCCTCCCCCAAAGCCAGTCCTCACCCTGCCCTCTAACCTCCCATTGTTGATACGATCCTGCTGCCCGTTGACTCAATTCTGCCAGAAGTTCTCTGGAACCTAAAAAAGTCACCCTGCTGAGAATCAACTGCTTCTCCCCAGAACAAATCAGAACAGAATGATGGATCTGAGAGCAAACAGGTCCAGGACTAGCACACCATATGGTAAAGTGATTTTATGGTGTTATGTAATAGAATATATCATTTAATTCAACTATTTCATTTTACAGAGAGGAGCTAGGGTACAGAGAGATTAAACTGTTTACCTAAATGCACACACAGAGCAAGCTTTTAAGTCGGAACACACAGCATGTTTTTATTAGGATGTGTTAATTATGACACTGCTTAAACCCCATTATGAAGTGCATGGGAGCTGAGTCATTTCATAGTCACCCCTAGTACCTAGTATAGTCATCCCTATTACCCGATACAGAACCTGGTGCGTAGAAAACCCTCAATAAAACATTTATTGAACTGATACAGATTGAAAGAGAAAACATCATATCAACTGATCTAAGGCAGCTTTAGAAAATTTCCAGTCATAGAAGAGTCACTGAGCAAGTTAAACAAATAAAACTGCCAAAATTATGCCTCTTCAATATTTTAAAAAGAATCATACATTCTCACTGGCCGGCTGACAGTTTAAGTTTTCTTTGATTCAAAACAAGAACAAAGATATCTTCCTTTTAACTATCACACTAAACTATCATTTGAAGTAATAAAAAGGACGTCAGCAATGAAAAACTGTACAGGCTGTACAGAACAAATTGATACAAATAAAAATCTAATAAATATTTATGTGGCCATGTGTGGGAGGTGTTGCCTGGAGTGTTTACCCCACAGCCCTGAGTATGGAGTGAAAAAGGAAACTTAGGAAAAAACATACCCAAAGAGGGATATTTAAATAGCACAGTGGGCAGTGGGGGAAGTGATGACTAATATTGCTATTAGTAGTGGTTTAGAAACAAAAGGGGCAAGTTGGCTGGAAACCTTCTGCTGTCTTCTGCTAGGGCTCCTTGCTAGAGCTGATGCTGGAAAGGAGGAAGGAAGGGAAAGAGGGAGAGAGGGAGGAAGGAAGGACAGAAGAAAGGGAAAGAGGGAGGGAGGAAGGAAAGAAAAAAAGAAAGGGAGAGAGGGAGGGAAGAAGGAAGGGAAGTCATTAGAATGCAAGCTGAACACCTATTTCTTGCTTTTGGCCAAACAATAACACACATGTTTAGAAGTTAATTTTGGTGGTCACCCAACTTAAGTAGAATTAATGAAATTCCTACAGAACTTGAAATTCACTTCCTAAAATTATTAATTAAAAACGTAACATGCATTGAATTGATGTAGCAACACCTGAAGGAAGGCAAAGAAACTCCAGTTTGAATTTTAGGAGAAAAGAAAGTATCATATGATTTTGAATAAATGAAGAAGCCTTAAAAGAGCAAATAGCTAAATAAGTAGAGGAGGTTTTTGGCAACCTATAATTATTGGGAGGCTTTTTTCAGGAAGCTTCAGGAGAGGAGACTTTGACTCTCAGATTAGTCATTCGTCACCCAATCACTGGCTGCGAAATTAGGGGTCAGGAAAAAGAGATCAAACATGTGAAAGAAGGAAGAGAAAGAAGAAAGAGAAGGAGAAGGAGGAGGTGGGTGAGGAGGAAGAGGAATGAAAGGAAGGAGGAGCAGCTGCTGCTTTTCTGTTTCAGTGAAACCATGCAAGGCAAAATCCCATTAGAGCTTTCTGAGAAGTCATTTCTGGGACAGATCTGATGGTAGGCTTGAAATGTCTCAGAGTCCAAGAAAAGTCCTTTTTTTCTTTTTCTTTCTTTCTTTTTTTTTTTTTTTTCGAATTTAGAACTATTTTTCTAGGTGGCTGAAATAAAAAAAATTAAATAGTTGAAATACTAAGTAAATTTGGTTTCAACAATTTACAGATTTATGTCAGAATATATGTGATTAAGCAGATAAAATAATAATATTAAACATCAAAGTAACAACAGTGTGGGAGACGAATAATTTAAGGCAAGATCAGTTGCAACAGATTTTTTTCTTATAAGAACATATTATTCCTTTGCAATAAATAAATACTTTGAGAGGTAAGTAAACTAGGAGAAAGGCAAGAGGGGAAATGCAAAACATAATAAAATGGAATACATTCAATTTTAAAAGAAGGTCTCTATTTCATTTGAGTGCTGGCCAAAAGATAATGGCATTTCTTCAAAGAAAGGCAGTTATCAGAATTTCAAATTTCAAAAACGTGTATTAGGAACACACATAATTACTTATGAAATATGTAGATTCTTGTGAAAAATATGTTGTCTAAATCTAATTATGATGAAATAATCAAGAAAAATCCAAATTGAGAAAAATTTGTGAAAGGAATAGTCTTTGTTTTGTTACATATATACATATACTACATACGCAAATATATATCCCCGAAGCTGACCTTGAGAAAGAAATTCATGAACCATTCCTTTTTTTTTTTTTAATTGCATTTTAGGTTTTGGGGTACATGTGAAGAAGATGCTACTGAGCCATTCCTTAGGAGTGTTCCCAGGAGAAACAGGAAAGTGAAAAGTTAAGTCAGTCTAAGAAGAATAAAAAGGCCAAGGCCAAGTGCATTATCAGCAATCTCCAGGGAGCTACCTCAGTCCCTCGAGGGCAAGTACATGACTTCAGAGTTGTCCCATCAGTTTTGCTGCTTGGGAGTCACACTTTCAGCTCATCCCTGCACTTCCTACAATCTGTGAGCCTCACAGGCAGAGCAGGTTCTGGCTGCCTGAGGTTATTTCCTGTGAGAGAAGCAGACCTAGGTTTCCACAGCAGAGTCTCTGCTGTAACTAAAAGGCTTCATTCATGATTGGATTAAGAATGGGGGAAGGGCAGGTAGCTGTGAGAGGTATTACTCAGACAATGAGGACAATTTTTAAATGAGCTATACATTAAACATTCAATTTTATTGTTGTTAAATTTTGACTGTGATAATTATGTCATGCTTATGTAGAAGAATATCCAGTACTAATAAGATACATACTGAAGAATTTAGGACAAAAGTGCCATGTCTAAACTTATTCTCAAATAGCTTCACAAAAGAAGTAATGTTGATGTGTATGTGTGAGTACATGAAAGTATATACATACATACACACATACATGTATACATACATTTAGTGTGTATATTTACGTATGTAATTAGAGAAATTAAAATAGAGGAAAATATAGGAAAACATCAAATGGTGACTCTAAGTAAATGATATATAGATATTTATTGTACTATTATTTTAACCTGTAAGTTTAAAGTTTTTCAAAACAAATAGTAGGAGAAAAAAATTAGCATTTATCATGGTAACTTTTTTCAAGCAAAGTTGTATTTAAGATCAAACCAGGTGGGGTGGCTCACACCTGTTATCCCAGTGCTTTGGGAGGCCAAGACAGGAGGATCACTTGAGCCCAGGAATTTGAGACCAATCTTGATAACATAGTAAAACCTGTCATTACAAAAAATTTAAAAATTAGCTTGGCATGGTAACCTGTAGTCCCAGCTACACAGGAGGCTGAGGCGGGAGGATTACTTGAGCCTGGGAGGTCGAGGCTGCATTGAGCCACAGTCATGCCATTGCACTCCAGCCTCACTGCTTACATAAATGCTCTTATGTAAGCAACAAACAAATTAATTATATAAACTCTTATATAAGCTATTTATTTATTATTTTTAAGGTAGGGTAGGTAATTCTCTGGTAATGAACCATTCCCAAATCTCAGTTACTGCATAAATAAAAACATAAAATCATTACATTATTAAGTTGTGGTGAAAACCCAATAAAAAAATTTGGTGTAAATATAATGAAATAAAAATGGGGAAAAAATGAAGTCCTTAAGATCATTATATTAGGAAAAATCGTCTACTGACTTTCTGACAACAGGACTTATTTATTTATTTTACTTATTTATTTTTTGAGATAGTGTCTCTCTCTGCAGCCCATGCTGGAGTGCACTGGCATGATCTCAGGTCACTGCCTTTCATCCACCTGGGCCTTGCAAATGCTGAGTTTATAGGTGTGAGCCACTGTGTCCACCAGGACTTCTGATTTCTTTGCTGTTCATTATCGGGTGGACCCTATTCCCTCCAATCATAACTCACTTTTTAAAGCAGTGATTCTTAGCCCTTTTGGTTTCAATTTTTCTGTGACATATTTAAAGAAGAGGTTTAAGATACCCAAAATATTGCCAATCAAGTCTTGAGTCATTACGGTGCACACACTTCCACCATATAATTCTGTCCCAGAGTGTCTGAAAAGTATCCATAACAACTGATCAGCTCCATGTAACTAACTGCTTCAGTGGAAATGATTATTGTCTTAACCTCATTCCTTTGTACTTAAAGAGACAAATTTCTCATGTGTTCCAGAAAATATGCCCTCTTTATTTAGCACCATGCAGCTCATCTCTTACTTGCAGCAAGTTGTACCCAGCCTACATAGTTTCTATAACCTACTACTCCATCCAGCAGTTGTTTTTGACCAGCATTGCTGCAATAATACATATACTTGTTTAAGCAGAAATTAATCTTACACACTGGTTTTGACAATGTGGCTGTTTCACAGATATTTCCTGTTCTGCTCCTTACATCCATATGGTACATGCTGGTCCCCTTGTGGTGGGGTTAGGTGACCAGTTCTAGCACTTGTCACCCGTAAGTGATGGGTAGAAGTGACAAACCACTCCTGGGCCAGAGTATGTAAATGTTGACGGCAAACCCACCACATTTCTCTCTTTGCTTCCAGCACAGTGATTCATGATTTTCTAGGTGGCAGCTGCCTTGCCAGATGAATTCCTGAGCAACGTTAGGATAAGCGGAGATCTCCTAATTACCCATGATGCATAGTGTGAGCAACTATAAGCCATCTAGTGGAGCAAGAAATAGTGCCTATGTAAGCACTGAGATTTGGGGATGGTTTGTTACCAGAGAATTGCCTATCTTACTTGTCCTGACTGATAAATTAAGCAGATTTAATAATATACCTCTGACTTGTGTTGGCTCCATCATACACCAGGGAAACAGCTGTTGTCTAGTATTTATATTACTTAAACATGTAACACAAAACCTCCGGTTTAAATGAACTCCTGAGTGCATTATGAATAATATTTGTATAATTGGCTTTTTGTAAATAAGACATTTCTATAGTTCTTTACAGGGTCATGCTAATATTAGATAGATTATTCTTCATTTATCTTTATCTGTTCTGAGCAACTGGAAGAGGAAAGATTCGCTATGAGAACACATGTATATAGTATCATGAAAGGAAAAGAAAAAGCTCTATTTTGTGGAAGGCATTAGTCCACTTTGTTAGTCAAATGAAGATAGACTATTCATTATGCTTTAATCTTAAGGAATCCAAGATTGCTAAACTAATGGATAACATGTGACTGAAGAACGAATTAGCTGAACTTGATTTTACGAGTTGCCACCATGAACTGTGTAATTACATCCAGGTCTTTTAAATGCTTTGAATATTTTTCATGTGTAGATAAGATTACTTCAGACCCACCAGACCTTGAAGAATCAAACTCTTGTCAGTAATTTTGCCTAAAATTGAAAATACCATGTTACTTGGATTATTAATTTATCCCTGCACCTTGTTTCAAAAAGGATTTAAAGTAGATTGCATATTATTATTTTATTAACATATTAAAAAAAAACCCGTAAGAGGATTATAGAGTTTTTCTATATCCTACTTCTCAGAGTGTTTTAAACATATTGTAGAATTTATTCACTCATGAATTTGATACAAACTAAAGTGAAAATCTCTTCTCTAGAATCTCATAATACTTAGAAAGCATAGCAACACTTTCAGAGAAAGAGGAAGATCAAATTTAGAGAAAGCTCTTGTTTGAGTTTCTGCCACAATAAATTTCCCATTCTAGATATTAAAATAATAGTATGCACCCCCAAAAAATACTCGTTTCTGTAAATTAAGGATTATGACTTCATTATATGTATTTTAGATTTAGAGTATACAGAAATTAATGGTATCTTTTTTACCAACTAATAGAAAAAGTTCAAAATAATGTTATGATTTTAATCTTTCATTATATGTATATAAGCTAAAATATCAAAACTTCACTGACTTTGCATTATAATTAAACATAACAAGTGAGTGACTTAAGTCAAGTTAAAAAAAAAAAATTGAGACAAGGTCCCGCTCTGTCACCCAAGATGGTGAACAGTGGTGCAAACACAGCTCACTACAGCACTGACCTCCTGGGCTCAAACTCTCCTCCCATCTCAGCCTCCCAGGTAGCCAATATCACAGATACACATCACTACACCCAGATAATTATCTTTTTAATTGAGACAAAAATATCACTATGTTGTCCAGGTTCCAGATAAATTTTAACTATGCAAAAACTAAGCAAATACCTGAAAATTATTCTTTTGAAAAATACATACTAAATAAAAATCTACTATACTTATGAATTTTCAAAGGTCTTCATAAATATTAAATCATAAATTCTTGTGACTTTCTCAATTGTCACATGTCTCCTTTTATAAGCGATTTAATAAATTTTTACTATGCTATTGGACAGAGCATGAACCTCAGAAGTGCCCAAATCTGAGTTCGCCAACTTAACCAAGCACATATTATTAATACATTACCTTGAATAATTTATCAATTTAAACTGAAGAGCTTCATCTTCACCATTTCTAAATTATAGGTGTTATAAACAATAAATCAGGTTATTCCATTACATTTAATAGCTAGCAACCCCCACTGTGATAAGTGTCAGTAATGCAACAGTACAGTAATATATAGGCAAAGTGCCAACCAGAAATTAAGCATCTGTTACCTTTCTTTTCTTTTCTTTTCTTTTCTTTCTTTCTTTCTTTCTTTCTTTCTTTCTTTCTTTCTTTCTTTCTTTCTTTCTTTCTTTCTTTCTTTCTTTCTTTCTTTCTTTCTTTCTTTCTTTCTTTCTTTCTTTCTTTCTTTCTTTCTTTCTTTCTTTCTTTCTTTCTTTCTTTTTTTTTTTGAGACGGAGTTTCACTCTTATTACCCAGGCTGGAGTGCAATGGCGCGATCTCCACTCACCGCAACCTTGGCCTCCTGGGTTCAGGCAGTTCTCCTGCCTCAGCCTCCTGAGTAGCTGGGATTACAGGCACGCGCCACCGTGCCCAGCTAATTTTTTGTATATTTAGTAAAGACGGGGTTTCACCATGTTGACCAGGATGGTCTCGATCTCTTGACGTCGTGATCCACCCGCCTCAGCCTCCCAAAGTGCTGGGATTACATCTGTTGCATTTCTTTCTACTTTCCTTTTCCCCCAACCAATTCCTGAATCAATGCAGAGAGAAACAGGAACATTTTAAGAAATCTTCTTTGACTAATATGAAACAGGACATCTGAAGACTCACCCTTCTATCTTCCTAGTTTACAGTTTGTTCCACAGCTATTTTTGTGACTAAGGATACCAAAATTAGACATTACTTTTATCTCTAAATTTCAAGGCAGTTGTTAAGAACTATGATTAAACTACCAAAATAAAAAAACTTAGAGGAATAATGAACACTGACTACAAACTAAACTGATTGTCACATATTCTATCTGGTGATTTGAGAGACTACTTATCATACACTGTAATTCAATGAAAAAAATAGCATATACAAAATGATTCCTTAATAAGAAAAATTCAAACTTAAAATGAGTTGTCAATGTGGTGTGCCATGTTAAAAATGAATTATTAAAATGTGTCCCAAGGGCCAAGTAAGGCGTTTTCCCCCTTTTTTTCTCTTTTAAAAAATACTAAAGAGGAGCAGTTGTTTGGATTAAAAAATTAATCAAAATTGTTAAATCAATGATGCTTTCAGGAAATTTCTGTTTTTGACATCAGAGTCATATTATAATGCTTTATTTCCTGTTTCCTCTCCTAAATAGAATTTTGCTTCAGGCAATGTTTTTATCTGAGCTTCTGTGGGACTTTTATTGAATTGATTCTCAGTGGCTATTTGATCTTAACAAAGCATTTAAACGATACCAAATCCCTGGCTTGAGCCACTGAGCATCCCAGCCTGTCAGTTAGTTGCACACAGCACACATACAACTCATTTGAGTTACAGCTAAGTGCAATTATAGACCTCAGAGCTAATACATACATTGCTTCTTATTTAAGGTAATTCACCTTTGAATTGGTTAACCCTTAATTGTTGATACAATAATAAAATGGGAAACAAAGTTGCTACCTAATATGGTAGTTTCCCCAAATAAACACTTATCTAAAAGTTTAGTGATTAACCAAGTATCTGGAACGTGAAATACATTTTTATGAAAGGACATAAATTTTAGGTAATGGTTAGGTTTTTATTATGAGCCGAAGTTTTTGATAATGAACGGGGAGAGATACCATGGCAAAACAGTAATTGAATAAAACATAAATTCAATAAAATGATATTAAAAATCAATGTTTTACATTTATCCTAAGTTAAATATAAAGAGAATTAAATTAAGAATGATAAAACATGGTTTCTAATCATTGTTTTACCAATATTTGACCTTGAGCAAATTGCCTGGGGGTCATATCTGATAGACATAAGAGAATGTACACTTTCTTTTAAATACTTGAAAATCAGCTTAATTGCTCTCATTTGATAACTTGCTCAGTATTTCATAACAATTATATAAGTTCAACAAATATTTCTTGACAGTCTTCCATATGCTGAGTATATGTTTTAGCAAAATAGTTTAAAAGTACATTATAAAAGATCTGATGCTAAACAGTATATCATCAGTGAATTGCAAATTGAAATCTAAATGAGATATCATTATATATCCACCAGATTGTCTAATATTTTTAAATTGTCAATATTAAATATTGGGGAAAATGTGGAGCAGCTGGAACACTCTTACATTGCTAGTTGGAGATTGAGATGGCGCCACACTTTGTAAAGTTAAACATACGTTTTCCATATTATCCAATAACACCTAAGTATTACCAAGAGAAAACAATTGTCACACAAAGACTTGTTCATGAACGTTCACAGCAGCTTTATTCATCATAGCTGAAGAATGGAACATCTCAAAAACATATACATAAATTGATGAGCAAATCATGGTATATCAGTTTAATGAGGTACCATCCAACAATGAAACAAATCAACGAATGATAACACTGATTGATATAAATGAATCTCAGAATCATTATTCTACATTAATAAAGCCAAACACAAATGAGTATGTCTTATATTATTTCATTAGCATAAAAAATTATAACAGGAAAATCTAATCTATGATGGTAAAAAGTAGATTTGTGGTTGTCTGAGATAAGGGGTAGAAGAATACTGACAGACTGCAAAGGGCAAAAGGGAATGCCTTGAGGGTGGTGGAAATAGTCTATATCCTGATTACCAAGATGGTTACATGCATATGTATCTTTCTCAAAACTCATAGAACATACACTTAAAATGTGGGGCCGGGCGCGGTGGCTCTGGGCTGGGCGCGGTGGCTCTGGGCCAGGCGCAGTGGCTCACGCCTGTAATCCCAGCACTTTGGGAGGCCGAGGCGGGTGGATCACAAGGTCAAGAGACTGAGACCATCCACGTCAACATGGTGAAACCCCGTCTCTACTAAAAATACAAAAAATTAGCTGGGCATGGTGGCGCGTGCCTGTAATCCCAGCTACTCAGGAGGCTGAGGCAGGAGAATTGCCTGAGCCCAGGAGGCGGAGGTTGCGGTGAGCCGAGTTTGCGCCATTGCACTCCAACCTGGGTAACAAGAGCGAAACTCCGTCTTAAAAAAAAAAAAAAATGTGTAGTGCTGGCTGGGCGCGGCGGCTCATGCCTGTAATCCCAGCACTCTGGGAGGCTGAGGCAGGCAAATCACTGGAGGTTAGGAGTTCAAGATCAACTTGGCCAACATGGTGAAACCCCATCTCTACAAAAATACAAAAATTATCCAGGCATGGTGGCAGGTGCCTGTAATTCCAGCTACTCAGGAGGCTGAGGCGGGAAAATCACTTGAACCTGGGAGGCAGAGGTTGCAGTGAGCCAAGATCATGCCATTGCACTCCAGCCTGAGAAACAGAATGAGACTCCATCTCAAAAATAAATAAATAAATAAAAATATGCAGTGCTTCAGTTTTCCAAAGATTTCCAGGAGCTTTGGAGAGATTAAACAACCTTTGAGGTAATGACAGGAATTTGAGTTGAGAAACCACCAGGGAAGTCAGAGGGATTTTCGGAACCCATGAAATCAATTCACAAGAGAAAGAGAACACTTTCATCTTTTCAGAAGCCTGCTTACAATAATACCAATCATGTATGAGCTTGAAAGAGAGGCTTTTCCCAGACTTCAAATGCTAGAGCTGCCAAAATCTGAGTTTGGCAAAAACGAGGAGGGCAGAGGGGTCAAGGAAGAAAGGCAAAGCCAACCAGTCCTCCCAGTACCCTGCTAGACCACAGGTTCCCATCTGCTTCGGTGCAAAGCTTTAATTACTAAATTGAGACCCTTTGACTCTATTGCCTAGCCGTTATGGGGGGGCTGTTGGAAATGTCATTTAGTAGCCGTAAAACATTTCCACACTGAATAAATTTTAAAGGGAAAAGTGAGGGAGAAAAATAAAGTTGTGTCTTAATTACACCATGTTTGCTATGCCAGTGCAACTTCCAGACAAACAAGTAACGTCACCAATCACCGCCACCCTTCTGGTTCCAATCGGATTGCCTAAAAAAGAAAATCTTGATGCTTCCGCCATCTCAACCAATTTCATAAAACTGCAGATCCTGGTGCTCCTTCCTTTGAAGGATGTATGTGGGAGGGGGAGATGCTACAAATTAAAATGGTGAGGAAAGAGTTTTAAAAAGAGCAAATAGAAATTGTGCAGATGTTAAGGCATAAGTAGCAGTTAATAGTGTTAAGAAGCATCAGCCTTTCCTTGTTCCATTGAGCACGATGATAAGGACCTAAATCTGACGTGAAATAGTAAAGACTCAACACCACTCCATCCAAAATGGAATCCAGTCTCTGGGAAGAAAGAGGAAGAAAAGATAGATTAAGGAAGTTGGTGGAGGGAAGGGGTGAAAAAGGAGACTAGCAAAGAAAGAAAAAGAAATTCCTAGATTTCCATCTGAGACAGATCTATTTGGGCTACCTGGTGACATGATGAAAAAGTTTTTAAATGTTTGCACCATTTTCTGGGCCCCAAATCCCATTCTCCAGAGATACTGTGTAACCCAATGAACCACCAGAAGATATGAGCTCTTCACAATATTAATTCTGGAACCCAGACTTCCTGTTTCGTGAAGGACCAGAACATGGTATTGTGCATATGCATTATGAAACTTTTAACTACTAAAGACCATGTGTCTTGTGAATATTTTTATTATCGCTGAAATCACTGAAGGAGTTAAGTTGCCTCCCTTGAATATTATCAGCTGACACATCCCACAAAAAATATGCTAGTTAGTAGCTACCAGAAAAGTAACTAGAGATAATTTGAACCAACACAGAACCTACAACCAATGAATCATGAAATAGTAATAATTCAAGAGTTTGCTGTGGAATAGAAAATCACTTCAAAGGAAATTTCTAAGAGGATTTATTTCTTCTAACTAGGGCATAGAAAAATATAAAAATGAAAATAAACATAGTTTTTTCCCTCTAACTGAGTCTAAAAGGAGTTACAGTGCCTTGAGAGCCACTGGCTATTTAAGCTAAAGGCAACAGTGTATGTGGTTTATTTTCAGTCTTCTCAAGCATTTAAAGTCTGTGTGAGTGTGAGTGTGTGTGTGTGTACATATGCATGTGTGCATTCAACTGTTAGATTGCTCTTATTTTCCTCAAAAGATACCAATTGGTAAAATGTACAGGTTTTTCAGTAGGACACATTACCTGATTCTTACAACAGACACACAAGCGTGTGCACACACACACACACTCCACGCTGTCTTCATATGGTTTAGTTTGGATTTTGCAACTTGTAAACATTTCCAATCTTTCAGTCTGTGGCTTCTTTCCTTTAGATAATTTACATTTTATTTGCAATATGTTTTACATTATTTAATCATCATTTTTTAAAGTCATTGTAGCAGGGACATTTAAGTCCAGGCCAAGCCCATGCATAAAAAGATTCAGTAAGAGATTTGCTGTCTTGTGCTTCCCACCACATCTGGGTCAGGCCCCTGCAAAGCAAGGTCATGGGAACGTGGCTGCTGTCTGAGTTCTTCCTTTTCTAGCCCTTAGGGACATGACGGTCCTTTTGGACATTGAGTTGAAGAAGGTAGTAATATTTATAACAAATCTAAATGGATTCATATCATTCTTATCCACACTATTTTCATATTTCTTTTAAAAGTCAGGCTGGGCTCCTGTGGCAAGTGTTCACTTCATTCATACTGATATTTTTTAGAAAATATCTTAGGATATTATGTTAGTAAGAAATAGATGCAAGCACTCTGAGAAATGAACACAGCTAAGGAAAGGGAAAATAATCAACTGAAATTAAAAACAATGTTTTTTGTAAAAAATTTTTGTTAAAAGTTAGAGATACCGGGCCGGGCGCGGTGGCTCAAGCCTGTAACCCCAGCACTTTGGGAGGCCGAGGCGGGTGGATCACGAGGTCAACAGATGGAGACCATCCTGGTCAACATGGTGAAACCCCGTCTCTACTAAAAATTACAAAAAATTAGCTGGGCACGGTGGCGCGTGCCTGTAGTCCCAGCTACTCGGGAGGCTGAGGCAGGAGAATTGCCTGAACCCAGGGCGGGGAGGTTGCAGTGAGCCGAGATTGCGCCACTGCACTCCAGCCTGGGTAACAAGAGCGAAACTCCGTCTCAAAAAAAAAAAAAAAAAAAAAAAAAAAAAGTTAGAGATACCAAGAATTCAAGGGGGAAACATGCCTTGCTGCATTCTTGCTTTCACTTCATTTTCTCACATGGCTGATATAGAGAAATCGACCACTAATAAGAATGAAGCCACTTATTATGACATATTATCTTTAACTCATGAAACGTTCATAGTGCTTCACATATCAAAAATGTATTTTATATCTTTGCAAGTCGAGCACCTTTGCTACTGTTTGTCTAGCAACAGGCCCACGGTACCCCCAAAGTTAAAAGGAGGAAAGTATGTAATAAAAGACAATATTACAAATAAAAAGTAATGAGAAATGACAATAAAACTAATCGGAACCTACCTTTATTTGGTTCCAAACATTTGTTTCTCCTTATTATTTTATTTATCCCAATAATACATGTTTTTATCTTATTCTCCTTATCAGGTATTGACATATCCTCCCTGAAATGGTTAGGCTTGTGTCCCTACTCAAAATGTACATTTCAGTTCTCTTTCCAGGTAGCCACAGTCAAGAGTCTCTTTTAGGGTGAAAGAAGGAAAAATAAATATTTAAAGCCAAATAGCAGTTTCTCTTGCAGTGACCAAAATTCCCTCTACCTTATATGATTTTGACCTAACAAAGTATTTTTCTGTTTGAATATATGAACAGAAAACATCAATAAGAGACTATTATAAGCCAAACAAATAAATGCTTTAAAAATAGCATTATGGGTTAAATTGTGTCTCCCTGAAAAGATATGTTGATGTCCTAACCCCTGCTACCTAAGAATATGACCCTCTATGGAAACAGATGTAGGTACAGGTATAGTCAAGTTAAGATGAGGCCATTAGGATGGGCCCTAATTTAATATAATAGGTATCCTAATTTTTGAAAAAACGGAGGGGGTAATTTGAACTCAGACACAGGTAAGTCATGCACAGAGGAAACAGTGTGTAGAGACACAGGGAAAATGCAGTGTGAAGATGGGGGATTGTAGTGTTGCATCTACAAGCCAACCACAAGAAGCAGGAAGGGTTCTCCCTTGCAGGTTTCAGAGGGAGCATGGCTCTGCTGGTGCCTTGATTTGGGACTTCTAGCCTTCAGGACTGTGAGACAATAAAATTCAGTTGTTTTAAGTCACCCAGTTCATGGTTCTTTATTACAGCAGCCTTAGGAAACTAAGAGAAGTCTAGATCATCTCCAAAGTTACAGCTAGATAGAAGAAATAAGTTCCAGTGTTCTGTCATGCTGCAGCGTGGTCATAGGTAACAGTTTATTGTCTATGTTCAAAAAGAAAGAAGGGAAAATGTTGAATGCTCGTAACACAAATAAATCATCAATGAGGTGATGGATATTCTAATTATCCTGATGTTATCATTACACATTTTATACATGTATCAGATATCACTCTGCACCTCATAAATATGTACAATTATTATATGTCAACTAAAATTTTTAAAGTTATCTCATTTAATTTCCACAACTACTGCTTTGAGAGAGGTACACTTAGTTTTCTCTTTTTACAGATAAGTACTTTAAGGTTCAAAGAATGAAGCAACTTGCCAAGATCTCTCTTGAACTTTGATTCAGACCCATTTTTTTTTTCTGATTCCAGTGCCTGCATTCCCAATACACTATACTAACTAAATAACCCAAAATGCATGTTTTTACGATCTGCATCCTTTCTCAGCTTGGATTCCACAGGAGATAACTGTGAAGTGTTATGTACATACTAGGTGAGATTATTGCCCCATAGGTCCCTTTGTAGCATGATATTGTAACCTCTCAGCCCAACAGGGACATTTCTGAGAATAACAAAGATGCTTGATATAGTTTGGATGTGTGTCCCCACCCAAATCTCATATTGAGATATAATCCCCAGTGTTGCAGATGGTGCCTGGTGTGAGGTAACTGGATCATGGGGGCAGATTTCTCATGAATGGTTTAGCACCATTCCCCATGGTACTGTTCTCACCATAGCGAGTTCCCTTGAGATCGGCTTATTTAAAAGTGTGTAGCAATTCTTTGGCTCTCTTGCTCCTGCTTTGCCTTCTGCTGTGATCTTAAGCTTCCAGAGGACTCCCCAGAAGCAGATACCAGTATTATGTTTCCTGTACCTCCTGCAGAACCATGAGCCAATTAACCTCTTTTCTTTACAAATTACCCAGTCTCAGGTATTTCTTTATATCAATGCAAGAATGGATTAATGCAATGCTACTTGGGACAAGAACCCTAAATGAGAACTGTCTTGGGCAAACCAGGGCTTACTTACACTAAATTTATTAGCAGCGCCCCATCCACTATGACTCCTATCCAGAAATGTCACTGTAGCAAACTTACAGAATTCTAATGATTACAATTGGAAAACATGGAAGTACCTTAATTACACAATAATAATAATATGGTACCACACAAATAAGGTATTATTTCATAGTAAGGTACGTAATACAGAAAACATTTACAAAATACTCACAAAAAATATTTACAAAAATGTTTAAGGTGATTAATCCTAAAAAAATGATATGTTTTGATTATTTAGTTGAACATATCCGAGAAGACTTCCCAGCAAAGACTGAGGACTCCTACATCTGGAAAACTGAAAAAGAGAAAGTAAGGTCTATCTTGTACAAAACTCTGCATATCAGTGCTCTGTTTGTTACAACAATTAAGCCAATAACCCAATACTGTGGAGAATATCAAGCATCCAGTTTTTCACACACATGCATAAAAGTACTCCTCTTACAGACTCATTTCTAAGGTTGAGGAAAAAGTAACTCTTTCCCAGGGATCTGGATTGAAAGTTATTATCTCTAGTGTCATCCAAATTTGAACCTTAATTAATATTAGAAAGGAGTCAGATTAGACATCAGGGAGAGGCTTCTAAATTCACATTTCTGCCAAGATAGAGTCTTCTTTTATTATTTCTAAGAGAGCTAGGTATCCTTGGAAGTCACCTCGTCTAGACTGTAACCAAATAATGATGAAACATAATAATCCTACAAAGACTTAGCATATGATCTACACAATTATATAATTCGATAAAAAGCTCAAATTAAGGCTCTCTATATTTGTGAAAGTCAGGTTTCCATAGCCTCTGCCTGGGGCTAAGACAGACTAAATAAAACTATTTTTGCATATGTGAATATATACCTCAACAAGCCAAATACTGTATAATCTGACTAAACTGTAGGGTTCTAAAATGATAACTTCGTTTACCTCTGCGTGGGAGAATTGTTAGTGATTTTATGTGTCTCTTTTTTGTTGACTTTTCTCATTGAGAATATAATATTTTGAAATTATATTAAATAATACTTATGAAATTAAGAAACAGTTCTTTTAAAAACTCATCAAAAAATATGTATAGAAAGAGCCTATATCAGTTATCTATTGATGAATAACAAACAATGTCAAAATTTAGTGACCTAAAAAAATAAATTATTATCTCACATTTTTGTGGGCCAAAGCTGTGGGAGCAGTTTGGTTAAGGGGTCCTTGCTAGAGTCTTTTTTATTTTGAGACAGACTCTCACTCTGTCACCCAGGCTGGAGTGCAGTGGCACTATCTTGGCTCACTGCAACCTCTGCCTCCTGGGTTCAGGTGATTATCCTGCCTCAGCCTCCCAAATAGCTGGGACTACAGGCATATGCCACTGCACCTGGCTAATTTTTGTATTTTCAGTAGAGTCGGGGTTTTGCCATGTTGGCCAGGCTAATTTTGAACTCCTTACCTCAGCTGATCCGCCTGCCTCAGCCTCCCAAAATGCTGACATTACAGGCATATGCCACCACACCTGGCCGTTGCTATGGTCTTTTATGAGGTTGCAGTTAGGATGCTGGCAGGGGCTGCAGTCATATGAAAACTTGATTGGGGCTAGAGGATCCCCTTTTAGTATTTCTCACTCATGTGGTATTGGGAAGAGGCTTTACTTCCTCAACACGTGGGCCTCTCTCCATAGGTAGTTTGAATTTCCTCATGACATAGCGGTTGGTTTCTCCCAAAGTGAGTTGTCTGAAAGAGAACAAGGCAGAATCCACAATGAATATGACTTAGTATCAGATTGTACACACATCACTTCTGTCATATGCTGTTCATTGAAAGTAGGTCACTAAATACTACCTGCACTCAAAGGAAAGGGGGTTAAGCTCCACTTCTTGAAAAGAGGAGTGTCAGAAAATTTGTGGACATATTTTAAGACCACCACAGAGCCTATACACACACACACACACACACACACACACACACACACAACAACACATACATACAGAGACACATATAACATTAGGCTAATGCAAATATTAGGCTTTGTCTTTAATGGCAAAAACTGCAATTACTTTTGTACCAACCTAATATATTGAAAAAAATATTTAAAATAAGGTTATAACTGAGAGTGGAAATACCCGAACATTTAAAATTTCTCCTTTTTATTTTCTACTTTGAAAAAAACATTTTTCTTTTGTAATTAAAAAAAGAAAAGTTTGACAGAGATTTGTGGTCAATGTGGTGGGAAAATTAATTGTATTAATCAATAGATCAACTTGGTCAGATTTGATATCTTTAGAATATTTTTTCTAATTCATAAATATGGTATGCCTCCCAATTTATTTAGGCCTTCTTTAATATATTTTGATTGTTATATTTTTCTCTGAAGAGACTGTGTACATTTTTCTCCTTGGTTGGATTTATTCCTTAGTATTAAATATTCTCTGATACTATTATATACTTTTTAATTATAAGATCTAGTTGTTTGCTGTTGCTGTGTAGAAATTAATATATTCTTAGTCTAATCTTATACTAATCATCTCCCTAAACTCTCTACTTATTTCTAATTATTTTCTCTCAGATTATTTTGGATTTTTCTATACAAAAAAATTGTATCATCTAAAAATGATGACAATTTTATTTTTAGCTTTCCAATTCTCATATCTGATTTCTCTTTTATTTCTTACTGCTTTAAACAAGGAAAGCCAATATCAAGTTAAATAAAAGTCACAATCATTAATTTTTTTCACTTCTGATTAAATGGAAATACTTCCAAAATTTCCCCATAATGAAAATACTTTGCTATAGTTTATCACTATAGGAAGTTGTATTATATTTTTGATTTACAATGAGTTTTTTTTTTAAATCAAGAATTCAATATTATCAAGTGTCTTTTCCCAAATCTAGTGAAATAACATGTTTTTTTCTTACTTATTAATGTTGAAAATTATATTTATAAAATTTATTGTTAATTAAGCCATTCTTTCATAGTTGGCCTATATTCAACTTGGTTATGATTTCTTAACTCTTTCATGAACAGATAGATTCAATTTGCTAACATTTTTCCTGGAATTTTTGCATACATACATTTTTGAGTAAAATAGGGTTATAATTTTTCCTTCTCAGTGCAAATCTATTAGGATTAAGATTACTAATATTAAAATTGTAACTTCACAGAATTAATAAGAAAAACCATTTTAACAGTGAGAAGCTGGGAGAATACATGTACAAACCATATAACTGAAACAGGGTTGCCACCCCAAATACATAAAACATGCTTACAAATCAATAGAAAAAATTCACAACCCAAATCAAATGGGCAAATAAAATGAAATTCACAAAAAGAACAATGCAAATATTTAATTACTATATAAAGTATCTTCCACCTCAATGTAAATTAGGACACTGCAAATTTATACACTAATTATACACCACCTAAAAATTCAGCAGAACAATGAAATTTAAAAAATAGATTAAGTGAGGAAGATCCAAGATGGCCTTTTAGGAGCAGCTCAGGATTGCAGCTCCCAGTGAAAGCACAGAGGGTGAGTGGACGCTGCATTTCCAGATGAATCTTTATTGCCCACAGACCAGGAGATTCCCAGGCAGAGGAGCCCCATGGGTCGCTAGTGTGGCTGTTTTGGCCAGTGTGGCTGTTTCAGCTGGTGCAGCTGTTTTACCAGTGCCATGGTGCGGCGGTTCTCACTACAAAATACACTGGTCTGGTTGCCCTGTTAAGCTAGCAATTGGAGCTCCAAGAATGCAGATTCACCCATTCATCTGATTAAACAGGGGTCTGAAACAGTGAGCCAGGCCAGGAGATTCCCAGGCAGTGCTGTTGTTTCAGCCAGCACAGTGGGTTGCCACACGGGAAGTCAAACAGATCCTGGCGCCCTTTCAGCAGGCGACTAGAACATTTGGGAGGGAGTCAACCATTCAACTTAAAAAAAAAAGGCTCTGAGGCAGGGAGCCAGGTGATCAGGCTCAGCAGGTCCCACCCCCACAAAAAAAAAATGGCAATTGGAAATGCTCGGGGTTGAGAGTTTCACGGCAAGCACAGCTGAACCTGGGACAGCCCAGCTCTGTGGGGGAGGGGTGTCCACCATTACCGAGGCACTCTGACCCTATGGAGGTAGTCTGCCATTGCTGAGGCAGCCTGCCATTGCTGAGGCAACTCACCATAACAAAGAGAGTCCGCAATTACAAAGGTGAGCCACCATTGCCGAGGCAGTTCTAACCATGCCCATATAAACAGGACTGAAGGGAAGTTCACACAGCAGCAGAGCAGAGCCCACAGCAGCTCAGCAAAGCCTCTGCAGGCAGACAGTGACTAGGCTGCCTCTTTGCTGGGCAGGGCAGCCCTGGAAAAAAAGGCAGCAGCATAACAAATACTCATAAATAAAGCCCTAATGCCCCAGGACAGAGCACCTGGGGAAAAAAAGGGGGGGTGATGAGTTCTGCTGCAGCAGATCTAAACGTACCTGCCTTACAGCTCTAAAGGAACAACAGAGCTCACAGCTCACCATTCGAGCTCCTATAAAGAACAGACTATCTCCTCAAGCAGCTCCTTGACCCCCGTATATCCAAAGAGTCACCTCACAAAGGACTGATCAGACTGACATTTGGCAGGCATCATTCTGGGACAAAGATAGCAGAAGAAGAAACTGCTAACAACCCTTACTGTTCTGCAGCTGCTGCAGGTGATCCCCAGGCAAGCAGGGGATCCTCAGCAGTCCTACAGCAGAGAGGCCAGACTGTTAGAAGGAAAACTAAGAAACAGAAATAACTTCATCATCAATGATCTGGATGTCCACTCAGAGACCCAATCTGAAAATAAGCAACTACACAGGTGACAGGTGGATAAATCCACAAAGATGGGAAGAAACCAGTGCAAAAAGGAGGAAAACACCCAGAACCAGAACACCTCTCCTCCTACAAGGGATCACAACTCCTCACCAGCAAGGGAACAAAGCTGGACGGAGAATGAGTGTGATGAAATGACAGAATCAGACTTCAGAAGGTGGATAATGAGAAACTTCTGTGAGCTAAAAGAACATGTTCTAACTCAATGCAAAGAAACAAAGAACCTTGAAAAAAGATTTGATGAAATGATAACATGAATGGACAACTTAGAAAGGAATATGAGTGAATTGAAGGAGCTGAAAAACACAGCACGAGAACTTCGCGAAGCATGCACAAGTTTCAACAGCTGAATTGACCAAGCAGAAGAAAGGATATCAGAGGTCGAAGACAAACTCAATAAAATAAAATGAGAAGGCAAGACTAGAGAAAAAAATGCAAAAAGGAATGAACAAAGTCTCCAAGAAATGTGGGAGTATATGAAGAGACCTAATCTACGTTTAATAGGTGTACCTGAATGTGACGAAGAGAATGAATCCAAGCTGGAAAATACTCTTCAGGATATTATCCAGTAAAACTTCCCCACCCTAGCAAGGCAGGCCAATATTTAAGTCTAGGAAATACAGAAAACACCACAAAGATATTCCGCAAGAAGAGCAACCCCAAGGCACGTAATCATCAGATTCACCAGGGTTGAAAATCAGGAGAAAATGCTAAGGGCAGCCAGAGAGAAAGATCGGGTCACCCACAAAGGGAAGCCCATCAGACTCACAGCAGATCTCTCAGCAGAAAGCCTATAGGCCAGAAGAGAGTGGGGGCCAATATTCAACATCCTTAAAGAAAAGAACTTTCAACCAAGAATTTCATATCCAGCCAAACTGAGCTTCATAAGTGAAGGAAAAATAAAATCCTTTGTGAACAAGCAAGTGCTCAGAGATTTTGTCACCACGAGGCCTGCTTTACAAGAGCTCGCGAAAGGGTCACAACACATAGAAAGGAACAACCAGTACCAGCCATTCCAAAAACATACCAAATGGTAAAGAGCATCAACTAAATGAAGAATCTGCATCAACTAATGGGGAAAACAGACAGCTAGCATCAAAATGGCAGTATCAAAATTACACGTAACAATATTAACCCTGAATGTAAATGGGCTAAATGCACCAATCAAAAGACACAGACTAGCAAATTGGATAAAAAGTCAAAACCTATCAGTGTGCTGTATCCAGGAAACCCATCTCACATCCAAGGATACACAAAGGCTCAAGATGAAGGGATGGAGGAAGATTTACCAAGCAAATGGAGAGCAAAAAAAAAAAAAAAGCAGGAGTTGCAATTCTCATCTCTGATAAAATAGACTTTAAAGCAACAAAGATCAAAAGAGACAAAGAAGGCCATTACATAATGGTAAAAGGATCGATACAACAAGAAGAGCTAACGATCCTAAACATATATGGACCCAATACAGGAGCGCCCAGATACATAAGGCAAGTTCTTAATGACTTACAAAGAGACTTAGACTCCCACACAATAATAGTGGGAGACTTTAATACTCCACTGTCAATATTAGACATATCAAATAGACAGAAAATTAACAAGGATATCCAGGACTTGAAATCAGACCTGGAACAAGCAAACCTGATAGACATTAACAGAACTCTCCACCCCTAATCCACAGAATATACATTCTTCTCAGCACCACATCAAACCTACTCTAAAATTGACCATGTAATTGGAAGTAAATCACTCCTCAGCAAATGCAAAAGAATGGAAATCATAACAAACAGTCTCTCAGACCACAGTGCAATCAAGTTAGAACTCAGAATTCAGAAACTAACTTAGAATCACGCAGCTTCATGGAAACTGAACAACTGGCTTTTGAATGTTGACTGGATAAACAATGAAATGAAGGCAGAAATAAAGAAGTTCTTCAAAACCAACGAGAATGAAGACAGAACATACCAGAATCTCTGGGACACATTTAAAGCAGTCTCTAGAGGAAAATATATAGCAATAAGTGCCCACATGAGAAGAGTCGAGAGATCCAAAATTGGCATCCTATCATCAAAATTGAAAGAGCTAGGGGAGCAAGATCAAAAAAACTCAGAACATAGCAAAAGACAAGAAATAACTAAGATCATAGCAGAACTGAAGGAGATAGAGATGTAAAAAAACCCTTCAAAATATCAATAAATCCAGGAGCTGGTTTTTCGAAAAGATCAACAAAATAGACAGACCACAAGCCAGATTAATAAAAACAAAAAGAGAGAATAACCAAATAGATGCAATAAAAAACAATAAAGGGGAAATCACCAAGATCCCACAGAAATTCAAACCATCATCAGAGAATATTACAAACAACTCTATGCACATAAACTAGTAAACCTGGAAGAAATGGATAAATTCCTAAACACTTGTGTCCTCCCAAGCCTAAACCAGGAAGAAGTCGAAACCATGAATAGACCAATAACAAGATCTAAAGTTGAGGCAGCAATTAAGAGCCTACCACACAAAAAAAGCCCAGGTCCAGATGGGTTCACAGCCGAATTCTACCAGACACACAAAGAGGAACTGTTACCATTCCTCCTGAAACTATTCCAAATAATCCAAAAAGAGAGAATCCTTCCCAAATCATTTTATGAGACCAACATCATCCTGATACCAAAACCCGGCAGAGACTCAGAAAGAAAAGAAAACTTCAGCCCAATATCTATGATGAACATAGATGCAAAAATCTTCAATAAAATACTGGCAAGCCAATTGCAACAGCACATCAAAAAATTTATCCATCATGATCAAGTAGGATTCATCCTGGGGATGCAAGGCTGGTTTAACATATGCAAGTCTATAAACGTAATTCACCACATAAACAGAACCAAAAACAAAAGCCACATGATTATCTCAATTGATGCAGAGAAGGTCTTTGACAAACTTCAACAGCCCTTTATGCTAAAAACCTTCAATAAACTCAGTATCAATGGAACATATCTCAAAATAATAAAAGCTATTTACGACAAACCAACAGCCAATATCATACTGAATGGGCAAAAACTGGAAGCATTCCCTTTGAAATCTGGCACTAGACAAGGATGCCCTCTCTCACCACTCCTATTCAATATAGTATTGGAAGCTCTAGCCAGAGCAATCAGGCAAAAAAAAAGAAATAAAGGGTATTCAAATTGGAAAGGAGGAAGCCAAATTGTCTCTTTTTGCAGACAATGTGGTAATATATCTCGAAGACCCCATAGTCCCAGCCCAAAATCTCCTGAAACTGATAAGCAACTTCAGCAAAGTCTCAGGATACAAAATCAATGTGCAAAAATCACAAGCATTCCTCTACACCAATAACAGACTTAAAGAGAGCCAAATCAAGAATGAACTGCCATTCACAATTGCTACAAAAAGAATAAAATACCTAGGAATACAACTAACAAGGAACGTAAAGGACCGCTTCAAGGAGAACTACAAACCACTGTTCAATGAAATAGGAGAGGACACAAACAGATGGAGAAATATTCCATGTTCATGGTTAGGAAGAATCAATATCGTGAAAATGGCCATATTGCCCAAAGTAATTTACAGATTCAATGCTATCCCCATCAAGCTACCAATGACCTTCTTCACAGAACTGAAAATAACCATCTTAAACTTCATATGGAACCAAAAGAGAGCCTGCATAGCCAAGTCAATTCTAAGTAAACAGAACATAGCAGGAGGCATCACACTACCGGACTTCAAACTATACTACAAGGCTACAGTAATTAAAACAGCATGGTACTGGAACCAAAACAGAGATATAGACCAATGGAACAAAACAGAGGCATCAGAGGCAACACAACATATCTACAACCATACAATCTTTGATAAACCTGACAAAAACAAGCAATGGGGAAAGGATTTCCTGTTTAATAAGTGGTGTTGGGAAAACTGGCTAGCTATGTGCAGAAAGCAAAAACTGGACCCCTTCTTGACACCTTACACTAAAATTAACTCCAGATGGATTGAAGACTTAAACATAAGACCTGACACCATAAAAACCCTATAAGAAAATCTAGGCAAAACCATTCAGGACATAGGAGTGGGCAAGGACTTCATGACCAAAACACCAAAAGCATTGGCAACAAAATCCAAAATAGACAAATGGGACCTAATCAAACTCCACAGCTTCTGCATGGCAAAAGAAACAGTCACTAGAGTCAATCGGCAACCAACAGAATGGGAAAAAATTTTTGCAGTTTACCCATCTGACAAAGGGCTGATATCCAGAATTTACAAAGAACTCAAACAGATTTACAAGAACAAAACAAACAAGCCCACTCAAAAGTGGGCAAAGGATATGAACAGACACTTTACAAAAGAAGACATTCATGAGGCCAACAAATATATGAAAAAATGCTCATCATCACTGGTCACTAGAGAAATGCAAATCAAAACTACATTGAGATACCATCTCATGCCAGTTAGAATGGCAATCATTAAAAAATCTGGAGACAACAGATGCTGGAGAGGATGTGGAGAAATAGGAACACTTTTACACTGTTGGTGGCAGTGTAAATTAGTTCTTCAACCATTGTGGAAGACAGTGTGGTGATTCCTCAAGGACATAGAAATAGAAATTCCATTTGACCCAGCATTCTCATTACTGGGTATATATCCAAAGAACAATAGATCGTTCTACTATAAGGACACATGCACACGAATGTTCATTGCAGCACTGTTTACAATAGCAAAGACCTGGAATCAAACCAAATGCCCATCGATGATAGACTGGACTGGGAAAATGTGGCGCATATACACCATGGAATATTATGCAGCAATGAAAAACAATGAGTTCGTGTCCTTTGTAGGGACATGGATGAACCTGGAGAACTTCATTCTCAGCAAACTGACACAGGAACAGAAAATGAAATACTGCATGTTCTCACTCATAGGCGGGTGTTGAACAATGAGAACACATGGACACAGGGAGGGGAGCACTACACACTGGGGTCTGTTGGGGGGAATAGGGGAGGGACAGTGGGGGGTGGGGAGTTGGGGAGGGGGAGAGATAGCATGGGGTGAAATGCCAGATATAGGTGAAGGGGAGGAAGGCAGCAAATCACACTGCCACGTGTGTACCTATGCAACTATCTTGCATGTTCTTCACATGTACCTCAAAACCTAAAATGCAATAAAAATAAAATACAGGTTTTAGTGCTGCCTCAGAACATAAAGCATAACAAGGGGGCAGGTGGGTAGCATGGGCCTGTGAGGCCTATGTGTGCCCCTAGCTCCCCCCACAGCCAGCTCTGCAATGGTCTGCTCCCGTGTATTTGGGTTCTAAATGGAAGGCTGCGTGTTCTCCTCTGCTTATTGTTGCCCCAGTTACTGTGGCAACCGCCAGAGCAGCCTTAGCAGTGTGCAGGAGCCCAGGTCTACCCCTCAGCCCTACATGGGGTTGGTCCTGGTGGAGCTACGCAGGGTTGTGGCAGCACTGCCTCAAAATATGACAGCAAATTCTAATTCTTACGGGTTTCCATGGGAATTCGTGATATGGGCAGCTATTGTTGGATTTTTTGCTGTTCCCATTTTTTTGTGGAGAAGTTTGAGATCGATTAGAAGTCGGCTTTATGTGAGAAGAGAGAAAAAGCTTGCCGGTGTGCTTTCTGAACTAACTGACAAAAAATGTAAACTACTTGAAAACCTTACCCTCTTTAAAAAAGAGCATGAAAGCTGTGAAATAGAGTCGTCTTTAAAGGAGGCCAGCTTTGAGGAGGAGGCAGCAGAGGCACGAAGTTTGGAGGCAACATGTGAAAAGCTGAACAGGTCCAATGATGAACTTGAGGATGAGATACTTGGTCTCGAAAAATAGTTAAAAGAACAGAAATCAAAACATTCTGAACAAAAGCAACTGATGGCAGATATTTCCAAAACTATACAGTCTCTAGAAGATGAGTCAAAATCCCTCAAATCGCAAGTAGCTGAAGCCAAAATCATCTTGAAGATATCTCAAATGAATGAAGAACGACTGAAGATAGCAATAAAAGATGCCTTGAATGAACATTCTCAACTTCAGGAAAGCCAGAAACAGCTTTTGCAAGAAGCTGAAGTATGGAAAGAACAAGTGAGTGAACTTAATAAACAGAAAATAACATTGGAAGATTCCAGAGTACACGCAGAGCAAGTTCTAAATGATAAAGACAATCACATCGAGATTCTGACTGAACGCTTGCTGAAGATGAAAGACTGGGCTGCTGTGCTTGGAGAAGACATAATGAAAGATGAGAACTTGAAATTGGCAATGAACACCGAATCAGAAGATGGTGCTTACTTAGATCATCCTCCAAAAGGAGCTTTGAAGAAACTGATTCATGCTGCTAAGTTAAATACTTCTTTAAAAATCTTGGAAGGAGAAAAAAACCAAATTGATTTTCAGTTATCTGAAGGTGAAAAAACAAAGGAAGAGCTTACACAGTGTATTAAAAATCTTCAGACTCAACAAGCATCTTTGCAGTCAGAAAACACACATTTAGAAAGTGAGGATCGGAAGCTTCAACAGAAACTTAAAATAATGACTCAGTTCTATCAAGAAAATGAAATGAGGTTCTATAGGAAATTAACACTACAGGAAAACAGCCAGTTAGAGAAAGAAGAGAAACTTTCTAAAGTAGACAAAAAGATCGTCCATGCCACCGAGGAGGTGGAGACCTATAGAAAGCGAGCCAAAGATCTCGAAGAGGAACTCAAGAGAACTATTCACTACTATCAACGGTGGACTATTGCCTATGAGAAAAAAGCACATCGTAATCAGTTGGCAGGTCGGACTGCTGAAGGAAACCTCAATGATTTAAGGAAAGAAAATGCTCACAGCAGACAAAAATTAACTGAAATAGAGTTTAAATTTAAACTCTTAGCAAGAGATCCTGATGCATTTGATGTTCCAAATAGGGCATTTGGCAGAGAACATTCCCCGTATGATCCCTCACCAATGGGTGAAACTTCATGTGAAACGAGAGCTTTTCTCTGTCCTCCAACTTTGTTGGAGGGTCCACTCAAACTCTCACCTTTGCTTCCCGGCGGTAAAGAAAGAGGCTCAAGAGGCCCAGGGAATCCTCTGCATCGTCAGAGTAGCAATGAAACAGGAGACTCAACCTGTGGTAGGTTACCAGATCTTCACAGGGCTCCTTCTAACATTGGGTTCTTGTCACTTCGGTGGGAACAGGACGGTAGGATGATGTTTTCTCCACCAGTACTGTGGTTGTAGACAAATGGGAAAGTAACTTTATGCTTAATTAAATAAATTGTAGTTTATTTTTAACATTAAAAAAAAGTAGATTAAGTAAGTCCTGATGTTGCAGACAATGTAGAAAAACAAGAATTCCACCTCTGTTGGTAGAAGTGAAGTTCATATCATCAATTAACAAAGCAATTTAAAAATATTTAATGAAGACCAGGTGCAGTGGCTCACACCTGTAATCCCAGCATTTTGGGAGGCCGAGGCTGCTGGACCACCTGAGATGAGAGTTCAAGACCAGCCTGGCCAACATGGTGAAACCTTATCTCTACCAAAAATACTAAAAATTAGCCAGACATGGTAGCAGACACCTGTAATCTCAGCCACTTTTGAGGCTGAGGCAGGAGAATCACTTAAACATGGGAGGTGTAGGTTGCAGTGAACCAAGGTCACACCATTGCACTCCAGCCTGGGCAACAAGAGTGAAACTTCATCTCAAAAAAAAAATAATAATAATCAGGTTGAAAGTGTTCACGCCCTACTACCTAATACTTCTACATCTAGAGAAACTGTCACATTTATGCTCTGGAAGAGAGTAAAATGAGAAACAACCTTAATATCTCTCAGTAGGTAACAGTTAAGTCAGCCATACTTAATTGTGTTAGATAAAATGAAAAAAACATATCTGCATATATCTATATCATACATGCTGAAAACAAAAATGCCAGTGGAAAAATAACATGTAAAATATGGCACCATCTTTGTAAATCTTGAAAACACAAAAGCCAATGTTATGTATTGTTTATGGCTATAAATGAATGAATTAAAATAAAAAGCAAGAATAGCAAAGATGACACTAACTTGATGAACCCATGACTCTAGGGATGAAGGCCTGGGGAAAGGCATGGAGAAGGTCAAGGGGGTTCCTATTGAGACATTGTGTTTACTTTTACAATTTGAGAAAAGTATGACAGTATGTTAACATTTGTTAATTTGACAGCAGAGTGTATATAAAGTTTATAAGTCTTTTGTTTTCCCATGGTTTTAAAACTTTTTTCATAATTGTAAGCAAATATGTATGAAACAGAACCTCTTTAATTAGGTACAGTTGGCCTCATATCCCTAGTTCCGCATCCATGCATTCAACCAGAACAAAATGTAGTTAGGGCTAGGTTGGATGTGTCTATACTGAACCCATACAGACTTTTTTCTTATTTCCTAAACAATACAGTATAACAACTAGTTAAATAGCATTTACATTGTTTTAGGTATTACACATAATCTCGAGATGATTTAAAGTATGCTGGAGGATGTGCCTGGGTTACATGCAAATACCATGCCGTTTAATATCAGGGACCTGAACATTCCTGGATTTTGGTATCTTCAGGGGTCCCGGAACTAATCCCCTGTGGATATCAAGGGAGGACTGAATTTGGTAAGTACGATGGCATATTCCCGCTCTTATTGGCCCTGAAGCTGTTCTTTCATGCATTCTGTCTCTGATACTGAATACTCTCTGGGCTTGTTGCTTCATTTATAATGTAAAAGGACTGAATAGATGGTCATTGAAGATTCTGTCTAGCTCTGACACTGTAGGTGTCATCCCTTTCCTAAGCCCTTGTACTTCTCTTAGCGTTTTCAAGGTTCATTTCCAGAATCCAGTAACAATCCACCTTCATTTTCTCTATGGCTCCTTTTTCTAAAAAGTTACCGGGAAGCCTTCAACCAAAGCATGCTCAGAGGTCAAGTTTGCTAAAACCCTAGGAAAGTTTTTTGTTTTGCTATGCATTTTCTCACGAGTCTTTCGATTTCCATTTACAATAAAAGTCTTAAATATTCACCCGTCAGTCTCTGCCATTAAAGAGGTGTAGCGAGGAGGAAGTGCCAATAGGGAAGATGTCCCACGGGCCAAAGGCTGCTTCTGCGCTCTTACCTGGGCTTCAGAACCCAGCAAAAGAGCAGGTAACTTAAGGACGGACTGCAACGAGGCCGTCATAACTGTCCAATCTGGGCAGGGCAGCGTGGGTGGAACAAGTCCTCTGCAGCTCCGGGAAGGAGTAGCTCTCCCTGTTCTCTGAGGGAGGCGGGGGTATGGTGCGGGGAGGCGGGGAGACAGAGCTGCCGGGATCGGAGACATCCTGCAGCATCTCCTCATCCGGAGAAAAAATACGTTTGGGCGAACTCCGGTGGAAAAGCGCCCCAGGCTGCGACAGCCTAGAGAATTTGGGGCTGCAGCCCTAGCTGCCTGCAGAGGGGGCCCGGAGGCGCCTGTAGAACCAGCTCGCTGCAGCTCTGCGGCCGCGCGCAGACCTCGGCTCTGTGCGAGGTGGCGGAGGAGGCTGGCCGGGTGCGAGCGGGAGCCCAGCCTCAGCATCTCCCACCTGCTCAGGACCACCGCGCAGCCATGCGCTACCAGGAGCAGGAGCCTGTCATCCCGCCGCAGGTAAAACTAGAGACTGTGCAGGTTCTGGAGCCAGTTTTCTGGAAATTTTATTCATCTTGCAACAGGTCAAGTCAGCTACCTTCACCTAGGGTCTTAGTTTAGCACCGTATAAAGTTCTCTAGGAGAAACAGTTTTGCTTTAATCTGAGTTGGTTGTGGGGGTTTTTTTCCCCCCCTTAGCAGGCACTTTAATTTCACAGAATCACATCACTGAATTCCTAACCGCTACTGTACTTAGCAGCTGGGGCAGCTGTAATCTGGAAATTTTAGGATGGAGTTTGCTTACCAAGCTCTGTTGAATTACCAGCTATTATTGTTATTTTTTATTACTGTTATCCTGGCATTGTTTTATTTTCATTAGTGACATTACTTATTATGACTAGAAATATCATGCTAGTATCCTGCATTACATATTTGTTACTTTCTAATTTTTTGAGCTAATATTTGTTTATAATTGCTATTTTATCTATTAAAATAGAGAGATCTAGATGACAGAGAAACCCTTGTTTTTGAACATGAACATGAGTATAAAGAGAAAACCTGTCAGTCTGCTGCTCTTTTTAATGTCGTCAACTCAATTATAGGATCTGGTATAATAGGTAAGTGTATTTTGTTTTGTTTTAAATTTAAAATGAAAGAGCAAAATTTGAGACTCGCTATGCTGCTAGTTTCATTAATTATTTTTAAAGAAAAAAATAAATAAGAAAATTGGTAATTTTCTTTCATAAAAGCCTTTTTTTTTTTAATGTAACAGTATGTATGAGTGTCTTTTATGCTGAAGATGGGGCTGCAATTCACACTCTTTCCACAGTTGAGAGTATCTTCCACATGTGGTGGATGAAGATGAAACTGCATATGGGTGGTGGTGAATCTTTTTGCTGTAGGCTGCGTGGTTGATTGCTAGTGTTACCTAATTACTTTTTTCTCTTACTGAAATGTCCATCATTTGAATCATCTTTCTTTAACCTTTTAGAAGTATAAAACTTCCAGATATTTGTAAATATTGGAGGTGCAAAAGTTTAATAGGAAAACATACCAATCTTATGAAAAATTAAATTCAGACATTCTTTACCTAGCTATACAATGTTAAATTTTAAAGTACAAAATTATTATGATATACTAATTTTAAATATCATTCCATCAACAATGCAAATTTGTTAATTGAAAATGAATATGATTTTCCTACCAAAGGAGACATACAATCAGAATTAAAAGAAATAAATAGCTCATATTTTCCCATTGTATTAGAAGCAAGGGAAATTTTCTGAAAAAAAAATGAGTCGAGTGCATTGCATTGTAGTAATAAAGGCAGCCATGTTTTCAGTGGTTATTATTCTTTTTGGTATCTGAAAACACTCTATCTCAGAAAAGACAAGAAAAAAACAAAACAAAATCCTGCAAAATACAATACTTTTTGAGAATTCAGTGTTTTATAAAGTTTCAACATTTTCCTCTCAGTTATCATCTTCTGAAAATCAAACATTTATCTGGATTGAGTTACTTTTCCTACTTTTCACAAGTTAATATCGTTCTTGATTTTACATTTTTCTTTGGATAGTCTTTTTATCCCCGCCCCCCAAATCATACATAAAATAGAGTTACCTGAGGTAAAGTAGAAGGAAGCAGGGGCAAAGACTTGTTTACGATTCTACCTCCATGTTCCATGAAGGTATGGGCAGCTGTACTCAGCATTCTAGAGCTAATTCCTGATGTGAACATGTTAAACTGAGCCATGTCAGCAATGCTAAACAATATCCCTGAATTCTGCTCAGCAGCTTGTTCTATTTTCTTTAAGGGAAAACTTTTCAGAGAATAAAATTTTGAGTGGAAATATTTCAACTGTGTTTGTTTTCAATATTTTATAGTCCATAATCTAAAATTGTCCATTTCCCCCAAAATTATAAGAAATAATCCCTTTCAGCATTATAAAAAATATATTTTCCTTCTCATTTTCCTCTCATTTTTTTCCTACATAATAGCCCAATTTTGACTCCAGAGTCTGTCTTTCTTAATATTTCATAACCCTTCTATGCTCTTTATTATCCTGTCTGTCTGCTTTCTTGGCTAGCAGGTAAGGAAAGATTTGAGGTAATGACTTTCCACATATTCCAGGGCTATGTCACTCTTATTCTAAAGTCAACGTTATTTGTGTGAACTGGCTTTTGTTTTTCATTTGCTGCTTTCTAAGTCTTATTCCATCACCTCATAAACTTGCTCTCCTGACTCGTCCCTAAGCTAATAACAATTTATTCCAAAATAAGTATTAATACCTAACATTTCATATTAATACTGTCCTACGTGCAATTTACAAATATGTCATATAAGAATATACATTGATTTCTACCTGTTATATGCAGAAATTGGGGGGGAATTTCTGTATTTCTAGCTGTCTTGCTAATATGAGGGGTGGGGTATTTTATGTTTTTTTCAGGATTGCCTTATTCAATGAAGCAAGCTGGGTTTCCTTTGGGAATATTGCTTTTACTCTGGGTTTCATATGTTACAGGTAAAATACTATATAATTTCTTACTACTGTGACTTCAGTTGTGCAATGACTACACACACAGACACATATACGCACGCAGATGTTGCAACTGAATTTTCTCATTAATTAAAAAGTGCATCAAGGAATCCTAAAGAATTTAAGCATTTATGCCTGAGGAGATTTACTTTTCTTACTAATCCTTTAAACAGATTAGAAAAAAGTAGAAGAGCATTATATATTACCAAGCCTAAATCCTTTTCATGTGCCTTTTTCACTTCATGCAGAAAGTAGTAGATGGGGAAGTCATTTTAAAGCTTCATGAAGGCTAAGAGAACACTGTGCTCTCAAAGTGCAGATGGCAGGGTTTCATAGGCAGGTGCATGTGAATGAGCAACCTTATTCAGCTGTTGTTTGTGCAGGTAGAATTGAAGCCCTGGTGATCAACCAGCAGGGCTCATCACCCCTCTCCGCCTGGTTTATGCCCGCCCACACTCTTGCCTGCTACTATCTTTAAATGCAGCAATAAGTTGCTTCTACATTACCTCTTCTCTTCTGCTTCCCCCGCTTCATGTAAACAGTTCATTCACACCCACATTTTGCCACTCCCCCATTTAAATGCAGGCTTTACAACTCATAATCATCTCCTCTTTTTGTTGTCCTCGTCCCCACTCTGTCAGCCCCTATCTCACCTTATGACAAACAGGGGGGTCTTTCCTCTGCCTTAGGATCACTGTAAAAGAGGTGGCAATGATTAAAAATAGACACAACTCACAGGAGTTGCTGCTATGGTGGATTAGATGCCCTTTTACCAGCTAGTGCAAAACACCTCAGCTGCCCTCTGGTCTGGAGTGTTGGCTTGGGCCTCAAGGTGGCCTCTTTGCCTCCAGGAGGGAGCAGTGTGTGGTTCAGTTGGAGCTCCAGAGCTCCACCACCTTGCTGAGCTCTTTCACCTGCCCTATCTACTCATTCCCCTTCTCCAGGGAGCACTCCATCCACAGGCCCCTTGCCCAAGAATCTAGATCTCACCTCTGCTTCTAGAGACCCTGCCAAAATGCCATCTTTCATAAAACCTCAGGCTTCCAAGACCTGCCCAAAACTCAGCTATTATTTCTCAGACTGTCAAAGAGACAGTAAAGCATATAATAGGTTGCAAATTCAAAGCTAGAGAGGCATTGAACTCCCTGCCTTCTTCCTATCACCCCCACACTCAAGACCTAAACTGCTTCTAGTTCTTACAGTTCTTAATTTATAACTTAAGACCCACAAATTAGCAGCATGGGACCTATAACTTTGTGCTTATGAAGAGTTACTGGTGTTTAAAAATTGCAGTCTACTTATTAGAGCATTTATTACACTAAAAAAAAAAAATTCTCGGGAGGTTGAGGCAGGAGAATCACTTGAACCCGAGAGGTGGAGGTTTCAATGAACTGAGATTGAGCCACTGCACTCCAGCCTGGGAGACAGAGTGAGACTCCATCTCAAAATCATTATCATCATCATCATCATCATCATCATCATCTCATTCAAGGATTTACCCTTGTAATTCTTAAATTTCCTGTTTCCCAATCAGCACTGACAAATAATTAATTTCTGCCCTGATCACTATGGTTTATTTAACTGCATGGTAAATATTTATACACATTGTAAACAGGTAAGTAGAACAAATTTAAAAATACGCATCACCCAAGAATTCAGAACTTGAGGGAAATGAACATTATACTAAAGCCAAATCATATTACACATAAATAAATTATAATGTGAATAACTTTTTCAACTAATGCTATATGTAAACCTCTAACAATAACTGTGAGAAGTTCTTTGTAAATTCATATACTGCAAATTTACTTATTAGTGAAAAGTAATTTACTTGCATGATCTTAAATAACTGATAAATAAAGAATGACCCCACAAAAGCCAAAAAAGTTATAGGCTGATTCATTTTTTTAATTAGGCTTTTAAGAGCAAAATATACATGTTAGGCATAATACTGAATTTTTCTTTAGTTTGGAGCTATAATTAATCAATGGTTTGCCTCTAGAATTATTATTTTGCCTTTCAAGGCCACTAATGAGGTATGTTCAGTTCAACAGGAGGCTTTTCTAAGTTCTGTTTTTATGTTTGTGAAATGTTGGGGAATAAAAATAATTATAAACATTTACAGCTAATAATTATAATTTGCTTTAAGATTTTTGAATTGTTGATTAACGTAAAATAATTTTTATTGTCCAAGCATATAATATGATTTAAAAGAAAAGTCCTCTGTTAAGAAAATAGATTCATTCATGAATTTTTTAAAAAGTTGCATACGATATATTTAAAGCGAGATCAAAATATTATAGTGATTCTTAAGATATGTAAAACTTTTAAGGGAATATATTTATATCCTGTATTTTACAAGCAGATGAAAACATTTATATTTATTATTGACTAAATTCTTAACACATTCTTAACTTTAAGCAATCATTTTGAACTTTTATAGAATGTTCTGTGTTCTCATCCCAACCATACCCTTCTTCAGCAAGCCTTCATACCATCTATGAAATTGGTTGCCTCCTCTCTGTGACAAAGTCCTCATTGGTTCTCCTTCTTGATCAGTGAGCTGCTGCTCAGTTTCCCTGCCTCCATCATCTGTCTACTTTCTGATCAGTCCTCCACACTGCGATAAGTGATTTTTATGAAACCTCAGCCTGAACTCTGTAAACTCCCCTAATCAAAACATTCCGAGACTCTGTAAGGACAGCAGCAACAACAAAATGTTACATTTAAATTCCTTCATGGTTTGGCCATAGTCTGCATTTTAGTCTCATTCCAATTATTCTAACTTTTCTCTCACTCTGTCACCAACAGTCACAAGCAGACATTCTCAGCCTTTATGGAGAATTCTGTTACCCACAATAGAATAAGTTTTCACACCATCTTCCCATTCGTAGTCTTCTTGCCTGACATTCCTTTTCTTCTCTACCTGGTGAAACCTTGTTTTCCCTTCAAGACATTATTCAACTTTTTTGTGAAGCACTTCCTAATTTAAAGCAAAGGAAGTAGAACTTATTTCTATGTCCTTTGTCTTTGCAGAATATTTTCAAAACTATTAATACTCATTAGGGCTGGGCACGGTGGATCAGGCCTGTAATCCCAGCACTTTGAGAGGCTGAGGCATGTGGATCACTTGAGGTTAGGAATTTGAGACCAGCCTTGCCAACCTGGTGAAACCCTGTCTCTACCAAAAAATACAAAAATTAGCTGGGCATGTTGGCTCATGTCTGTAGTCTCAGCTACTCAGGAGACTGTGGCAGCTGAGGCAGAAGAATCATTTCAACCCAGAAGGCAGAGGTTGCAGTGAGCTGAGATCATGCCACTACACTCCAGCCTGGGCAACAGAGTGAGACTCAGTCTCAACAATTAATTAATTAAAATAAGAATCTATTTATTATGTCATTTATCACGTTAAATTAGACAGATGGATAGACATATAGCAACCCTGCTATATTGATCATTGATTCATTCAACAAATATATACTGATCATCAGTGTGCCAGATATAGCAATAGGAAACATTATCCTTGCTTTTTTAAAGCTCCCAATATAGTGTGTCAAACAGAAAAGAAGACATAATTATACTACTCTATAAAAAAAATACCATAATAAAAATATGTACATGATGACAGAGACTGGCATTTAACCTAGCCTCAAAAGAGCAGGAATGTTCTAGGAGGAGATACTTCCTCTGAGTATTTATCAAAAAAAAAAAGTGAATGAGCAGAGAAAATGGAAGCAGATGGAAATGTGGAAATGTAAAATGCAAATGAACAAGTGATTCAGTCTGGCTAAACTGTAGGGTTGTTGTTTGCAAATGGAGAGGGGAAGTTGGGCAGGTTTGCAAAGGCAGATAGGAAGGCTCTCATGTAATAATAATCATTACACTCTCTGAGCTAGATGCTGAGCATGCTGTGAAATCTTTCTGAGGTAGGTGTTCATGTTTTACTTTTTTGGAGGAGAAAATCGAGATTTCAATACATTAAAATGACTTAGCCAAGGTCTGAAGTTACTGGCAACAGAACTGGGATTTTAATTAAGCGCATGGAGTCTGAGGCCAGACTACTAAGGCCTAAGTCCTGATTCTTCTTTTACTACCTCTATAGAGATCAATTTACTTAACCTTATGTGCCTCACTTTTCTCATCTGTTAAATGAGCATGATAATAGCGCCTACCCCTGGTTGTTGTGAAGACTTTAAAAGAATAGTATTTGGAAAAAGACCTACCTTGCAGAAGAGCCTTGTGTTAAGCACTTGCTAGTAGTTTGTGGTTGTTATCACTATTGTCTGACTCCAAATATATTACTTTTCCCACCACCACATGCAGCTTTTCAAAAATAAGTAGAAACAGCTTAAGTTCTCACTCAGCCTCTATAACACTGTAGTCATTGTGGTGAACATTTAAACACCAAAACCTCACACTGCTCTTCAAGGGTGCCATATTGCCTTACTTTACAGATGAGCTCAGGAAAGTCAAATCTTTCACCCAAAGTTCACACAGCTAATGAATAATTTTTACACAAAGGCATTAGTGGGTCTCCCTGAGATATTTTAAGCAGAAGACACAATTAGATTTATGGTCCTCTATGGCCAGATCCACTTGGTGGAGGGAGAATGTTCAGAATGTCTTGGCAGGGAAGGGAAATCAAAGGTGTCTTGGTGAGGGGCAAGATTGGTGGATAAAAGAACTAGCAGGGGGTTATTGCAGTACTCCAGAGAAGAAATTACAAAGGCCAAAGCTCTACCATAAGACAAGTAGAGATTACAAATTACGGGCTACATTTTAATATTTCTGATGCAATAGTTAATAGACTTGGTAACCACAGGAATATAGAAAGTAATGAAATAATTTAATGAGCAATAATGTAAGTCTGGGGAAATTCTCAAGTTTCTGTGGAAACTAATCACAGATTGGAGAAATGTGGATGGAGAATCAAGTTCCAGAACCAATAACCAAATTCGAATGTATATATTTTAAAATTAAGCTGCCTATGAGATTTTCAAGGCAAAATATTTATTAGGCAGCTGGTTGTAGAAATCTGAACTTTTGAAAGTAGTCTGAGCTGGAAACACAAATTTAGAGGTTACTAACATCTAAATGAAAATTGCAACAACAGCATAAGTGAGATCACACTAGTACATCTTGAAGGGTGAGAAGAGACTGGGCGCAGTGGCTCACGCCTGTAATCCCAGCAGTTTGGGAGGCCTAGGCTGGCAGATCACCTGAGATCAGGAGTCTAAGATCAGCCTGGTCAACATGGCAAAACTGCATCTCTGCTAAAAATACAAAAATTAGCCGGACGTGGTGGCACATGCCTGTAATCCCAGCTACTCAGGAGGCTGAGTCAGGAGAATTGCTTGAACCTGGGAGGCACAGGTTGCAGTGAGCTGGGATCACGCCACTGCACTCCAGTCTGGGTGACAGAGCAAGACTCCATCTCAAAAAAAAAAAAAAAAGGTGAGAAAAAAAAAAAACTCCAAGAATCCGGGGGTTGCACAGAGTAAAAAAAAAATTTTAAATAAAATAAATAAATAAAAACTTGTACAATTTGAGTATAAGTGACAAAAAAAAGTAGAAAGAAACCCACAAGAAAGGGATGTCACAAACGCCAAAGGAGAATGGTTGAGAAAAAAAGCAATGGTAAATAACAGCAAAAAACAGTTATCTGAAAGAGCAAGTAAGGCTAAGGTTTAGGAGACAACAATTGCATTTATTCACTTGAAAATTATTGATGATCTTGTTTCACGGACATGGGAGGGATTGGGGAAACCATATTGCAATAGCTTGCATTTTAATGCATTTGCTTATTACTCAGTAGATAAAAATGAGAAAGAGGGAAAAGAGAACAAGTATCTCACCTTGTGCGTAGCTGTGTACCAAATACAACTGCAATGTCTTTCTGTAAAAAGCATTGAGTTAAATGGAAACAATAAGGAAGACTGACTTTTTGTTACATAATTTCTGTATATGTTTATCTTTAACTTCAATTCTAAAATTGGAATGGAAGTTTCTAAAAATGTAAATTTCTTTTTTTTTCGAAACAGAGTCTTGCTGTGTTACCCAGGCTGGAGTGCAGTGGTGCGAGCTCAGCTCACTGCAGCCTCCACCTCCCGGGTTCAAGTGATTCTTTTACCTCAGCCTCCCAGCTAGCTGGGACTACAGGCATGCACCGCCACACCTGGCTAATTTTTGTATTTTTAGTAGAGATGGGATTTCACCATGTTGGCCCAGATGGTATCGATCTCCTGATCTCGTGAGCTGCCCTCCTCAGCCTCCCAAAGTTCTGGGATTACAGGTTTGAGCCACCATGCCTAGTCAAAAATGTAAATTTCAACAGCAAAATTTCATAGAATGTCTCTTTCTTAACCATAACTATAAAATAAAGTTACTAATTTTATTTGATTATAAAACAAATGCTCCTAAATCTATTATTTTCTAAATGCTACCACACCTTTCATTCTCTGTCTTCGCATATTGAATACCTATGAAATATTTGATTACCCTATTTCTTGACATTTGAGCCTCACCTGGTAACAGTTGCTGTGTTGATTTCATCAAGAAAGTAAAATGAAATGCTGGCACTTTGACTCTAGTCTGTTTTCTCTACTGTCCTGTTCTTTGCATGGGTATGTTAAGTATATATTTGCATCTTAATTGAAAAATATGTAACTGGAAACATTAGTTTCATAAAAGGTAATGTTTTATGAAAAGAAAGTTAGCTTTGCTCTGCCAGTACTGTAGCACTAAATTAAATGCTTCTTTAGAATTTCCCTTTTTCCCCATGGTAATTAAGTTAAAACATGGAAAATATTTGTATTTCATGTAATATGACATTTATTTAATTGATATTCTTGCCACAGACTTTTCCCTCGTTTTACTGATAAAAGGAGGGGCCCTCTCCGGAACAGACACCTACCAGTCTTTGGTCAACAAAACCTTCGGGTTTCCAGGGTATCTCCTCCTCTCTGTTCTTCAGTTTTTGTATCCTTTTATAGGTAAGTTGACTGTGAAGATAAATATTGCAGTGATGTGCATAAGCATATAGTCATTTCTGAATAAAATACTGATAATAGTCTTTAAGGATATTATTATAGATGTTGAAATCTTTTCTGAATTAAATGTTTACTTCTTTAATCATTTTCTTCCTCATTTTCTGGTCCTTTTTGTTTATTTTCTGACTATTTCTTTTAAGTAAAATGAGGGTTATTTTCATAGCATTAATGTTTTCTGCTTTCTGTATTTGGTAAAAACAAAAAAAGTAGAATGATCTAGCATAAAATGTGAATAAGAGAACATATTTCTTAAAAGGCTTAATTTTTTTTTTTTTTTTGAAAAGCTAAGGATTTGTGGAAGCCATGTACTAGGCCAACGTGCTAAAGTTTATACCATAATGGTGAGAATGTCACCCAGCTAGCACTTCTTAAAAAATGAAATGTTAATGTTCACCAATGGCCAAATGGACTTTATTTTCAAAATCTGTACTACAGAAGGTATTGTTCAAACCAGTAGGTCCATATGTCTTCACAGAAGGCTAATGATATATTTCCCAAAAATGTCTTACTTTTTCAATGGAGGGGATATTTTAGTACCTTCAAAAGTTTCTATTATTACTCCTCAGTACATGTGTTCCTAAAAAGGGGGTGTTGGAAACTGAACTTTAACAACAAAATGAATTGCATTTTAAGTAACTACCAAAACTTGCTACTTAAAGGTGTTCTGTGATGAATCAATTTGTAAAGAGAAAATTCTTCTTTTAATACAAATTGATACTCTAGCATAGATCTGTTGTCCAATTATCTTTAAAGTTGTCCAAATTGGTAATCATAATATACATTTGAAAGTAGTAGGATTATGTCAATATTTGGGAAGTAATAATTGATCACTTTCAAAATATTTAGGATAAAATATTGTGATGCCTTATTGATGACTCTTATTTTAATGATGTTTTTAGCAATGATAAGTTACAACATAATAGCTGGAGATACTTTGAGCAAAGTTTTTCAAAGAATCCCAGGAGGTAAGTCAAAATAAAAATTTTGAGGATTTAAATATATTTATTTTATATAATCATTTATAGTTAACATGATTTATAATAATTTATAAATAAAAAATTTGAAAGTGAAATCATTGGATTACTTTAGGTATCTCACAATTTCCATTATCCATTGTGATCTTAAAGTTTTGATCTACTTTTATACATAATTTAGTTCTTATTTAGCTGTTTGAAAAAATATTGTTACTATTTATATAATTAGAGTACTTTATATTTTAAATTATTTATGCTTCATATCACCAGCTCTCTGTGCTAACATTTTTTAATGTACTATTTAAACTACATGATTTCTTAAATAAGCAAGAAGACCATTTCCCCCATTATTTGTATTAAGGTATAATTAAATACAGTAAAATTAGCCCTTTAAAATCTATATTCTGTGGTCAGGGGTGGTGGCTCATGTCTAATATCCCAGCACTTTGGGAGGCAGAGGAGGGTGGATTGCTTGCACTCAGGAGTTCAAGACCAGCTTGGGCAACATAGTGAAACCTTGTCTCTACAAAAAGTACAAAAATTAGCAGGACATGGTACATGCACCTGCAGTCCCAGCTACTTGAGAGGCTGAAGTGGGAGGATCACTTGAGCCAGGAGGTGGAGGCTACAGTGAGCTGTGATCATGCCACCGCCCTCCAGGTTGGACAACAGACTGAGACCTTGTCTCAAAAAATATATCTTAAAAACCTATCTTCTGTGAGTTTTGACAGAGGAATATAGTCAAATAACTACAGCTGCAGTCAAAATAAAGAATGACAAGCCAGGCACAGTAGCATGTTCCTGTAGTCCCAGCTACTCCAGAGACTAAAGCAGAAGGATTGCTTGAGCCCAGGAGTGTGAACCACATAGAGATTCTGTCTCTAAAAATAATAAAAATAATGCAGAACAATTCCATCACTCCCTCCAGTTTCCCCATTTTCCTTTGTAGTCAAACCGTAATCTCCAGCTCCTCCTTTCAGCCTTCTGATGAGATTTCTCTCCCTGTAGTTTTGTTTTTTCAGAGTGCCAGGTAAATGACATCATACCATATGTTGCTTTTTTGAGTCTGGCTTATTTTATTTAGAACGGTGCATTTGAGATTCAGCTGTGTCTTTAGATGCATCAGTAGTTGACTCTTTTTAACAAATTGCTGAGAAGCATCCTATTTTATGGATGTACAATAGTGTATCTATCACCCAGTCAGGGACATTTTTGTCATTTCCAGTTTAGGGTAATTACAAAAAAATCAGTGTGAACATTCTCAAGCAGACCTTTTCAACATATCGCTACAACTTCACTCCCTGTTCAACTTTTCACTGTGTCATGGTTTTTAGAATAATTCAGAGATCATGTGTCTTTTTGCTTTGAAGAGCTTCTCATCCAAGCTACATAATCACCATTTCACTGTGACACTCTCTACACTTGCCATTACAGTTGAGGAGATTGACGCAAAAACACCTTTCCTCTTAGTGCTTGAATCACTCATTCTAGAGACATACAAAACAAAATGAAACAAAACCTAGAGCTAGAAAATACAGCTATTCCTCACACAGGGTTTAGTGGAACTTGAGATCATGGAGACATATCTGTCAAATCACAGACACACCTGCTGTATGACCCTGAGAAGGTTAGTTGGTTTCTCTGACTTCCAGTTTCCTCATCTCTAAATTATGAATCATAATATTATCTGCTTCATAGAATAGTTGTGCGAACCAAAAGAGGTGAGATAGATAGTGCCTACAACACAGTAGGCTTACCCAGTACTGTTAGCTATCATTAATGTTACCCTGGACTGTCTGTAGCTTCTGTGCCAGCCCCCAAATTCCAGAGCATGAATGCATAAGCTGAGACCACATGAGTGGGTAGCATGCTAAGAGAAAATGGGCAGAATATAATACAAGTCGTACAATATAATGTATGTCTTATTTTTTCTTACTTGTGTATGCAAATAGAAAATTTACATAATTTTCTATTTGCATACACAAGTAAGAAAAAATAAGAAAGAAATATATTTACATATAAACTGTGGTTGTCTTTTAATCATAAGATCCATGGGATTTTTGTGGGGTTTGTTTTTGTTATTTTTTCAAGGTTTTTCTTTCTCTCTCCTTTTTTTTCTTCTTTTAGAGATGGGGTCTCACTCTGCTGCTCAGGCTAGAGTGCAGTGGCATAATCAGCTCATTGCATCTCAGCCTCCCAGGCTCAGGTAATCCTCCCATCTGAGACTCCCAAGTAGCTGGGACTACAGGTGCACACCATCACGCCCGGTTTTGTAGAGATGGGGTTTTGCTTTGTTGCCCAGGCTTGTCTCGAACTCCTGAGTGCAAATGATCTGCCCAAATTGTTGGTGTTATAGGCATGAACCATCTCACCTGGCCTGTTAAGGTTTTTCAAAAGAGAATTACTAATTCAATATATATTTTTTGCATGGAAATTTGCTCTTGTTGCCCAGGCTGGAATGCAATGGCGCAATCTTGGCTCGCCAAAACCTCAGCCTCCAGATTCAAGAGATTCTCCTGTCACAGCCTCCCAAGTAGCTGAGACTACAGGCATGCGCCACCATGCCTGGCTAATTTTGTATTTTTAGTAGAAATGGGGTTTCTCCATGTTGTTCAGGCTGGTCTCGAACTCCCAACCTCAGGTGATCTGCCTACCTTGGCCTTCCAAAGTGCTGGGATTACAGGGGTGAGCCACCGTGCCCAGTCAAAAAAATATATTTTATTACTGTATTTTCCTATTCAAAAAGTAGCATCTATTTATTGGAAAAGTATTAGAAAACACAGATGAGTAAAATGGAGAATATAGAAAATACTAACAGTCTCTTCCTCTTGGAGCAATCAGGTGGAAATCATCTTTTCAACCCCCTTCCTGTTTTTCCTCTTCCTTCCTTCCTTTTTCCTTTTTAATGCACACTTTCAGAGTTTTAAAAATACATGTAATTTCAGATATTCATATGAATAATATAACATTATATATCTTATTTTATAACACACTTCTTTCTCTTAGTAATATTTTAAGAACATATTCTCATATCAAAACATAAATATATATATGCATTAATGGAAGTTCAGTATTCTGTACAGTATCTATTGCACAGTTGGAGTGACTATAATTAATTTACCTTTCCCTGATATAAACATTTTGATCAGTAATTTTATTTGCAATTATACAAACAATGTATAAATAATATCCTTGTAAAAATAAAACATTGTAGAAAAAAACTAATGGTCCCTTGAAACCCCCTTTCTGGTTTTCAATTTCGTAATAATCAAAAATGACTTTTAATAATGTAGGTCACATGGCAAAGAACACAACTTTATTCTTTCAGCATTTTCAACATTTTGAGGTATAACAGTTTATAATGGTCACTTTGTATATATTGTGAGGCATATTATCCCAGAGTATATTTAGATGTAGGTATTACAAAATTATTGGCAAAGCTTTATTTTTTTTTCTGAAATACATCACTAATGTCTTAAATTGGCAAGTAGGCAATTACTTATACTTTTCTCTGGTAGCCAAAGCCTTGGTTCTTGATATAAGTCAAAGTAACAAGAAATGTTGGTATAAAAAAATAGTATGTTTACATGCTTTTAAATTTTTTCAGAATTTTTATTTTCAAAAATTTCATTGTTCACCTTTCTTTACTGTTGTTTAAACATTTAAAATGCATGCTTGTGTGCATTTTTGTTAGATCAGTATAGGTAATATATCTCATCATTAGATCACTAATGAGTGAAAAATGTCCTTTATGCAACGCCCTTTAACCTCAGTTATTAGGCTCCTACCTGTTGATCATACAGCACTCTATGCCAGCATTTATCTAGCCCTTAGCAACTTCTCAATGAAGCAAACGGTTTAAAGGGTAAATAGAAACAGATACACAAATAATTTGGTTCAAATTATGTTCACCACAAATATGTAAATAGTGAGTTCAGGGATTTTGGAATTAATTTTCCTGTTTTATAGTTTTAATTCTTACTTTTATAATGACTAGTTATGGCTGAGTTCAATTATTCATGACTAAATATTTCATTGCATATATATGTATAAATATATACACATACACATATATGCACACCATATATATATATATATATATATATACTATATATATACAGAAAATACTAATAATCTATTAACCATATATAAAATACACATATGTGGTAAACATTTATGTCATTTTGAAATTTATTTCTTGAAATTTTCTTGTAAGTTTATTAGCCATCGAAGAAAATTAGTGTCATTTTTTAGGATAATAGCTTTTATTTTCTTACCACAATCATTCACTCATTTAAGACTGGATCTCTGTAGACTTCAGAGTTTGCAGAAACTGATGCACAATGACTTGGTACTACTGAAGACATTGTTAGAATATAATGACATGATCTCTGAGTGAAATTTAATATAAGCTAAAAATGTAAACAATAATGTCTTCATTGAAATAGATATATATCTCCTTAAGTGACCGTTTTAATTAGCACAGCTTTTTAAGTACGTAAATCCTTGTATGTTTTATTTTATGCTTAAAACTTTCATTTCTATTTGATTATATACACAATGCATTATGTATAATTTTCTATATATGTATATGGAAATTTCTATATATGTATATGGAATATATATGTATATATAATTTTCTTTATGTGTATAGTTCTATGTGTGTATATATATATATATACATATATATATATATATAAAATTTTCTATTTGTATTTACACATGACCTTAGCCAAGAATCTGCAGTGTCTACCAGTTGCGGCAGCTTCCCTGTGACTTCTGCCCTATCCAATAATCTGCTTCCGCCACTCGGGGAAACCACTTCTTTCTTGACAAAAGTATAGAACTGTATCAAATATTTTTTAACTAAATCTTGATTTTTAAAATTTTGTTAAAGTATTACTGTCCAAGATTCTTGGATATAGAAAAAAAAAAACTCTTAGAAAATGTATCGTCCCCCTATAGCTTACTTTCTACCTGAAGAATTTTGTCATTAAAGGGTTTTAATGACATAATGTTTTTTATCTTTGAAAAGGAATTCTGTAGTTTCGGGTTAAGAGTATAGTCCAAGAGGACAGCAGAAGCATGAAAACTGGTTAGGAGGCTATTAAAATAATTTCAGTGTGAAAGACTACGACATCATTTGAAGTATAAGTCATCCTGAAGGATTTTTTTTGTACTTTTTGTATTTTCGTGATTTATTTTTATTTATACATGTTTTTATGAAGCATATTAACTGAAAATCATTGTCATTGAGGTAGTATTTATGTTTTGTTTAAGTAATTTTATAAATAAATGCTGGGCTATTCAGTGTGTCACCAATGTGTTACTTATACCTGTAACATTTAATAATATTTATTATGTTTTAGTTGATCCTGAAAATTTGTTTATTGGTCGCCACTTCATTATTGGGCTTTCCACAGTTACCTTTACTCTGCCTTTATCCTTGTACCGAGATATAGCAAAGCTTGGAAAGGTAATTTTTACATGTTAAATTGGCACAGAAATGTGCCTTGTTACCTGCATTAATCTATTGTCTACTTGGCAAAGTTCTTAATTACAGTATTCATCTTTAGTTTCTTCTAGTTTACTTATAGTTATGCTAGAGTAAACTGTGTTTGAAACATTAGTTTGTGAGAACTGATAAATAGTTGATGAATATGAACTAATATATTCTTCCTTTTTCTTTTTTAAGGTAGATACCCTAACTGATGTCAGACAGCACATTTTAAATTTAGAAAATATAAATGACTATATTTAAAGCAAATCTAATTTATTGGAAAAGTGTTTCATCTTTTTTGTAGGTCGTTTAAACAATTTAGAGTTAAACTAGGAAGTTACAATGAGTCACTTCAATGGCTTAAAATTTTTTTTCTTTTTTTATAAGAAATATTAAATATTTCTTGTTAAATATTTAATGACTTAAAATATTTTTATTTGTAAGTTACAGTGTCTGTTGTGCTTATTTTTCACCTAGGGAATTTAGTTTTCAATGTGTTGATTGGTCAATTTTTGAGAATTTAGCCAATATTTATAATTTGTATTATTGAAGAGAAATACTGAACTCTTCTAATGAAAACAAATAAATAATTATTCAGTTCACTACAGATGTTCATTTGCACTTACTCTTAAGGAATATTTGTATTTTATCTGAAATATTATTGGTACTATGTCTACATAATGCCAATGCCAAACATTCTGACAAGATATTTTTGCAAAGAGTTATTTATATAATATTTTTATATTCTATTTTGAAAAATCCAACATTTGACTGAATTTTACTTTTCACTGTTATGTTTGACATTGTGTATCCAGTTATGAAGTCCATCCTTCCAGGTAGAGCTGAGGGTAGACACAATACTGTAAAGTATTCTGACCATCCCTAACAGTCATCTGGGAACAAACAAGATGGTATCAAAACATGTTTTTTTGTGAAATATATAAAATAATTGAACTATTTTTCATTTCACATATTCAATGTAGACATAAATGTTATCTTCTGAGCAGACAGTGAGGCATTCATAAAAGGAAAGCTATTAACATTATATCATATTATTAATACCTGAGCATGTTTTCTCTAAATATGCCTTAAAAGTATCATATTGAGATATGTAAGTAAATCTCTCAATGAATAAAGCAGAGTGGTTAGGAGCCCTAATAAGGCTGCTTGTATCTGAGTTCCCTCTCTGCCGCTTCCCAGCTGTGTATCCTTAGGGATGTTGTTTAATCTCTATGCTACTCAGAAGATAAGCTAATTCATAAGAGAAACTTCTTTCTAGTTAAAAATTAACAACATAGAAAACAAGGTTAATAAGAGTCACATGAAATACAAGCAGTTTTATATTTATTTTTCCTTATCAGAGAAAGGATCCATAATGTGCTTATTCATTTAAAAAAAAAAATCAGGACTAGAAACACAAACCCAGCATAATGAGTTCACAGGACGCAGAAACACACAGACCAGTTTATATTTTAACCAGTTGACATAATGACAGAACAGAGAGGAAGACGCAAAACAGGCCTAGAAACACAGACTAAAGGGCAAAACCATGTAGGAAATGTAGAGCTGGAGAGCAGTGAGGAAAAGCTGAGGTACCTGCTCCTTAAAGAAAAAAAGGAGGGGGAGGAGTGTGTGTGCTGTTGGAAGGGGAGAATAAAGTAAAACAAGTAGAAGCAGCAACTATAGATAGAAAAAAAGCACATGTCAACACTAAAGTAGGACTTGAAGAAAAAAGAAACATAATTTCACTTTTACTTTCATAAGTGAAAATCACCAGTTTTGTATTCTATGCAGGAGCCACCATAAATGTTTAAAGCTATATTGCATGGTGATGACAGTCATATATAATACTTGCTCACCTACTTGGGGTGGGTGTGGGGAATCAAGACTATGATCTGATAAGAAGTTACCAGCTTGACATTGTCAACACCAACATGCAAGAATAACCTACTTAAGAATTAGGCAGAAAAATCAATGTGTAAATTTACCCAATTAAAAATGAGAAAGACTTAACATTCTAAATAGAATAATCTCTGTCCTACACTGGCAATACCCTCGTATTTTCTTTTACAGGTCTCCCTCATCTCTACAGGTTTAACAACTCTGATTCTTGGAATTGTAATGGCCAGAGCAGTTTCATTGGGTCCACACATGTAAGTTTTGTGGTTCCATTTGTTAGTCTTTGGTTTATGGCCTTCACATAGATATTTATATGGCATAAATGCAGAAATATACAGTAACTATGGTATCAGAAACATCATTTATGGTTAGTATTTGACAAAATGAGATAAAATAATTACAGGTAAGTAAACATGCATTTTTCATTTGGACCCTACAAGGCTGATAGAATTAAACCAGGTTTACCCATTATTTTAATGGCCAGCCCAAAGAATTAGAAAAAGAAAAGAATTTTGAATAGTTGAAAAGAGGAACAAAGTTTCACTAGTTTAGAGTGAAATGAGAATAAGGGGCATAATGGATGTTTTTAATCCATCAATTAAAATGTGAACACTGAAAACCACCCTTTATTCTCTTCTGATTATTTTTATTATTAAAATACTCCATCATTTGTGAACTACTGATAACAACTGATAGTGCTATTTGTTTCTTTTTAATGTTATTATTTGGTCAGGTAAAATGTTGACCAATTGGTATTGGTTCCCGCAATTTTAAAAATGTTACTCATTCGTTAAATTTTATAGTGTGTGTACTGTCAATGTAAACTACACTGTTTATATGCTATGCTTATACAGTAGATTCCCCAGATACGGACTGGGCAGTTTATAGTCACAGTCTCAAGAAAATGCTAAAATGAAGTCAGCTTAGATTGGCTTTACATGCTGAATTGGGTTTCCACAATTCACAATAAATATTAGCTGAATAAATAAATAATATATTAAGGAGTGTTCAGGGTACCTTAAATGTTTTCTCCAAACAAAACAAAGAAAAAATAATTTAAGATGTAATATCTAGCACAATGCAAGGAATACTAGATTTTTAATGAATGGCATCTATAAGTAAAAACATAAAAGGAAACCTAATGAAGAGTCCTAATTGTTAATGTAGCGGCGAAGGTAATTTATGTTTTCTCATTAATTAATTGTTGCTCTGCAAAATTAATTCATTTTTTATTGATAGTCTTCTTAGTTTATCAGGAAAATACCAAAATAAATAAATAAATAAAATAAGGCCTCAAGTTTATTGGGGAAAAAGCATGAAATATCTATGAAATATTCAGTCTAAGTGCATTTGATGTAGCCTTTTCTTTCAAAAAAGCAAAAAATGATTGAAAAATAGAAAGCATAAATATCTATAATGCTTATATTAATCTTTTTCCTCAAATAACTTAATCCTGATTGATATTTGTATTGGTCAAGTCAGAATGTCATAACAAAGAAACATAAACAGAGTAATGTTAAATCACAGTAATGTATTTTCTCATAGCTTTGGAGGCTGGAAGTTAGAGATCTGGGTGCCAGCATGGTAGAGTTCTTGTGAGGGCCATCTTCCTGCCTTATTTAGGGCAGTCTTCCTGCTGTGTCCTCACGTGGAAGAAAGACAGCAAGATCTCATGTGTCTCTTTTTATAAATTTGGAGGGACACAATTCAATTCACAGCATTAGTGGGTTTTTTGTTTTTATTTTTCTTTTTTTTAGAGATGGGGTCTCATTCCCTCACCCAGGCTGGAGTGCAATGGTGAAATCATAGCTCACTGCAGCCTTGAACTCCTGGGCTCCAACAGTCCTCCTGCCTCAGTCTCACATATAGCTGGGACTACAGGCATATGCCACCACACCTGGCTAATTTTTTATTTTATTTTTTGTAGAGATGGGGAGTCTCACTAAGTTGCCCAGGCTGGCCTCAAACAACCCTCCTGTCTCAGCTTCCCAAGGTGCTAGGATGAAGGGGTGTGAGCCACCGTGCCTGACCTACACTAGTGGTTTTGAAGTGCACCTGTTTCATTTCAATATGGCCATTTATTCTTTCACTTTAGTAAACACTTACTGAGTTTCTATTGTTTCCAGTGATTGTGTTGCGCCCTGAGAGAAAAAGAGTAGAGAGAGGCCAGAATTAGCAAATTGTTCGCAATCAACAATGAAGAAAGGGCATATTCTAAACACCCCACCACCACAAAAAAAAAAAAAAAAAAAAAAGGAAGAAAAATAAATGACAGTACCAGGTAGTAAGTGCAAAGCAGAAACATGAAAGAGAGGCAGAGACAGTGCCAAAGCAGAAGGTGCTTAGTGATCTATCCCGATCAGGGAAGGTGTCCTGGAGAAAGAAAAATATGATCTGTGTGTTTTAAAAGATGAATTGCAATTTTTCCAGATACAGAGAGGGTAAAGGTATTACAGACTTAGGGAAAGGTATGTATAAAACATATACTTAATTCTACTGATTAATATCATTTTGTGCATGTATGCACAAAAACATATACTTAATTCCACTGATATTAATTTAGTGTCTATTATGATGGTACCATATTCAGCTCTGGTTTTCAGAGCTGAATTCACAGTAACAGAAAGCTAATAAGTATATTAAACAGAATACAGTAAAGTATAATTTGCTAAAAGTTTTAATTGTGTAAGACCAAACTATTTTAATTGATGTGTTTTACTACAAAAAGGGTTTATAGGGAAAAAATAATTAGGTTATAATAAAAGGTCTTACAGGTTTGGTAAATGTAGTATTATGAAACAATAATGAAGGGAAAATATAGCTAAAGTAGAAAGTAACTTAATCCTCAGTTGCACCATGGGAGAACAGTGTAAAGCAATGATTCTCAACACTTGTTTCACATAAGAATTATTTGAGTAGCATTAGAAAATACTGATGCCAGGGCCCCATCTATAGAGATTATGAAGGAATTGATCCAGGGGCCAGGCAATTGGATTCATTATTTTCTTGTTGGGGATTCTATGAACAAAGAGCCTCTCGGTTTAAAGAGTTTAAAATCATGAATACATTTTTTTTAACTGACACATTGTTTCTAAAATTAAACCAGAGATTTTATGTTATTTTAGTGACTGTTGTGTGATCATTTTTCATGATTCATTCTCCACTATTTTTTTCAGTATTTTTATGTGCAAAATGTCATGTGAAATACTGTCATGAATACATAGAGAAATAAAATATCTCTGCTTTCAAGGGTTCACAGTTTAGTGAAGAAGACAAAGCTAGGCAAATGACTATCATATAGGCAGTGTACCTTGATACAGAGAAGAAAGGAAGGGCAGTCCACTTCCTGATAGGGCTCAAAGAATTGACTTTATGACCAAAGAGCTATTTAGGTCTGTTGTCACCAAAACGTGGCCTGTATCTGTCTGACCTTCCTTTAATAGTGATACAATATTTTATCTGAGTCTTTGAAATTTAATAACAAGGATTATTTACTTAAGTCTTTCAATATTTAGATGTTAGTGTTTTAATACTGTGCCACCTTTTATGTGTTTGAATACTACTGCAAACAACTTCTGTTCATCCTGATTTACAATCAGGCTAATCAAATCCCAAGTTCAGGAGTTGGCATGGTAGCTGGTCAGGCAGGCTTCTTTCTGAAAATATGACAGCAATGAATGCTCGTAATCCATAAAACATGAGAAATTCAGTAGTCCATGTGTGGTTTTCTTCATTTTCGGCTTAGATGAATGATCAGAAAACCTGCGGTTTTTTTCCATAGGTCTTTTAAAGTGATGTTTGAGAAAGATCTTTAAACCCACTATCAGAAAAGGCGAAGGTCTGTAATGGCTACTGGTGTTGACCTTGTTACTATGGAAACACCATTTTAGTGGTTATGTTTTAAAAATAAAACACAATTCAATTTCCTTTTCCATAATTTATAGGGCCATAAATTCTGCTTTTTGATACGATTTCAAATATCTCACAGTACAATGACTTTCAGGTTTTTTTGGAAATTACATTCAGTTTTACTGTATTTTCTAATCTTTTGCTTTCTAAAAACTGAGGTGGCAAAGAAATTTAATTGCTTTTCAGAAAGTGTGCTGGTATAAAAATGCAGTAACAGTTCTCCCATTTTTTTTCTAACTAGAATCAGAGGTATTATCACTGTGAAACACCTTCATTCAATGCCTTACTAATAATTAATTATTCACATTCAGAATGGAAATTATAACATACAGTCCAAATTTACAACTATTTTCCCCTCATATGACATCTTTCTTACAGCATTTTAATCATGTGATATTCTAAACAAAATTCCAAAAAGTGAGTCTATACTTTCAATAGGCATTTATGCATATAAAATGTGTCTTCCCCAAGGATCTCAATACAATTAGTTTCCTTACACCTTATCCATTATAACCCTGAAATTCTAGAGTTTAATGCTGCACATAAAGAACTAGAAATGGGGTTAGAAAAGGGTTTTTAAAAATGGGTAAAGACAGAGGAAGGCTACATATTTAAGGAAAGAAATGATTCATTCTGACAAATATTAGCCATTGAACTTTTGTTTAAGTTCAGAGGTACATGTGCAGGTTTGTTATATAGGTAAACTTGTAACATGGGGGTTTGTTGTACAGATTATTTCATTACTCAGGTATTAATCCTAGTACCCATTAGTTATCTTTCCTGATCTTCTCCTTCCTCCCAAGTTCTACCCTCTGATATGTCCCAGTGTGTGTTGTTCCTCTCTCTGTGGCCACGTGTTCTGATCATTTAGCTCCCACTGATAAGTGAGAATATGTGTTCTTTACTTCTCTGTTCCTGCATTAGTTTGCTAAGGATAATGTCTCCCAGCTCAGTCCATGTTCTTGCAGGGGACATGATCTCATTCTTTTGTATGGCTGCATAGTATTTCATGGTGTACGTGTACCACATTTTCTTTAGTCAGTCTGCCATTGATGGACATTTAGGTTGATTCCATGTCTTGCTATTGTGACTAGTGCTGTAATGAACATACACATATACATGTTTTTATGATAAAACAATTTATATTCCTTTGGATATATACTCAGTAATGACATTGCTGGGCCAAATGCTAGTTCTGTTTTTCAGATCTTTAAGGAATCACTACACTGTCTTCCACAATGGTTGAACTTATTTGCACTCCCACCAATGGTATATGAGTGTTCTTTTTTGTCTGCAATCTTCCCAGCAGCTGTCATTTTTTGATTTTTTAGTAATATCCATTCTGATTGGTATAAGATGATATCTCATGGTGCTTTTGATTTGCATTTCTTTAACAATCAGTGATGAGCTTTTCTCAGATGAATGTTGGCCACATGTACATCTTTTGAAGAGTGCCTGTTCATGTCCTTTGCCTACTTTTTAATAGTTTATTTTTTTCTTGTAAATTTGTTTAAGTCCCTTATAGATGCTATATATTAAACCTTTGTCAGATACATAGTCTGCAGAAATTTACTCCTATTCTCTAGGTTGTCTGTTCACTCTGTTGATTTTTTCCTTTTCTGTGCAGATGCACTTTAGGTTGATTAGATCCTATTTGTCAGTTTTTGCTTTTGTTGCAATTGCTTTTGGAATCTTCATCATGAATTATTTGCCCATTCCTGTGTCTAGAATGGTATTGCCTAGGTTGTCTTCCAGGGATTGTGTAGTTTTGAGTTTTACATTTAAGTCTTTAATCCATCTTGAATTAATTTTTGTATATGGTGTAAGGAAGGGGTCCAGTTTCAGTCTTCTGCATATGACTCGTTATCCCAGCATTATTTATTGAATAAGGAGTCCTTTCACTATGGCTTGTTTTGTCAGATTTGTCAAAGATCAGATAGCTGTAGCTGTACAGCCTTATATCTGGGCTTTTTATTCTGTTCCATTGGTCTATGTGCTTGTTTTTGTACCAGAACCATGCTGTTTTCATTACTGTAACTCTTTAGCGTAGTTTGAAGTTGGAAAGTGTAGTGCCTCTAGTTTTCATCTTTTTGTCTAGGATTACCTTGGTTATTTGAGCCTTTTTTTTTTTCTAGTTCTGTGAAGAATGCCATTGGTAGTTTAATAGGAATAACATTGAATCTGTAAATTGTTTTGGGCAGTATGGCCATTTTAATGACATTGATTTTTCCTATCCATGAGCATGGAAGTTTTCTTCCATTTGTTTGTTTCAGCTCTGATTTTTTTTTTAATCAGTATTTTGTTGTTCTCCTTGTATAGATCTTTCATCTCCCTGCTTAGCTGTATTCCTAGGCATTTTTTGTGTGTGGTAATTGTGAATGGGATTGCCTTCCTGATTTGGCACTCTGTTGGAGTCCTGGTGGTATATAGGAGTGCTAGTGATTTTTATACATTGATTTTCTATTCTGAGACTTTGCTGAAGTTCTTTATCAGCTTATCTTTTTTGGCTGAGACGATGGGGTTTTCTAGATATAGGATCATGTCATTTGCAAATAGGGATAGTTTGACTTCCCCTCTACCTATTTGCATGCCCTTTACTTCTTTCTCTTTTCTGATTGTTCTGGCCAGGACTTCCAGTATTATGTTGAATAGGAGTGGTGAGACAGGGCACTCTTGTCTTATGCTGGTTTTCAAGTGGAATGCTTCCAGCTTTTGCCCCTTTAGTATGATGTTGGCTGTGCTTTAGGCACAGATGGCTCTTATTGTTTTGAGGTATGTTTATTCAATTCCTAGTTTATTGAGAGTTTTTAACATGAAGGGGTGTTGAATTCTATCAAAAGCCTTTTTGGCATTTATTGAGATAATCATATGTTTTTTTTCTTAATTTAGTTCTGCTTATGTGATGAATCACATTTACTGATTTGCATATATTGAACCAACCTTGCATCCCAGGGATAAAGCCTACTTGATTGTGGTGGATAAGCATTTTGATGTGCTACTGGATTTGGTTTGTCAATATTTTGTTGAGGATTTTTGCATTGATGTTCCCCAAAGATATTGGCCTGAAGTTTGTTTTTGTTGTTGTTGTTGATGTTGTTTCTCTGCCAGATTTTGGTATCAAGATGATGTTGGCCTCATAGAATGAGTTAGGGAGGAGTCCGTCCTCCTCGATTTTTTGGAGCAGTTTCAGTAGGAATGGTCCCAGCTCTTCTTTGTACAGCTGGTATACTTCAGCTGTGAATCTCTCTGGTCCTGGGTGTTTTTGGTTGGTAGGCTATTTATTATTGATTCAGTTTCAGAGCTCATTATTGGTCTCTTCAGGGAATCAATTTCTTCCTGGTTCAGTCTTGGGAGGGTATGTGTGCAGGAATTTATCCATTTCTTCTAGAGTTTCTAGTTTATGTGCATAGAGGTGTTCATAATATTCTCTGATTGTTATTTGTATTTCTGTGGGATCAGTGGTAATACTCCCCTTGTCATTTCTAATTATATTTATTTGGCTCTTCTCTCTTTTCACCTTTGTTAGTCTAGCTAGCTAGCTATTTTTTCTTTTTCTTTTTTTTTTTTTTTTTGAGATTTCAAAAAACCAACTCCTGGAGTCATTGATCTTTTGAATGTTTTTTGTGCCTCAAATCCTTCAGTTCAGATCTGATTTTGTTTTTTTCTTTTTTTTTTTTGCTAGTTTTGGGGTTGACTTTCTTTTGGTTCTTTAGTTCTTTTAATGTAATGTTAGGTTGTTAAACTGAGATCTTTCTAACTTTTTGATGTGAAGCCACTGAATTTTTTGATGATGTATAAATTATCGTCCTTTATGTTGCAAATGTAAAAAAGCACAGAACCTTAATTGGTTGAAGCAAAAGAGAATTTACTCCATGAACTGTAAGTTCAAGATTAGTCCTATTTATCAGTTATGCTTGAATTTAAGAGCTCCTTTAATGGAATCAGACATCATTTCTCTTTTATCATCTCTTACCTGTGCTTTCTGCTTTGGCTTTAGTTTCTAAAAGCTTTTCTCCCTGACAAGATGGTAGCAGCAATCTCAACCTACATCAATTCAAGTCCATAGAAAGAGAAAGAATGTTCTCTTTGAAGGTACCTCTGGCCTCACTCATAGAATTAGTTCTGATTGGCTCTAACAAAGGGGTTTGATGATTCCTGACGCTGTCATCATGGCCTGTGTTGAGATGTTTTTCTTTAGGTTACATGCCCTACTTGGATTTAGGGATAGGATGAACCCAACTGAAGCACCTGAAATAAAAATGGGGAAAAGGGTGTCCCAAAGGACAGTGATGCCAGCAGAAGTGGGAGTAGCCTTTGCAGGGTGCCATCTACGGATGTCCGCTTCAGGTGATGAGAGTTTCAATCAAATGGTATGGGTAGAAGCCAGGTTAGAGAAAATTAAGACATAAGTGTGTGATAGGAAAGTGAATTTGGGGTATCCTTCCTCCTATTTTTCCCTTCCACTGTCTTTCTCTTGCCATGAAAGTGACATGGCAAAACAGTGACTTGAGAGAGTAAGAACTCTAAAAAATACCTTCTTTATCATGGGATATATTGAACATGTGACATAGACCAAGCCGCAACATAGAACCCAAAGTCCTCCGTTAGATGATGAAAGGCTGGACTTCAAGATATAGTTAGGGTGATCTTGGAGAGGAACTAAAATACATTGTCCTATTGAAACAATAGGATAAGAATGTAAGGAGCAAATTATGAACAAATTCTGAAGGTAAGTGAAGGGAATTTGAGAATTCATGCCTGATAACCTATATTTTTTCAAAGATGAGATGATTATCTGAGACTGTGGTAAATAGAAGTAGGTTCAGAACATGAATATTCTGGGTGGTTAAATTTCCTCTTGGTTTCACCATAGGAAGTGAGATGGGATCTACACTGAGAAATAAAATCGTAATGTGTTTGCTAAATTATCTTTAGTTATCTTCTGTGTGTGGTTTTTTTTTTGTATGTGTAGTTTCTGCCTCTCACTATATTGGAAGTATAGTGAGAAGAGAGATTACAATTGCTTTGTTCACACTTTATACCCATTACTCAGCAAAGCGCCTAACAAAGGAATTAGAATTTATCAAAGAATTGATGAATCATTAATCATGGATGCATGAATGAATCCATGTGACTTCTCGTTTTAGTCCATTAAACTTGGGGATTAACTGACCAAAATTTTGAAGTAATGAGACAATAAAACATTGTCTTGAGACAAATAAAAATTTCATACAAACACCTATCAAAGAAAATTTGCCTAAGGCTTCTTCCATGCTAGTAAAATTTGCTAATTAATTTGATGACTAAAACACCATTTGACTCCAGGCTCTGCAGCACTCACTGTTAAAGCTAGTGATATGTTTTACCAGGAAGGTTGCCTACATGAAAGATGCATAGAACAATTGCTTTACCTGAGTCTACATAAAAATAGGAAGAACATTTGCAAGACAATATATGCTCAGGGAGGATCAGTCCAGTCACTGTGTTAGTGGAGCTGGAGGAACAGCCTAGACTGCTCAATATTAAGTACTTATTTTACCTACCATTAGTTATTCTCATAAATAGATGCCTTAGTGGGGCTTACCGCCTGTTTGTTATTCTAGTTAGAAGCCAGACTGGTCTCTGGTACAGATTCACAACCAAATAACAAAAATAGAAAGAAAAAGGGAACCTGTTCTTTGAGCCAATAACATTTTATTAAATGTCTAACTGATGCCAGTCACTCTTCGAGGTACTGGGACTATAAGATGAAGAAAGCACAGTCCTTGTCCTCAGATCCCTATAGTTTGTGGAACAAACTTAGAAAGACAATCTCAGCATAATAAGTAATAAAATTATGAGTAAGTGTGATGGAAACAGAGGAAGGGTCCTTAGCCCAACCTATGAAGGCAGGTAATATTACAGGATAAGAAAATACATGGGTTTTGCTTTAAAAAATAAACAGACATTAGTTGCGTCAAAAAGGGACACAGGATGGGTAGTTGGTAGGGACAGGTTGGAAGATATTGTTGGGAGAAATGTGTGTGACCCAGAGGTGGGATCATATAACAGCAGATGAAGTTTGAGGTTCTAACATTAGGAAGAACTTAGAGAAGATGAATACTTTGCCATTCACTGGGGGAACTACCATGTAAAAATAAAGGCCTTCCTTTGATAATTTTCTCCAAAACTCTTTTTTTACATTGCTTCTCAAATGCATTTTATCATAGTTTTAACAAGTGTCATATCTCCATATTATCTCTTTAGAAAAACTATTGAAGATGGTTCTGTTCTTAGTCTCATTGTGTCATGATAACAAAATACCACAGACTGGGTAATTTACAAAGAACAGAAATTTGTTTGTCACAGTTCTGGAGGCTGGGAAGTCCAAGATGAAGGCACTGACATTTGATGTCTGATGAGGGCTACTCTCTCTGCTCCCAAGATGACACCTTGAACTCTGCTTCCTCTGGAGGTTACAAATGCTACATCCTCACATGGAGGAAGGGATGGAAGAACAAAAAGAGGCTGAATTCACTTCCTCAAGTGCTTTTATAAGGATGCTTATTTTATCCATGAGGGTTCTGCCCTAATGGCCTAATTGCTTCCTAAAGTCCCCACTTCTTAATATTGTTTCACTGAGGATTAAGTTTCAACATGAATTTTAGAGGAAATGCAAACATTCAAAGCATAGCTCCCACTGATCCTGACTTCCCTAACACCACAAACTATATAGCTTCTGCATTTAGAAAGTAACTAGGGTGTTGGCGATTCTGAGCCGAAAGTTGTGCCAGTGTATAAAAGGAAATGAGCCTAGAGAGTTTGGCAGAGACCAAGATGAAGGAAAGTTTTACATGTGGTGGTGAGAAACTTGGATTTGTTCTTTAGTTGATGGGGCATTGAAAGTTCTTAAACAGGTGAGTAACTAGATCGAGTCTCAGTTTTAATTGGACTTCTCTTGCAGTGGAGGCAAGGACAGATGGGAGTATAAAGACCTGGAAGGAGGCTATCTATAATAAGCCAAGCATCCAGGCAAAAGGATTCCATTTGCCAATGGAAATGATATAAGGATAAGACTGGTAGTGAAGAGGAGGGGAAATTCAAGTAATTTTAAGCTGATAAAATCAGGAGAACTTAGTGACTGATTGAATGAAGGCACTAAGGGTAAAGGAGTTACATAGGGTGATGGCAAAGTTTCCATTTTGGAGAACTATATGAGTAGATGGTCCAAAACTCACTGCCAAAGGAAGAAAATAGAAGAGTCTGCCAGCAAGTTAACATTTATTAAATGCCTACTGGGTAAGTCGCTCTTCTAGATACTGGGGCTCTTAAAACAATATATCACGTACCTTTTCTGGAGGTCTCTTACAGCTTAATTGAACGTCGGGTATGGCAAAATCACATACAGGGGTCTACCTTCTTTTAAGTTATTTATCAGGATAGGAGGGGAAGATGATTTGAAAAAATATATAGTATATTTTAAATATTTTATATCCTCATTTTGTGGGATCCTTGTGGGAAGAGGAGTAGGAGTCACCCAAACTTTTGGAAATGCAAGTCTGGATCTTGGGGAGGGTGATATGGACGAAACTGTACAGGGACTGCATATAAGGTAAAGAGAGGCACAGTCCAAGCAGAAACCCAATGACAAAGAATTATCTGGACACCACATCTGAAATTACATTTATTTTTAATTTAAATTTGCATGATATTTTAATCCTGTTTTATGAAAAGGCACAACAAAAAACCAAAGCAACACCCATAATTCTGATAAGTGTTCATTATATTAAAAAAGTGAAATCCTGCCCCCTCTCACCCATACTCTGCCCTTTTAGTCTAAACCCTTAGAAGTAAACACAGTTAACACCAATTTGAGAGAGTTCACAGAGGAATGAGAGATAACCCAGTAGGTGACAGAGTAAGATTCAAATAAGACTAGTGTCTCAAATGGCAAAAAACGAAGTATTTGTGATGTTTACGGTGCCAAGCTATGCTAGCTTTCTATATTATTCATCTTCTAAATATTTATATTTCAGCAAAAAATAGCATAAAGTTTTATGTAAATTTTAACTAGAAATCAGCTTTTTAATAAATTTATTTTTGAAGAGTTTATTTGGGTTTAATGAAAACTTGATCTATTAGAAATATACTTTTTAAATAGTTTCAACTTTTATGTTAGATTCAGGGGATACATGTGTAGGTTTGTTAAATGGGTTTGTTGCATGACACTGAGGTTTGGAGTACAAGTGATCCAGTCACTACTATGATAGTGAACATGGTACCCAATACGTAGTTTTTCAACCTTCACCCCTCCTTCTTCCCCCTCTACTATTTTGTGTTCCCAGTTCCAGTGTCTGTTGTTCCTATCTTTACAGCCACATGCACCTGATGTTTAGCTCCTATTATAAGTGAGAACATGTGGCATTTGCTTTTCAGTTCCTGCATTCATTTGGTTAGAAAAATGGCCTCCAGCTGCATCCATGTCGCTGCAAAGGACATGATTTCATTCTTTTTTATGGCTGCATAGGATTCCATGGTGTTTATGTACCACATTTTCTTTATGCAATCCACTGCTGATGGGCACCTAGGTTGATATTTACGTCTTGGCTGTTGTGAATACTGCTTTGGTGAACATACAAGTGCATGTGACTTTTTTGTAAAGTGATTTATTTTCCTCTAGGTATGTACCTAGACTGCTTAGTTGAATGGTAGTTCTTTTTCAATGTATTTGAAATATCTCCAAACTGCTTTCTGCAGTGGCTGAACTAATTCACACTCCCACCAACAGAATATAAGTGTTTCCTTTTCCTCCCAGCCACACTAATTTCTGATATTTTTTTATTTTTCGAGACGGGGTTTTGCTCTGTCATCCAAGCTGGAATGCAGTGGAGCAATCATGACTCACTGCAACTTTGACCTTCTGGGTTCAAGCAGTCATCCTACCTCAGCTCCCTGAGTAGCTGGGACTACAGGTGTGTGCCACCACACCTACCTAATTTTTTAATTTTTTGTAGAGATGGGGTCCCAGTTGTGTGGCACAGGCTGGAGTATCTGGTTTTGTTTGTTTTTACTTTTTAATTAGAGCCATTGCTACCAATGTGAGATGGTATCTCATTGTGTTTTTGATTTGCATTTCTCTGATAATTAGTGATGTTGAGCGGTATTTCTTACTGGCTGTTTGTATGTCTTCTTTTGAGAAATGTCTGTTTATTTCATTTGTCCACCTTTTATCGGAGTTATTTGTTTTTTGCTTGTTGAATTAAGTTTCTTACAGATTCTGGATACTGGAACTTTGTGAGATACATAGTTTGTGAATATCTTCTCCAATTCTGTAGGCTGTCTGTTTAGTCTATTGATAGTTTCTTTTTGCTGTGCAGAAGTTTTTTCATTTAATTAGGTCCCACTTGTCAGTTTTTGTTTTTGTTGTGATTGCTTTTGAGGAATTAGCTATACATTCTTCACCAAAGCCAATGTGGGGGGAAGGGTATTTCCTAAGTTTTCTCCAGGATTTTTATATTGTCAGGTCTTACATTTAAATCTTTAATCCATCTCGAGTTAATTTTTGTATATGGCAAAAGGTAGGGGTCCGGTTTCATTCCTCTGCATATGGTTAGCTAGTTATCTCAGTACCACTTACAGGATAAGGAATCCTCTCCCCATGACTTATTTTTGTCGACTTTGTCAAAGGCCAGATGGTTGTAGGTGTGTGGCTTTATTTCTGGATTCTCTATTCTGCTGCATTGGTCTATGTGTCTGTTTGTGCACTAGTACGATGCTTCTTTAGTTAGTTTAGCCTCATAGTATAGTTTGAAGTCAGATAATGTGATGCCTCTGGCTTTGTTTTTTTTTTGCTCAGGGGAGTTTTTTTGGTCCATATGAATTTCAGAATAGTTTTTTTCTAAATTTGAAAATTGATGTTGGATAGTAATAGTGTTGAATTTGTAGATTGCTTCGGGTAATATAGTCATTTTAATGATATTGATTCTTCCAATCCGCAAGCATAGAATGCTTTTCTCATTTGTGTGTGTGTGTGTGTGTGTGTGTGCGTGTTTTAATTAATCAGTTTTAATGGTTCAGAGTGATTTCTAAGAATAATTTTCCTGAGCAGCTTTATATATTCATGTAAACCACAGTTGTGTATAGAACATAATCAGCATACAAGTGAGCTGGGAGTGAGAAAGTGACAGAGCTTTTGGTGGTTGCTGGAGCTGGGGGAAGTGGTCAGATCTGCTTGTCATTAATATCTGTGGTGTGACAGGCAAAATGGAGCCTCTGTTTTGTGTCCTCCAGAGCACTTAACTCCCTGATGTACCTGGCTGAAGAGGCTCTTACAACAAAAATGTACCCTCTGCCAGAATTGTATATTTGAAAGTGCCTCTGTTTAGCTGAAAGAGGTTGGGCAGGTACCATAAAGAGGCACAGTGTTTTTCGATCCTTCTGATCAAGAGGTTTAAGTTCTGAGGCTCCTTTTTATCAGTCTGTGAAGACTGGAGCTTTCTTTGATAGGACTTGCTACCTACTACATTGCCTTATTGTTAATCACCTGTTATAAAGATAAGAGTTTGTCTTTCTAACTAGAATAAAATTTCAGAATGCAAGAATCCAAACTGAGACAATATTGCAAAATGAATTTACTCCCCAAAGCTCTCCACCTCCAGCCCCAACACCCATAAACAAACGGTTTCTTAAAAATATATAATGAAGTATTTGTTTAGATTTACCAAGGTAAGAGAAGCAATTAATTTTAAAAGTGTATGCCATGCAAAGGCTGCAAAATGCTATAAGCCAGTCCCTATTTTTGTTAGTATTAAACTATTTTGAATCATTTTCAAAACATTGCTGTTAAAGTGATCTAAATTTTATAGTAGTCTTCATTATTTGTCTAGATCTTTTTAAAACTTTCCAAGGTATTATAAGGAATCCTGCTTCTTTTCAATGTTGCTTTTATTTGCACTTATTCAATGCATTTGTTTTTCTCAAAAGAATACATTCACAGGCTATAAGGTGGCTCACACCTGTAATCCCAGCACTGTGGGAGGCCAAAGCAGGAGGATCCCTTGGGACCAAGGGTTCAAGACTAGTCTGGACAACACCTCTACAAAAAAAAAAAAAAAAAAAAAAATTTTTTTTTTAAATAGCCAAGGGTGGTGGCAGGTGCCTGTAGCCCTAGCTTACCTCAGAGCCAGAGGCTAGAGGATCTCTTGAAGCCAGGAGTTTGAGGCTGTAGTGAGCTATGATCACACCACTGCTCTCCAGCCTGGGGTTAGAGTGAGACCCTGTCTCAAAAATGAAGTAAAATTTATTAACCTGATTGTATAAAATCAAATATTACCAATGGCTTTTAATGAAATAGAGTAGCCTCCTGCCAAACCCTTTTTTAAATTTCAACCTTTTAAGCCTTATCTCTTGGCATTCACATTTCTATTTCTAAGTAATATGATTGTAACTGCCTTTTTTGGTGTCTCACTGTTATCTTCTCTTATAGTAGATGAAGATTTAGCTCTCTCAAGCTGTCTTTCCTCTTCTTACATACATGAAGAATACTACAACTTTTAAAATGAAGTTTATGCTTCTCTTCTTGTACACTTCTCCTTTCTTTTCCCGACAGTTACCACTTAATTTTGGTTTTGTGTTTACGTGGAGATCTAGTTTAGCTTTTGAATTTGATCATTTTTTGTTACTTCCTTTCCAGATGCTCAAACATATCATCTATTTATTTTATTATTTTCTTCTGAAAACTCTATCCCAGAGCCTTCTATCCTGTCCTCCATTCTACACAGATTGTTTTCTCACTTCGCTCCCCATGATCCTCCTAGGATCCTCCTTTCTTTCACCTCCTTTGTATGTTGTATACCCTCTATCCGTGATCCCAGATCTTCCATTTTTCTTTACTTCCTCCTTTTGTTGAAGCATCCTCGGTAGCTTTCTGGTATCTCTGAGTTCTGCACATGCCAGGGTTTTGCAAAATCAATCATCTCTTTCTCATCCTGAGCTCCCTCTACATGGTTGCAACATCTACTCTCAATAGACACCACGGAAGTATCCAGTTTCCTTTCACAGAGTGTCTTCTCCTCAGATGTCTCTTCTCACACTATTCTCTCCCTCATGAATTTATTCCTCTTTTAAATTTCTTTAGTAGCAGTTTAGTGGGATCTCAGAAAAGAAAAAAGATAAACTTATGTGACCCATCTACATATGCTTCATTGGGTGTCCAAGTTTAACTTTTGATGATTAATTTGCATGGAGGTTTAAGTAAAAAATTAAAAATTTTATTTAAAATATAATTCCTGTCTTAAGGAAGTTATTGCATTTTGGTGGAGGGTGTATACTAGGCTGTAAATAGGATAACAGGATAGGGTATATGTTCCAAGGCTACATCTTGGAGCATATACCCTACAGATAAGGGGGAGTACTGAGCATACACTGAATACTATTTCTTGATCTTGGTTAGCCCTCTGTATTCACAGCTTCTGCATCTGCAGATGCAACCAACTGCGAACAAAAACATTGGGAAAAAAATAGAAAATAACAAAATAATAATAACAATAATAAATACAATAATCCTAGGCTATTTTATATTTAAAGTTTTAAAATATTGTATGACAACTATTTACATAGCATTTACGTTGTTTCAGATATTGTTAGCAATCTAGAGATAATTTAAAGTATATATAAGTATACGCTTAGGTTATATGCAAGTATTAAACCATTTTATGTCAGGGACTTGAGCATCCATGGCTTTGATGTCTAACAGGGAGTCCTGGAACCAATCCCTCCCACATACCAAGGGACAACTGTGTATGCATGACCAATCTCATCTTCCAGTTTTTAGTTTGCCTCTATATTTTTTAATGTGTATATAAAAATTTTATTATAAAAATGTTGTATAATTGCCTTCTATTGATTTTATTAACTTTATTGTAATTTTTAATATTATGGTTTGGGGGTTTTTTTGAGTTTTAAATTTCTTTTTCTCCCTCAATATTTTATTTATTTTACTTTATTTTGAGGCAGGGTCTTACTCTATTGACCAAACTAGAGTGCAGTGGGGTGATCATGGCTCACTGCAGCAGCCTCAAACTTCCAAGTTCAAGTGATTCTCCCACCTCAGCTTCCCAAGTAGCTGGGCGTATAGGGGTTACTGCAATGCCTGGCTAATGCTTTTATTTTCTGTAGAACCTGGATCTCCCTGTGTTGCCCAGGCTAGTCTTGAACTCAAAGCAATCCTTCTGCCTCAGCCTCCCGAAGTCCATCTTGCCCAGCCTCAATGTTGTATTTTATTCTTTTGTTTCTGTTTATTATTACTTGAATTTAAAAATTAATTTGGGGTAAATGGATGCTTATATGATATTGAGTTTTCCCATTCGTGTGTATGGATGTGGTATATTTCTCCATTTATTTGTGCTTTTCAATAAAAGTATAACATGACATTAAAACCATGCACATCTTTTAAAGTATTTAGTGTTCTTGTTGTCACTGCCACTTTAAAAAATTTTTTTTAATTAGTTTTTATTTGTGTGCACCAACCCTCCTGATTTTTTGTGGATATTGAACTTGTATCCAGTAACCTGGCTGAATATTATTATTAATTTCAAGGGCTTGTCAGTAGATTTCCCTGAATTTTCCATAGATGTAATTATATTGTGTAAAAATAATTTACACAATCTTTCCAATGATTACACAACTTTTTACTTATTTTATTGAATTAGCTAAGAATATCAATAACATATTCTGGATGCAGTGATATTGAGCATCCTCTCTAGTTTCATCCTTAATTATACTATTTCTAACTTTTCACTTTAAATATGTCATTTGCTATAGGATTTGGTGGACATTCCTTATCCAATAAAGGGAATTCTATTTTATTATTAGTTTGCTCAGCATGTTTTTCAAAATGAATACTGAGTTATATGCTTTTCTATAAATTTTGAAATGGTCATAAGCTTATTTCCTTCATTAATCTGTTAATGTGGTAAATTACACTAATATCTATCATCACAGCTATTAATAAATACTGATTACATTAATATTTTGTTATTAAACTAACTTTGTGTTTATTGAAAAAAATTCTTAGTCATGATTCCTTATCTTATAAATTGCTTGATGACATTTGAAAATATTTCATTTCACATTTTAGCATTTACGTTCAAAGTCAAAAGGTCTATACCTTTATATTTTCATCCAGGTTGAGTATCAAAGTTTCAGCAATCTCATAAAATATACCCAAGCACTTTCCTCTCTCTCTCTCTCTCTCTTTTTTTTTTTTTTTTCCTGTACAACTGTTTGTATCTGGAACTCAATCCTAGGCTATTTTATAAATGATTGGAAAGCAACATTCAATATATGTTTCTTTCTCTTTTCCTAGATTTAGACATATGCATTTTCCTATCTGTAACATCGTTTTTGGCACTTTCCATCTTATAAAATAAGATGGAACAGAGAAAATCCAAAATTATCTCTAGGTATTGTTTCACACTCTGGGAATGTACTTAAGGAACCATATGGACCCGGGGAAAAATTTAAATTGAAGAGAAAAAAATGAAAATGAAACTTCTACATTTTATTACTAATATAAGATTTAAAAAGTAGGACACCACCACAATCTGCACTGGGGTTGGGGAGTAGGGGTGAATATTTTCCAAGTGCAAAAACCGTAAGAGGGGAAGCATACCATTTAAAACATATTGCAAAGTTAGAGAATCTTCAAGTTTCTACAACTGTTAGTGCTGCCTGATCTAAATCATTTTCTAAGGATCATGTACAAAACATATATTTTTTCACACTAACATTGAAACTTAACAGGTATGCTGCTTTTAATGTCGACTGCGTTTAGAGTAGTGGAGGCAGCAGGTGGCAGTAGCTCCCACTCCAAAAACTGGGAATTGGAACAAGTAACAATCCATGGCCTCCCTTGCAGGTCAGCCTTTCTGTAAAGTTTCTTTGTGTCTATAACTGCTCGTTTCATATGTGGGAAAACGATGATATAATGCATAATTCCCACAAAGTGTGGAAAACAAACAAGAATTTTTTGTGTGTTTCTTCTTTACATAGAGAATGAATAAACAAACTTATGAAAGAGTTGGGACCTCAGCTTTAGAATTCCTCTTTTTTATTGAAAACGCCCAGTACCTTTTCATGCTTCCTGGGAATTTCCCTCTTCCTTTCTTCGTGCATTGCTTTGAGTCTTACTTCAGCCTTCCCTTCCCAGAGACGTTGACCAGAGTTTTAGACTTTTTTGCTACCATCATTAATAACACCAGATAATATTAATACTAATGATTGTTTATTGAACATGTGCTATGTGATACTCTCTTCCAGAAGCTTTATATATTTCACCTCACTTAATCTACACAGTACCTTAATGAATTAGACACTACAATTATTCTCAATTTATAGATGTTGAAATCGAAGTCCTGTAACCTGCCTAAAATCACACAGCTAATCACAAAACCATTCGCCAGAATACTGCAAGCAACAGCTTAAAACGCAAAGGACTTGGCAGTGCTTTATATCCCTCTAGAGGAGCCTATTCTATTATTGATAAACCCTGATACACCCCACCACCTCTTGCCCCCGGCCTATATACTGCCATCCTTCAGGAAGAAGGCCAGAAGAACAATGGAGGCTGACCGACCTTAGAGCCTTTGCTATTCATCATGACTCAGGTGTGTTAGTCAGGTAGCCCTATTACTGCCAATACGAAATATTTTCATTCCACTAGGATGTAGCCTGTTTCAAACTGTTTAAAGTGCAAATAGTTGCAAAATTTCCTTGAGAAATACATCTACAGGTGGGAATTTGAGGCCACTGTCATATGGTTCAACATGGAAAAAATATGGGAATGAATAAACCAAGAAGATAAATCTCAACTTCTTCATTCATTTTCTGCGAAAGCTTGGCAAGTTATATCACCACCCAGAGCTTGATTTTCATCATGTGTTAAATGGTGATAATATAATACTTGTGTTATTGTGAAACTTAAATGAGATAACACAGTAGAGTTTCCGAAAGATAGTACATCCACAATTAGTATTAGTTCATGTTTACCTCCCTCAATAAACTGTAATGCTGATGAAATTTTTCCTGAATAGGTTAAGCCTGAAAAAAGAGGGGAATCAACAGCAATAATTGGGCATTAGTAATTTTTGTATTTGCCTCAAAATGTATCTCAGCTGGTGAGTGCATAATAAATGCTTGCTATTACATTGATGACCAAATAAACAAATTCACAAAATTATATAGTCTGGATATTTTACATACATAAAAATAGAATCTGTCCAAGTATTGATGTACATTTTAGAGGACTGGGGTTAAGAGATAATGATTATGCTCCTGGGAAATTTATTTATGATTACACAAGATAAACGGGAACCCCTTATTAATTTCTGGCTTGAGGACACTCAGTTTATATTTGTAATACCATTTCTTGTTACCTGATATACTGATGCTTGAATTTATTTAACCTTTTATCAAGTTAACTGATTCTTCTTCTAGACCAAAAACAGAAGATGCTTGGGTATTTGCAAAGCCCAATGCCATTCAAGCAGTCGGGGTTATGTCTTTTGGTGAGTATGTGGTTTCAAAGGCCCTTTCTTAATGTGGAGTTGTCTGTTCCATGAAAAAAGTGATGTGTTTCATATTTATGTCTGGATAGCAGATGTCCTAAGTTTTAGACTCCCTATTAGCAGCATATGATCTAGTTTGTGCCAATATAAAATTAGGCTCAAACTTTTCTCACTCATCACTAAAATTTGCTTCAATTTGGAGAAATCCATTTCTTATGCAGAAAACTCATTACAGTCATCTTGTTTCTTAACTTGGAAGGCTAACAAGTGTTATGGACTTCTTCAAACCTTGCACATAAAGTATTATAAATTGGCCAGATGTCTAAAGCTACTTTATTATGTCCCAGATGGCAAAGGAAGCCACAGAATGAAAATTATGGTATTTAGATTTTCCTTAAGATGGGAAGGGTCATTAGGAAAATAAAAATGGGAGAGAAGGTTGGACTGGCCTGGTTTATATCAAGAGTGAAATGAAAAGATCATACGCCTGATGTGAATGAACGGTCTCATTTTTAGAGTTATTAGAAAAATTATTTTCTGACATGGCAATAAACTCATATATTTTAACTTCATTTAATTGGCATCTAAAGTAGCACATGTCTCTGAATTTCAGAACTAAAAAGAAAACCCTAGTGCTTGCTTTAATAATGCTCTCTTTTTTTGTATTGCAGCATTTATTTGCCACCATAACTCCTTCTTAGTTTACAGTTCTTTAGAAGAACCCACAGTAGCTAAGTGGTCCCGCCTTATTCGTATGTCCATCGTGATTTCTGTATTTATCTGTATAGTCTTTGCTACATGTGGATACTTGACATTTACGGGCTTCACCCAAGGTAAAATGAGAGATTTAGTTGTACCATATTTTAGTGTTCATGTGCATTGGTACAGGTATACCCAATGTTCTACTTATTGGTACAGGTATGCCCAGTGTTCTATTTCAAAGATTACACTCTTCCACCCATTCTCTCTACCCTCCTGCCTCCCTGCTGTCGGTTTGCTAATTTTTACCTTTTTAAACTGCTCAGTTTAGTTCTGTAGCCCATACGCTCTCCTTCCACGCTGTCACTTCCCAACACTTGAGTTTTGGCTTTTCTCCATGGCAGCTTCGTTTTCAAAGGTACCAGTGGCCTCCCAATCTTCAGAGCAAATAATCTCCTCGATTTGGATTCTCTTGAATCTCTCTGAATCACTTAATAATACTGAAGTTCCTTTCTTTGCTCAATTTTTTCTCCCTTAGAGGAAAGAGCATTACTATATTATCATTGTTATTCTTTCTCTCTGTTAATTTTTTTCTTTTTTTTCTTTTTCTCTACCCTCTCTGATTCCCCCACTCCACTCTGTCCCATGCCACCCAGATAATGGTCTCAAGCATATTGTTTGCTCTTCTCTCAACAAATTTTCCAGATACTTTCATTGTTTTAATTCTAACTCAGACCTTTCTTTTCGTCTCCAACCTGCTGCCTGTAGGACATTTCTACTCAATTGTTCTGTGTCTTAATCACAAAACATCATGCTTCCCTGAAAACCAGACTTTTTCTTCCTCCCTCCAAAGATATTTCTCTGTTTTTGCATTCACCCAGTAGGCCCAACAACTGAGCAGTCCTCCCTTCTACTTCCCTTGACTCTTACATTCCATCATTGATGTAGTATAATATTCAGGGCAGTCTAGCAATAGGCTGTGATTTCCATATTTCATAGCTCTTGCAGGTCTATTATCTCATTGACCTTCAGACAACCCTTTGAAGGGAAGTGGAATAACTAGTTTTACTCCCTGATTAAAACACAAAGAGATGAAGTAACTTGCTCATGTGCTGTCTGGTGACAAACTAGAAAACAAGTCTTCTGACTCTCAGGTTCAGTTTTCTTTCCATTCCCTTTCTGCCTCCCCTATTTTAGCCAATCATGACCTCTGAAATTTGTCTCTTTCTCTCTAGCTCCCCTTAGCTTAGTTTTCTGAAAACACTTGGGTGCTCTTGGGAGGAAGGCTGCCTTGTTTTGAACAGCAGTTACAGATCACTATGATTTTAGGCAAATATTTCTTAAAATGAAGAAACATGGCTTCAAAAAATAATAACTAACAAAATTCCAATGCAGCCAAAAATATAATACATTCATGTGCCACTAGAGTGCAGTAACAAAGTGACCTTGAAAGTTCTGACAAGAAATGTGCTCCAAAACATTGCCATGTATTGCTATTGCTACATAGTTTACCAAGCCAAATGACCTAGGGGCTCTGGTCTTTACGGGACCTTGTTTTTTAAATGCCTTTTCTATGAGACATAAATCTTTTTTGTTAGTATTCCTGGAGTTTTTGTCAGCGTAATGGCTCATATATAATTAAATCTTTATAAAACAAAGCTGACAGGTGTTTGATGTTGATTCCCCCCTAGTATTTTAATTCTTTAAAATACACTTAGATTCAAGCTGCCATAAGCTGACATTGTTTCTCCAGGCCGCTTCTCCTTAGGCAAATCTAGTCTAATTTGTGCAAACTGCGTTTTTCTTTTCTAGCCTCTTTCAGTAGATAAATTTCAACTTGTGAGGCAGTTTTCTGCCACCTTTACTTTGTGTTTTAATGCCCTCCTGCCCAAAAGGGAGGTTCTAAAGTAACGTACATTTGTTCTAGTTGATGGGGGTAGGAGAGAGAGTCACTTAAAGTAAATTTTGGAAAGAGGCAAATTATTTAGGATATTCAGCTTTGTAATGAAAAAACAGTACAGAGGTATTATAGTCTTTCTTCTTTTTAAGTGGTATAGTATTCAGTGACTTTTATCTAATTTTCCATTAAGTGTAATTTTAAAAAGTAACCACAATTTTAACATTTAAGCATGTTATAGTCAGAAAATAAAGAAGCCCAAATACTGTGTTTCGGCATTAGTCATTGTTTGTTTTTTAATTTTTTAAATTTATTCCATGGACTACTGTGCAGTTGTAGGTAACTGTTTTTTGATACATGACATCTGTGCCCTGATTAGATCCCTGTATTTCTTGATAAACAGCTGAGAAATATAGTCTCTAAATAAGAATTGTTTCAAGGTATATTTAATCCATCTTCTAGGCTGGAACTTATTAAATTTAATGTTCTTTCTGGGAAATCATCATATTTTCGCAGTTTTAAATCAATGCATTTACCCTTGGGCTCATGCAATGCCATGAAAGGCAACGTATGTATGAAATTTCTTTCATGGCCCCAAGGTTGCAATGAAACCCTATAGCATGATACACAGGAAATTCAGCTCCCCAGATGTACTGGTCTACTCTTCCTTTCAGGATTGTTCTTGATCTAAGAATAGCATTTCAAAAGGAAATTTGTTTATTTTAACAGACTTTTTTAAAAATAATGAAGTCACTTACTCACCAGAAACAAAGACCAGAAGACAGTTTACAAAGCCAGTGCACAAGAATTTAGGGAGTTGATTCTGATGTAAGAAGACAATGGATAAAGTATTTTTCAGAATTCAATAAAAAAATTTGCAGCAAATCTACCAAAGACAAATAATAAGAGAAAAACTAATGGTGATGGATTTATGTTCATGTGGAGCATGTATTGGTTCAAATCAGTGAATAACTACATGGTTATTGAATTCAAAAACTTATATTTAGACCCAGTTATCTATTCACTTAACTAAATGAAATGAAGTTTATGGAGATTCACTTATAAGTCATGTGCCACTTAATGACAGGGAAGCATTCTGGGAAATGCATTGTTAGGTGATTTCCTTATTGTGCAAACATCATAGTGGACTTACACAAACCTAGATGGTTGCACCTATTACACGCCTAGGCTACATAGCATAGCTTATTGCTCCTAAACTATAAATCTGTACAGCATGTTTCTGTCCTCAATTCTGTAGGCAACTGTAACACAATGGTATTTGTGTATCTAAACACAGAAAAAAAAGTAAAAATATAGCATTGTAATCGTATATGTGGACCATTATGTGATGCATGTCTGTTAATACCTAATATTTCAATTATTAGATAGTTATCTCAAACATTTAGTATCTAGTAAATAAACTTATTTTATATTATTATCTAGGAGATTTATTTGAAAATTACTGCAGAAATGATGACCTGGTAACATTTGGAAGGTTTTGTTATGGCATCACTGTCATTTTGACCTACCCGATGGAATGCTTTGTGACGAGAGAGGTAAGCACGGTTTCTTCCCAACACTTTACCCAGCTGATCTCTCTGTCACATTTAATTTAGGAAGATTTATAAATATTGCAGTTTGGCAAATTTCCAAGGGCATGACAAATGGTATAATTTGTAAACGTTTATTTTCTGACTTTAAAATGTCAGAGTTTAAAGATGAATTTAAATTCAGATGTTTACAAGACAGTTTTTCAAAACTTGGGTTTGAAAATTAGGTTTGGCAGATTTGACTTATATTACCATGAGCACAAATATTTATACAACTGCATTCCAAAGTGACTGCCAGCCTTTAGCAATAGCCAAACTGAAGTTGCTGCCTTTAAAGCATTCTTACAAAGAAATTAAGTACCAAGGTCTAAAACATGTTTTTCAAAACTGTCTTTTTGCTTAGATGTTTTATCAGTCAACATGTATTAAAGACACTGTAGATTCTACAGTGCCCTATGGATTCTAACTCATTTTGTTATTTTTCAGAAACTAAAATACCTTATATTCCATGGACTACCAAAATTCAGCTGAAACTTTTAGTTTTACATATATATTTTATTTATAAATTTACATATGTTGATGTATATATTTACAACTATATTTAATATACAAGTAATCACATAAATATATAGCATGTTATTTATATATAAACATATTTTATTGTCAAAGCCAGCTCTAAATTGTGTAATATATTCCACATGGATTTATAGAGAAAGATTAGCCAAGAGAGAATTCATTCTTTTGGTGTAAAATTGGATAACATGGCCTGTCAGGAATCCCTTATGCTATCAGCTAAAACTCCACTGTACCAGTTAGCAGTAAAACATGATCCTGCTTCACAGTGGGTCTTTCAGGGACCACACTGAAAAGGGCTCAGTAATAGGATCTGTTCCTAGAGGCTGTTTGTGCAGTGCACTATGTGAAAGGGTCTAATGTGCAAAGTGAAATATCTACAGAGCTTTAAATACACTAAGTAATCCGCAGGCTTCTTGAGGCAGGCCAGGGCTTACCCTAAGCCAGTCCCAGAGATAAGGAACTGACCACACAGGGAAACAGATGAGGGAAATGCCCAGCACTGTGTTTGTCCTTTACAACTAGCACTCCTCTTCCTTACACGCGTACAACTCACAGGCCAGTTCTCTATCTTGACTATAAAGGAGAAATAGACTGCACTATTTTTTTTTAACATAAGAGTCTTTCAAAACTATACTAGCTATTGTTAGATGCAGGAAATGACACTATTTTAGCTTCTGTCCAGTACTTAGGTTCAAATCTGATCTCTAGATCAGTAAGTGAGAACAGATGGTGCATTCTCACGTGGTTTCTAGTAAACTGCCTGTAGGCGGTCTGAGTCACTTCACCTGCACAACTTCTGTCTTTAGTACTTGAAACTTGAGTTTCCTTTCTAGCTGCTGTGACAGGAAGACAGAACTAAATCAAAATCTCTGCCACGATAGCAAATACTCAGCAGAGGAATGGTGTCTATACCTTTCCCTTCCCTTGCTCTTCATTCTGCATGCACACACACACATACAGACACAAATGTACAACTGACAAAAATATAATCGAACCGTTTCAATTCATAAAAGCCCTGAAAAGGCTGTCTTTTAATAAAGACAGATAAATATCTTACTGGCTGCCTCACTAAATGATTTTTCACTCTCACAATTACATCATAGAGGCATCTGTAAAAATGGATTTTAAACAAGATAACATTTGGAGAGACATTACAACTTCTGTTATTAATACCACCATTAAATTAATAGCAAAGTCTTGGCAGTATGTGACATATGGGAAGTGTTGCATATCCAGGCAGCACAGCGTAGAGAGATGGCTTCTTTATGACACCTCAGCATGTGACCCTCTCCTGTCATTTCCAACTCTTGCTTCACTGTTACTTTACACAGTGTCACTAGTCATTCAGACTATCTTCTCTTTATCCTCCATAGGTATCGTTCCTGTTCTTATCTCTTTGCTCTTTTATATGCTCTTGCCTCAGCCTGTAATTCTGCTCCAAATCCTGCCAAGGTAGGTCAAGCATTTAAGGGGTGCTGTAAAGGAGATTACTCTAAGGGAGACAGCGCTAGATACTTAAAGCTCCTTCCTTCTAGTCCTAAATTCTGCTCGATCTTTTTTGTCCTGTTATAAATTGATCTCAACTTGTTTTTTTAAGTTTGACTGTATACCTCCAAGAATTAATCCTTGAGAATAGGAATCATTTCCTTGGCATTGTATCTTTGCAAACCATATCACAGTGTGGGACACATTAGGTCGGCCATTTTATATTGCTTTTCTGATCTGAGTAGTAATGAAAAATGGTGATGAACTCTTCCTCATTTTTGGTGAGAAAAGGCAAGATAAAATAGACTTAAATTGTAACAAATAGGAATTCGTTTATATAGAATTAATTTACTGTTAGTAAAGGATATTAAACATCCAGTACTATTAAAGGAAATGTGATAGCTACTTTTTAGAGGCCATGCAAATAATCTAAATAGTATGTCTAGTTTGTTTTAGCAGTAACCTGTTGGACTCAAGAAAAAAGGGTAAGATAACTTTCCAAAGTCTCTCTTACACTTGAAAGACATATGTATTGAAACATTGGTATGCCACACTATAGGTCTGTAATATAATCCACTAATAGTTCAAGAAGGAATACTTGTTATTGATATGTCTGTCTATATGTAAGTACTTTGGAAAAAATAGAACATTCTTAGTGACTTGAGATTTCATTAATAGCCTTATTGGTAGTACCTTATATACTCCTAAATGCTATTATGAAATACTTCCTCAGTAAATCCTGCATGCCTTTCAAAGTCCCACTCATAATAATCTGTTTATTTGGCAGGTGATTGCCAATGTGTTTTTTGGTGGGAATCTTTCGTTGGTTTTCCACATTGTTGTAACAGTAATAGTCATCACTGTAGCCACGCTTGTGTCATTGCTGATTGACTGCCTTGGGATAGTTTTAGAACTCAATGTAAGTACATTTAAAGATTTATCTTTTCGCTCTAAATTTTTCCTTAAAAGATGGTGATTACATTTAACATAAGATGTATTTTCCTTAACACAAGTGTCACTTTTTGAAGTGGAATGAAAATATGTTTGTAATAGTAAATATTTTCAGTGATGATTTTGTGTACTTTATGGGACTCTAGTTTTAAAGCCATGGTTGTTTGGAGACATATGGGGTTGTCATGACTGGGTAGGCAGTGCTGTTGACCTCTAGTGGGTAGAGGCCAGGATACACATCCCACGATGTGCTGGCCTCTCACAGCAAAGAATTATCTCATTCAAAATGTCAACATTGCTGAAGTTCAGAAACCTTTGTTTAGAGTACTTTCACGTATTTAATTTACTATATAATACATAGGTGTTACTAAAAAATAACTATAAATTAAGTGGATTTTGACTTTTCTTTCTGCATAATAATATATCTAGTGAAATTTATGAAAAATATGAAAGGATTTGAGTTACATCTACTCACTTGCTATGACACAATTTCTTTTTCTCTAAATATTTTTCTCTCTCCAGACCTTTCTATTGTAGTCTGCACTGCCAGGATTTAAACAGAAGTCCTCATAATATCACAGTTGAATTAATCCTAGCTCTGTTTCAACTATCATATATTTAAGTTCTGCTTTCAGTTTATCGGCATCCTGCTAAAAAGTTTCCATTTTCCTACCAGAGCAAGTGCTTCTACAGGCTTGTCCTCTATGTAAAGCTATTTCCTATTTATTTCCCAAAATCTACTCTCAGCTCTAGTCAGTCTCATTTTTTGGCCTGTGAATAAATCATATCAATTCTTTCCATTATTCTTTGTCTTATCTGCTTTTTATTTCCTATCATGATTATTTTTCCTTCATTTCTGTCCAAATTTTATCAAAACCTTAAGATCCAGTACAACTTTTAAATCCTTTATTCACTGATCATATATTTATTGAGTAAGTACTGTGTGCCACACAATAGAATATAGGATGAATGTGATAAGAAAGGATCTATGCATTCTCACAAAGAAACACGAAAGTACAACTGCAATAATGAAGACAGAGGAAGCCGGGCACAGGGGCTCACGCTGTAATCTCAGCATTTTGGGAAGCCAAGGTGGATGGATTGCTTGAGCCCAGGAGTTGGAGACTAGCCTGGGCAGCATAGCAAAACCCCATCTCTACAAAAAATTAGCCGGGTTTGGTGGCACGGCTGTAGTCCCAGCTACTCAAGAGGCTGAGGTGAGAGGATTGCTTGAGCCTAGGAGTGGAGATGGTGCCACTGCACTCCAGCCTGGGCAACAGAGTGAGACCCTATCTAAAAAAAGAAGAAGAAGGAGAAGGAGAAGAAGAAGAAGAGGAAGAGGAAGAAGACGAAGAAGAAGAAGAGACAGAGGGAAGTGGATGGATTCCCAAAACACATTTTTGAGAAGAGATTGGCACAATTTTGTGACACAGATTTCATTGGGAAGACATGGGGCAGAATGACTTCTTGGTTTTATTCTGTGGAACTAGAATAATGATGCCATTTGCTAAGACAGGAATGGAAGTTGTTCTCCCACTACAAAGTGGTTAATCTCCTTCTATAATCCATGTAGAAGTTCTCATCAGAATCACCCACCATTTAGCGTTTATTGGTCATGCATCACAGGGAAGGGAAACCTGTATAGTTTCCCTTCCCAAGGAAAGGGATCCTAAGTCATCATTTACTCATTTCATTGAGAATTAAGGCATAAGTGAAGGTATTATTGTCAGTTCCCAAGTTACTATGTCAGCCAGATGCCATTTTGATTTGAAACTCCATACAAAGGCAGGTGGGAATTCAGTCAGGGATCCTACTGGGTACTTTCTTACAAATGGAAAGTAGAGCACAGGCAGTTTTCAAAACTTGAGGGAACTGGAGAATTGTCTTTTCCACCAACAGTGGAAGGAAGGAAGGAAAGCTCATAGGAAAGTAAGCAAGTGCCAAAGTCAAAGTTTACCTTCTTCCCAATTTTGCATAGGCCAAAGACTAGCAGGGCCACTAAAAATTATTTCACATACCAACCTTGATTTGTGTAGAAGGATCACTGCTACATGAATGTGCTGACTTAATTTATGTATTATCTTGTGTAATGTATTGTTGTAACAGTCTACAATCTTGCCTTACCTAACAATTGGTAAGCTCTTTGAAGAAAAGAATACCTAACCACCTCCTCCCTCCTCCATAGTATTTGGCACAGTGCTAAGAACACAGTGCTCAAAGTATTGCATGGGTGATTGCACCTTGGGACTACAGTTCAGGATTTATTTCTATAAATATTCCTAGACATAACATACTTTCTGTAATGTAGTACCAGGAAATGAAGTGTTACAAAAAATGGTTGGTGTTGAATCTTTCAGCTACGCTGTGGAGCTAATCAACATAATGATTTCCAAACCCTGTTTTTTTCTATTTTATGAATTATCTTGTTTGAGTCCATAAATTTGTTTGTTGATATTTTAGGATTTTGTTGTGAGACAAAATATATTTATTATCTGCCTGAACAGTCACTACATCTTGATAACACAACAAACTTTTTTGTTTTCAAGTTAATCGAGTACACATATATTGCTCATTTTTCAGGAATGGTATATTTTTTGTAAATCTAACCATTACTTTCTGTGAAGTTAATTGCTAATCTCCATGGTATTCGCACAACAAAATTGTAGGCACATAATCATATTAAATTTCTCTATTATACTTATATTGGAAACTTTTTTTGGTTAAGACAGAATTCTGGTGTTACAGAGTAGTCATAGAATAGTACCTTGTGAATAGCTATTATAAAGTCAAGATCTGAGCTGGTCCTGGAGGACTATTTTTAAAATTTAAAATATGATTCAAGATCTTTAGATTCTTTAAAACTTGATTATATAGACGTACATTAAAAATTAGAGTGCTAAATTGTCTGTTACAACCTCAGAACCCAAGACAATTATGCTAGTTTTAAAATACTTTGTAAGAATTAATAAAATCCGGGATTCATTCTCAGACCACTTTAGAATATGTGTTTTTCACCTCAGTAAGTCTTTTGGTGTACATAATAACATATTCAAATCTTTACTCAACTCCTTTTTGTGTGGGCACTTACCATGTCTAATAGAGCCAAATCAAGCATCATGTCTGTCAGTAACTAATACACGCTGTATCACACAACACATTAGAAGTAACAAAGTATGCTGTGTTCCACTTTATAATAATAATGTGGGCCAGGAGCTGTGGTTCATTATATGTAATAATACAAGAATAACATTATCATCATCATCATCATCATCATAAGGTGGGCCAGCACTTTGGGAGGCTGATGCGGGTGGATCACCTGAGGTCAGGAGTTCAAGACCTGCCTGGCCTACATGGTGAAACCCCTTCTCTACTAAAAAATCCAAAATATATTAGCCAGGTATGGTGACATGTGCCTGTAGTCCCAGCTACTAGGGAGGCTGAGGCAGGAGAATCACTTGAACCCGGGAGGTAGAGGTTGAAGTGAGCCAAGATCAATCATAGCACTCCAGCCTGGGCAATAGAATGAGAATCCATCTCAAAATGATAATAGTAATAATAACGTGAGCTACCATGTATTGAGTACTTACTTTGTACCAGGTACTTTGCATGCATCATCTCCTTTTATCTATATTCAGTGGACAGATGAAGAAACTGAGGCACTGCATGATTAAATAGCCTGAAGTCATTTTAGTTACAAGTAAAAAAAAATCAAGATTTGAACACAGGCATTTGGACTCTAAACTCACATTTTAAATCATTATACTGCTCTGAGACTTCCTAAGCATAAGATTTTAAATTATGTAAAATAATTATTCTCATTTCTCTATCCACTTTCTTAGGTTATAAAATCTATGCATTGAGTTTATCTGTAAGAAAGGTTAAGAGTAATCTATGATACATATATAGAGACTTTAATAATGAGTTAAAACATACCAGGAGATGAAATAAAATGGAACTAAAAGGTTTTTGTCTTAATAATTTTTAGTTAATAACTTTCACCTTAGTAATTGTAATACTTTAGAAATGTAGTTAATAGCTTTTATCTTAGGTAACAATTTTAGGACTTTATTCTTTTTTATTTTGGCTTCTGAGCTTCACAGATGAAATGAATAATGAGCTTCACAGGTGAGATAGGGATCTTGCAAAGTTAGAGAAATGCTACTATTTAGTATAACCAAATAATATGGAATAAAATAATTTCAGGTTGTATTAGTTATTAAATTTAAAAAAATAGAACTTTGCTTTCCTTTTTTTTTTGTTTTCATGGCAGTAGATAACAATGAAATATTTTTCCAAAGCAAACACACACACTAAGTTTTAAAGGTTTCATTTTAGAAGCAAATCAAATAAACGTAAGTACTATTTTTGATAACAAGAATCTAGCATCTTAGCACTAATGTTGCTATTGGAGAAAACAGGCGTCTACAGTAATTGGGCCCTATGGGTTTCTGCTTGCAGCAGTACAAAGAGAGAAAATGAAGCAGCTGGTGCTTGTGGCCAGTGTAACCAGCTCATCAAGCATTGTGTGCAGTTTACAGTGGAAGGAAGAAAGCAAGCCAAATGCCAACAAGAGCCCAGATAGAGAAATACAGTCTTCAGGGTGAGCAAGCCATAGTCTCAGTTGCCAAAGATTTCCTGAGCAAGAGAGACTTTCTTTTTAAAGTATAGGAGTGAATTTCATGAGTTTGGATTGATTACAAAGTAGAAATTTAAAAGATGTGTAAGAATTATTTTATTTAGTTTCCAGCTTTCTTGCATCATTTGAGAGTTTTCTATCCAGATAGGAAAGCTCAGACACTTTTTCAATCTGTACTGGCAATAAAAATCTTCAATAGCTTCTGTTCTTTCTCTCCAGCAAGCTGCAAAATGCTCTGGCATCCATAGTATTATTATCAATTAATAAGTACTGTCCCACCTTTGTAACTTAGACTATATTTTGTTGTCTTTTTAATAAGCAGTTATGGTTTTACATCCTGTCGAGCAATTTCAGAAATTATTCCAAAGTCAGTGGTGTATCCTTAATCAAGTCTACATTAAAGAGAGCAAATAAGCTAGACTGGTTCATAGGGAATAGATCAGCTGCAAACACATTATCATTTTACTGATGATCTTGATTTCTAGCAACAACCTTTAGTAAGACAGAGCTTTTAAATATCAAAAAAAAAAGTGGCTGGTATCTAAAAAAGATAGTCAACTGGACTTCTTCCAGTAGAAATATGAGCTATATAGTTTTTCCTCTAATTGCTACTTTCTCAACACTTACTAATTATAACATAAACAGAATTCCCATTGCTTTGCACTGCCCAGCAAGTTAAGTTTGGAAGAGTACCAAAAGGCTGACTGATGACAACTTCTTAGCAGAAGCTGGGTGCAGTTTTCATCCTGATAACACCTTCATAATCTGCAGTTCCAGATGAATTAGCTACATGTTTGTTCCTACAAAGAGGAGACCACAACACACACACACACATTTGTATTTGAAGTACTTTCTGTTGTTTTCATAAATTGTTATTTTAAAGAAATCAAGGGGTAATACTTTTTGTTATAAATAGAGACCAAATTTTACAGTATTTTCCATCACTTAAAAAGCACTGTTAATTCCAAATGACAGGATAGAACCTATGCAATTCATAGTACATTTCCTTCTAGCTATTTGATAACTAATCTTTTATTTTTTGTGTCCCTTTGTAGATACTCATTTGAATTCAGATGCTATGTATAAATGGCAAAAGTATATTTTCCATATATTTTAAATTAGAACATAATTTTGGTATGTTTTAGTATTTTTTCATTCTTATGGCTCTTACTTTGGAACTATTTTCCATGCAGTGTGGTCTATACTATTCTTTCTTTGGACACCTTTGTTTTTGTAAAAATTCAAAAACTTATATTATTGGAATAATAGTAATAATATTTCTGGTATGGAAATATTGCTTTGTATAAAACACAGCAATCTTATTAACTGGTATGAGAATATAGTCATTTTAAAGCTATTTTTAAGTTTCAATTTATAATTTTACATCATCCAACTTCAAATTTATTTTGCTGTTATTTTTCCTGGAGAAAATTTACCAAAATAATGTGTCAAAAAGCTTTTAAACCATAGGCGATAGTTGCACTGGGTTTCATTATACTATTCTTTCTACTTTTGTTATACTTACAAATTAACTTTTAAATTTAGAAAAACATATTTTGTGAAAAGCCTGCATTTAGTTGTAAAGCAGTATCACATTTGTTACTGATTTTATATATTAAACATTTATATTTTATTATTTCAGAAAACAACATTTGTGAAATGTTATATTAACAGAATGAAAAATAAAAACTACATGATTGGCTGGGTGCAGTGGCTCATACCTGTAATCCCAGTACTTTGGGAGGCTGAGGTGAGAGGATCACTTGAGCCCAGAAGTTAGAGACGAGCTGGGGCAACATAGTGAGACTTCGTCTCTGCAAAAAATTAGCCAGGCTGTAGTCTCAACAATTGTAGTCTCAAAAACTCAGGATGCTGAGTCTCAACAACTCAGGATGCCTGTATTCTCAACAACTCAGGATGCTAAGGTGGGAGGATCACTTGAGCTCAGGAGGTTAAGGCTGAACTGTGATCATGCTAGTGCACTCTAGCCTAGGCAACAGAGTGAGACCCTGTCTCCAAAATAAAAGGAGAGAGAGAAAACAAAAAATACATGATTATTTCAACTGGTGCAAAAAAAGCATTTGACAAAATTTAGTATCATTTCTTGATAGAAACTCTTTTAACAGCTTATATATAAAGAGAGGAAACTTCTCAAACTAATAAAGGCTATTTATGAAAAATCCACAGCTAACATCATAATTAGTAGGAACAACTGAAGGCTTTTCTACTAAGATCCAGTAAAAGGTAAGGATACCAACTCTCACCACTTGTCTTCAAGGTAATACTGGAGGTACCAGAAAGAGTGATCAGAAAAGAAAAATGAAAGGCATCCAAATTGGAAAAGAAGAAGTAAAATTATTTCTATTTGCAGATGACATGATCCTATATGCAGAAAACCTCAAAGATTCCAAAAATAGTGCTAGAACTAATAAATTAATTCAGTAAAGTTTCATGACACAAACCAACATACAAAAATCAGTAGCATTTTTATACACAAATAATTACCTAGCTGAAAAAGAAATCAAGAAAACAATGTCATTTATGATAGCATAAAAAATATGTTGGAATAAATTTAACCAAAGAGGTGAAAGATTTATATACTGAAAATTATAAAACCTTGATGAAGGAAATTTAAAAAGACACAAATAAATGGACTGTATAAATAAATGGAAAGATATGCTGTGAATAGATCTGAAGAATTAATATTTTTAAAATGTTTATACTACCCAAAACAATATATAAATTCAACCTAATTTCTAACAAAATTCTAATGGCATTCTTCACAGAAATAGGAAAAACAATCCCCAGATTCCTACAGAACCACAAAAGACCTAAATAGCCAGAGCAATACTGAGAAAGAGAACGAAGTTGAAGGCATCACACTTCCCCATTTAAAATGATATTATAAAGCTGCAGTAATTGAAACAGTATGGTACTGGCATAAAAACACAAATATAGACCAATGAAACATAAAAGAGAGCCAAGAAAGAAATCTAAACATACAGTCAACAAAATTAGAGTCAACTAGTTTTCTACAAGGGACAGTTTTCAATAATGATGCTGGCAAAACTGGTTTCCTAAATGCCAAAGAGTGAAATTGGACCCTGATCATACACCATACACAAAAATCAACTCAAAATGGGTAAGATGCCTAAGTGTAAGGCCCAAAATTATAAAACTCCTAAAAGAGAACATAGGGTAAAGTCTCCTTGACGTTAGCCTTGCAAATTATTTTTTTGAATATCACACTAAAACCTCACACCATAAAAGCAAAAATAAATAAATAGGACTACATCAAACTAAAAGACCTCTGCAGAGAAAACAAACAAAAATGAAAACAAAAGCTGCAACAAATTACAACCTACAGAAGACTGGGAAAAATATTTGCAAACCATCTGATAAGGAGTTACAATAAAAAAAAATTTACAAACAATTCTTATAACTCAATTGCATAAAAACAAGTAACTTGATTAAAAAATAGGTAAAGGACCCCAGCAGATATTTCTCTAAAGAAGACATGAAAATGGCCAACAGGTACATGAAAAAAGTGCTCAACATCATTAGTCATCAGGAAAATGCAAATTAAAACCACTAGGCAATATCACTTCATACCCTTTAGGGTGGCTATAATGAAAAACGCCAGAACTAACAAATGTTGACAGAGGTGTGGAGAGAAGGGAACCCTAGTATACTGCTGGTGGAAATGTACATTGGACTAGTCAATATGGAAAACAGAATGGAGGTTCCTAAAGAAATTAAAAATGGAACTTCGATATGACCCAGGAATATCTATTCTGGGTATATACCGAAAAAAGATGAAATCACCACCTCATAAAGATATCTACACTCCCATGTTTATTGAAACATTATTCACAATAGTGAAGAGATGGAGACAACCTCAGTGTTCCTTGATGTATGAATGTATCAAGAAAATATCATATAGATCTGTTTATAATATGGCATATTATTCAGCCTTGAAAAAGGATATCCTGCCATTAGTCACAGCATGAATAGACCCAAAAAACATTATGTTAAGTGAAATGAGCAGGACACAGAAAGCAAAATATTACGTGATCTCTCATATATGGAATAATTTTTAAATGTCTAATATAGAGACTTAAATGTAAAAGAATAAAACTGTGATTACCAGGGGCAGGAAACAAAAGGAGGAAATGTAGAGAGGTAGGTCAGAGAATTCAAAGTAACAGATATGTAGGATGAATAAGTCTACAGATTTAATGTACAATATGAGGGCTGTAATTTATAAAAGTGTATTATGTTTGGGACATTTGTTAAATGAGTAGATTTTGGCTGCTCTCATCACCGAAGAAGTAACTATGTGAGATGATAGATATGTTAATTTACTTCAATACAATAATCATTTTACTCTCTGTATGTATTCTATAACAGCATGTTGTAAACCTCAAATATACACAATAAAATTTATTTTTTAATGTATGTTTTATGGCTTAAGAGAATATTTGTCATAAAATTTTAATGTATTTTATTAATATGTTACATTTTTAAATATACTATGATTAAAATTTAACATAATCAGAAAAACATTATGGAAAATGCATTAAATGTTAACATTTATATTGTTTGCTAAGTTTTTAATGTGAATTAGCCTATTTGAGGAGAAAGTCTCTTCCTTTGACATCAATAGCTCTTGGTATTTTTGTAATAGACAATTCTACTCATTAATTTAAATCTGACATTGCTTCTTAATTGGGTTTATTCCTAGCTAATGTGGGGAAGGGTGAATAAATTATAGTCATTTAGCTCTGCTGTTGGCTTTCTTGGTAATTGATGCGCTTAGTTTTATTTGAAAGAGGATTTGGAAATGCTATTTTATGTTAAATGTCTTAGGGTTATAGTTTTTCTTTCTCACACAACTTCCTCACAAGCTCAGGTAAAAAAGAAAGACATCACACCCCCTATAGAATTTCCCAAAATTTCCCTTTTATATACAAATGACAAATGACCATTCTTGTTTGAAGTACATAGTGGATACACAGTAATTTTAAAAGAAGAATATAAGGAAATGTGATGAAGTGAAAATATGGGAAATTTCAAGAGTGCTGGAGTCAGTCCTATCATCTGCTTTATTTTCTATATTATTTTCTGATAATATTTTCTCAAGTCTGATATTGTTATACTGTTTCATTATTTTCATTTGTAAATATGCCAACGGAAAAGGCAAAACCTATTTCTAAGTCTTTCTTAGAATTATTTTCTTTCCCTTCTTTGATTCAACCGAACATATCAAGTGTTTAACATGTGCATGAAAGATACATTTTGTAAGTGCTTTAAAAAGCTGTCCAAAGAATGTTTCCATCTAGTAACCTTATCTTGTTTCTTGTTTTCATCATGCAGGGTGTGCTCTGTGCAACTCCCCTCATTTTTATCATTCCATCAGCCTGTTATCTGAAACTGTCTGAAGAACCAAAGACACACTCAGATAAGATTATGTCTTGTGTCATGCTTCCCATTGGTGCTGTGGTGATGGTTTTTGGATTCGTCATGGCTGTTACAAATCCTCAAGACTGCACCCACGGGCAGGAAATGTTCTACTGCTTTCCTGACAATTTCTCTCTCACAAATACCTCAGATTCTCACGTTCAGCAGACAACGCAACTTTCTATTTTAAATATTAGTCTCTTTCAGTGAGTTGACTGCTTTAAAAAATATGTATGTTTTTATAGAATTTAAACCACGTGACATTTACAGATGTTTTCGTCTCTATTTATATTGTAAAAGTATTATTTTGGCATTTATCAAGGCGGTTTTCATGACTCTTTAGTGCAATATAAAAGATAAAAGAAAAGAAAAATGGAATGTATTTTACCTTTAACTGGAAGAGAGTAAATGTTTTGTTCTAATGACTACACTACACTACTGATAATTGAAGAAAGGAGAGTGAAGCGTTTAGCATTTTCTGCCATCCCCCATTTATTTAATATGCAAACCAGAATATTGTGCTCCAAAATAAGTAGGTGATTGTGGGTTGGAATTTTGTGTAGGTGTCCTTTGGCGGGGGAGGAGGGGTGGATTTTTTCTTTGTCCTTAAGAGTCTGTGGAATTGAAGGGAAGGGAAACCCAAAACTATTGAAAATAATACATAAATTTTAGTAGCATTTGTTATTTAAAGGGAAGTGGATCCCTGGAGAAATGAGCAAAGGACATTCCATGCAAGGAAGCCTGAAACATAGACGGGCTGTGAGGAGCAAGGTGTGTGAGGAATCAAATCACCTCCCATCTTCTGATGCCTTGGGAATACAGTGGCAACACCATTATAAAAAAGGGGTTGGGCAGGGGCAAGACACAGTTGTTCTGTGGCAAAAGCCAACGAGATCGGTTACACATCAGATTCGGATCTGCTGGATTTGAGGTGTGGTCAGAAATGTACAACTGGAAGCTGACCTTTGAGACTAGAAATGTGTAAGAAGAATCAGGGCTATAGAAGAAGGATTCTCAGTCCACTCAGGGTTCCTTGGAGAGATTTCTGGGAGCTCTTGTTGACTGGGTCTTTGGAAGCAAATACTGAGACAGAGTTTGTTATAACTGATAGGAGAGAGGGGAAAGGAGGTTTGGTAGGGAAAGGTAGAACTGCAATGCAGGCTGACCTCAGCCAGCCCCAAGGGGAAGCTGGTGCATACATGACCCATCAGAACTGTCCCTGTTCGGGGGAAATAGGGAGGTTTTCCTCCGTCAGTCATCGAATGTAGACATCTGGAGAAGGATGAGTTCTTGGGCTAGGCAGCTCTTTGCAGCAGAGCAAACCCTAAAGGAACTGAGAGCTGGAGGCGGTCTGCTGATAGCTTTGTTACCACATGCTTCCTTGCAGGGGGATCCGGGAGACACAGCTGTGCCCACCACAGATGCCCTCCGTTTTTACTGAAGATTTTTGAATGACTTTTTAATGAAGATTTTGTGTCTTCATATCTATGGCAATCTTTAAAAAGTAGCATGAAAATTTCGGGCCATCTGGATGGCCTCCTTGTATCAAATATCACCTAAGATTTCCATTTCATTTGTATTCCAATCAGGTTGTGATCTGTGGTACTACATTAATTGTTGCCAAATAACAAGACTCTATCACAAGCAGAGCTAATACATATATGATGAGTTTGTACAAATCAAATGCAAAAAAAAAATCCTACAGGAAGTGTATTAAGGGTAGGTTCACAGTAGTTTGAATAAAGTGTTGAGAGCTGAGTCATTGTGTGACTCATACTGAGAAAGGCCTGTTGAACACAAAGGAAGATGCATTTTAGCAGGTAGAACCATGCTCAAGGTTTTAGTGGTGATTTGTTTTATCAATAAAACATTATCCTTGCCAATAAATTAATTTAAATTCTGTTGGATAGCTTTTCTGTACTTAACTTATAAATTTGTTTTTTTATAGTTAAGGTCATAAGGCTAAGCATTTTGTGCATGTTTTTAGATTGGTATATGTTTAGGTAAAATATAATAAAAATGCTTTCATTCCATGTAAGAAATTTTTGCCACAGTCTATCCTTACGTTGCTCAAGACTGAGAAACCCTGACCTACATAGTTATTAAATAAAGTCATGAGGGATGAGATCTCTATGCGTGTACAAAGAGAAGCATGTCAAGGATAACAAAATGTAGCACATAACTATCTCTTATCTTGTACTTTGATGTTGCTTCATTGCTTCATACTCTTCAAGTAGATGAAAGCTCCTTGTAGGAATCGAGTGCAGCATTACCACCTAATAAATATTTGTTAGTTTATTTGTTTTCAGTCAGCTATAGAACAAGACTGCCTATGACCCAGTTATTAGCTGCATGGATTACCAGTAGCTTTCAAATTATAATTGAATAAATCTTAGGAACTCACATTTATTTTGCAAGAATAGTTGCATGTTTATTTTGCCACCATGCATAACTGCAAGAGCCCCATCCCCCCAATCTATTTTCTGCCTCAATTCAGTAAAAGATTCCCCTGAAAATCTTCCCACCGTTCCCACTTGTTGCCCCTCAAAAAGCAACTTAAAGGTCTTAAACAGGTTTTTGAAACTGTCACTACGCTAAGTGCTTCTTAACTCTAAAAAGGCAGCGGTAGGCAGGAATCATATGTTTACACACAAATGAGAACATCTAGCAATATACTTCCTTTGAAAACATAAGTTGGATAGCATCTGTGTAATTTAAAAATTGAGTCATTATTCATTTATTATAGAATCTTTATTAACAACGCTAACTTGAACCATCTTAAAACATTAGAATGAGTAAATTGTCTATGGCCATACCACCTTCAATGCATCAAATCTCATTTGATCTTGGAAACTAAGCAGGGTGGGGCCTGGTTAGTACTTGGATGGGAGAATGGGTAAACTGCCTTGCCTGGACTATTTTCAGTGATGCCAAACAATAATTGTTGCCTCTTGTTTTTCTTAAAAGGAGACTGAATCAAACTAAGAAATTTTCAATTTGTCCTCTGCTGAAGTCACATTGTACACGTCTGTTTAATTAAAGATACATTGAACAGAATAGGTCTCCTTCTGGTTTATCTGCTGTAGCCTTGCTTAGGAAAGGAATAATAGTCTGTTCTTAATTAGGGGTGGTTATTGATTGGAGCAAGTATTGTCAGGTAGTCCAAGAGTGGCCCCAGCATGAATCGGTGAGTGACCATGAGGTCACTTACGGTCACCCATCAGTAAGGGTACCCATGAATGCTTTACTAACTGTGGCAAGGATAATAACTTGCTACCTCAATAGAATAAGCACTTTTAAGAATTTATACTTAGTCTAAAAATGTATACAGAATTTGCCAGGATGGCAGAGCAAATATGTAGAGTAGACCAGAGATGCTGTGACCTAGAGAACACAGACCAGGAAAGAAAGGAAAGTGCCCCGTCTTCGTCTAGAGTAGTGCCTTTTAAACTTGGACATGAGTCAGAATCACCTGGAGCCCTTGTAAAAACAAGATTGCTGGGCTTCACCCCCGCAGTTTCTGATTCAGTACTTGGAGTGGGGCTTCAGAATTTGCACTTCTGAAAAGTTCCCAGGTGATGCTGATGCTGCTGGTTCAGGAATCACATTTGAAAAAAGTTGGAAGTTGGACACAAGAAGGTGCTAGATGGAGCCATCTGTTTAAAGGACAGGACAGAATACAAGCAAGACTTAGGAATACCATTCTACATCTCAGGGAAGACAATGAGGCTGGAGACACAGGAGGGAGAGCGATTGGTACATGTTAAACGTGTTATCCTTTGCCTCTTCGAAAAATCGTCTATCTACAGATACTTGCAGTGAGAAGAGGAGAAACCAAGACAATACTATTAGTGAAGAACAATGATAAGGGACATGGGAGAATACAGAGATTACAACCCAAAATCAACACAGCTATGCTGATTGAACTGGAGGCCTGAGCCTGAGCTTCATGGCTGTCATTGTGAGAAGGAAGAAAATATACCAGTTTTTCAAAAGAACATCAAGTTTTCCGAGGACTAAACTCTCAGCAGAATGGCTTACTTGGAAAATTACATAGGGAATATGAGTAAAACTGGGTGATGAACAATGTTCTTGATAACATCATTCAGATAAAGAATTTACGTGGTTGTCTTTTATAAGACACTTTTTCATTTCATTAATGTTTGCTCATCGAAAACACAGATTATCAATATATTTAGCTTTGGCATTTTTATGATAGTATTCATGTATACTATGCATAGACCCTTCAGAGGAAATTACTTGAAATATGCTTAAATATTCTTAAAGCCTCTCAAGTACACACCAGTCTGCACATATTTTTCACTTTTCCATCTCCAAATTAACATGTACTTATAGTTTTTTTAATTATAAGCTCCTTGACACCTGAGACAATGTCACGGTTTTACTTTTTGTCAGTGTATGCTCGTATATATTACTCATTTAAGATACTTGAAAAACATTCAAGGACTCAAATTTATCTAATTTACATGTATCTAACCCCTTTAAAGTTATACCCTAGCAGGAAACCCTATATTAATCCCCTTCACTTACTATTATTTCAAAAGAAACAAGGAGTCAAAACTTTCAACCCAAATGCATTTATTGTTTAGGTACAATCATCACCTTGCTTAACTTCAGCAGACAGCTCAGTGATTTGATGTTGCACTGAGAAGAGGCAGTTTGGGAACAATTTAAGAAAAACACCTCAAGCTGTATCTCAGATTGCAGTTTAAATGTTCAAAGACATTTGAAACTTATTTTCAAGGCACAGTGACAGCAATGTATTTTCATTTTTAGATTTGGTTTTGCCAGAGGATAGAAAGGCCAGTTCCAGAAAAAGGAATTCAGTTCAGGCTTCTTGCAGTCGAATCCCATCACATAGCAACATTGTTTTTTAAATCTTTAGGTGCTGGAAGATAAAAAAATAAAGTATCATCTGAGAAAAAGTAAAAATTATTTTATTCCAAGAAGGCAGTCTTTGAGCGACTTATGACTTTTCTAATAAAATGTAGCCTTCTTGTAAACTCTTAAGATTTTCTAAGCTACAGTTTTTAACTACTGCGTCCCTATGTGAAAGATGTAGAGTGGAAATTGAGTAATATGACCTTGGGTTTTATATGCTCTGTGTCTCAAAGCGTTTCAAAATGAATTTAGATGTTTTTTAAGCTGTAAGAATAGACAAGGGAAATGAAATAAGCTTAAACATTTAGAAAAACAGAGCTTGAAACCCCCTAGGGTTTTGTAGGGGCTATTTCGATAGTACAAACAGTGGGAGACGTTCCCTATTCTGGAAGACAGCCTGACCTTTGGAAATAGACACTTCTTAAAAATAAATAAATAAATAAGCAATTTAAAAAAATTGTTACTTTCAGGTAGGAAGTTTCCCAGGAACAAACAATTTTATATGTGAAAGCTAAATGTCAGCTGTGGACGTGCCCCTTCCACAATTCTAAGCCTACTCCACAGTTCCTGTAAATTCTTCTGGCTTTCTTTCTCACATGCCCCTATGCTGCCATAAACCATTATTCTTTTGTTTCGTATCTGTAAAGTTCTATAATGTTTTAGATAAAATCCCTTCATCAGTTTCCATAAAATCCACTTACATCATCAGCGTGTAAATATTTGATATTGTTGTTGCATCTCTTAAAGATTTAGAGGGGTTGCAAGGAAGGGTCACATCTCGGAGAAAGGCCTTCAACCAGTTCTCAGACTTCACCGTCTGAGCTCCTTCTCTATTCCTCTCATTTTTCGTCTTTTCTCCAAATTAATTAACAAGGAATATTTCCCTCTGACTTCCTCAGGGAGGTCCCGACATCTCCAGGTTTCTAGGAGACCCACTGTTCCCCCTCAAAAAAAAAAAAAAAAAACACATGCACGTTTACCCCACACCTTTTCATTGTTTTAATCCCAGAGCAAATGCTACTCTCTTTATTTAAAAAATCATGGTTGGGTGCAATGGCACATGCCTGTAATCCCAGCACTTTGGGAGGCTGAGGCAGGCGGATCACCTGAGGTCAGGAGTTCGAAACCAGCCTGGCCAACATGGTGAAACTTTGTCTCTACTAAAAATACAAAAATTAGCCAGGTGTGTTGGTTGGTGCCTGTAATCTCAGCTACTCGGGAGACTGAGGCAGGAGAATCCCTTGAACCCACGAGGCAGAGGTTTTGGTGAGCCAAGATCGTGCCACTGCACTCCAGCCTGGGTAACAGAGTGAGACTCAATCTGAAAAAAAAAAAAAAAAAATCACACGGAAGCTATCAATATAAACATGTTTTCCATTCCCTTACACATATGTACTCTGTTATTTATATTCTGAATTGCATTTCTGGCCACTTTGTTCTCCATGCAAAGGGATGCCCAGAAAACGTCTGCCTTACATAAAACTGAAACTTGGGTTGATGGCTTTAAATAGAAACCATCCCATCCAGATGGGTAACAGGGTTGACCAGCTCCCACTGTGAAGCCACATGGCTTAAAGCTGTGCTCCCACAGAACTATTGAGCTTATTTTCAGCCAGTGAAGCCAGTGAAGCTACATGGCTTAAAGCTGTGCTCCCACAGATCTACTGAGCTTATCTTCAGCCAGTGTTATTTTTCACCGCAACACTGTACTGTTCTCCAAACAACAGCTGTGCGTCTGCCTAGTTCGTTTGCTCTCTGGATAAATCTAACCTGTTAGAATTAGATTAGAGCAGGCGCAGCTGTAGTGGGTGGGTAATCATCTGCTTTATGAGTGAGGGGAAATCTGAAAAGCTTACTTGTTTGCTCAAATATCATCTATGGAATGATACTGTGGTGTCTGACACATTGTTGATGGCCTTTTCATATTTAAAGTAGAGATATCCATTAACAATGGAGCATAATTAGAGGATCTAGATGAAGAATTAGGAAGCGTAATTCTGAGAGAATGAGAATGCTGCCCTCCCAACTTCTCTCCACTTTCCTAAATTCCAGTAGCATGTAAGATTCTGCCCAAATATCTCCTTCTTTGAGATGTCTCCCCAGCCTTCACCAGCAGACAATAACTTTTCTTCCTCAGTAACCTGTAAGCATATGTCTTAATAGAAAGAGTCATCTATTATAAATAAGAACGTTCTAATAATTCGAGCTGACAAGTGTTGGCATAAACTACCCTGGGTCTTAGTGAACCCTCTGTTCCTGGAACAAATTAAACAAAGATTTGACAGACAATTGCCCTCAATGTGCTGGGTAAGAATTGAACTTGATGATTTTTAAGTTCTTCTCTAATGCTGAGTTTCTAGATACTGCCTTGTGTTTTCTGTTGAAATAAAATATGGCTGTTAAGGAATACCATTGATATTTACCTTTGCATATATTTTATAGAGAGACCATTCATTCCTTTCCCATGTTTAGGCCACGTTGTACAAAATAAGTGTTCAAGAAAATGGATGGATTGGACAATGTCAGATGATTTTGTCAGGGTGCTTAAGAAAGGGAAAGGAGGACAACCTGGAGACAATAAAGCAGATGTATAGCCATGCCATAAAGCACCAGATTCCCAGCATTTAGGACCCCAGGAAGCATGGGAGTTCACAGGGAGTAGAAAGACCCTTCAACAGTTTCATTTACCACTGGGTCTATCCATGTGCTAGAATTTTTGTTGCCACTGCTGAGAAGCATGCAAAACTTGTTCTTATTCTCTTTCTTCTCATCATAATTCCTGCTTTCCTACTTAAAGAAAGGATCATTTGCAGGAAAAATTAAACTGTTTAATAATTGTGGCAAATAGATCCACAAATTTCGTAATTGCTCCATTTGAATGGAGAAGATTCACTAAATGCAGAACAAACCCTAACCACAGATAAACACAAATGCATCAAACCCATAACTGGGTGCACAAATGTGCAGCATCTACTGGTGATTCAGGCTGGAAGGTGGTTTTACTACATTGCCCCAAGAAGTATAGTCTGTAGACCAAAAGTATTGGCATCACCTGGGGTCTCTAAAAAATACAGAATCTCAAGCCTCACCTCAAGCCTACTGAACCAGAATCTGTGTCTTAAAAGCCACAGGTTGCTCATGTGCACTTTCAAGTTTGAGAAGCACTAGCATACAAGAGAACTTGTCTTTTGGGAGCAGGACCTATCAGAATTAGCTAGGAAACAGTTAAATAAGCAGTCACTTCCTGGAGAGTCTATTATACCCACACTAGGGCTTCTGTTACTGACAAGAATGTGGGGTAAACTTTCAGAGACCTGGGAAAGACAAAAGTTCTTGGCTATAACATTTAAGCCCATTTGTGTCATTTGTGTATGTTCTACCTGCAATCACATGGTCAAAAACATTTTTTTGCAAATCAGGCAGACATAGTGGCACGCACTTGTGGTCCCAGCTACTCAGGAGACTGAAGTGGAAGAATCGCTTGAGCCCATGAGATTGAGATCAGCTTGGGCAACATCATGAATCACGCCCCACCCCCATCTCTACAAAAAATATTTTAAAATTAGCCTAGTGTGGTGGCTTACACCTGTGGGCCCAGCTACTCAGGAGGCTGAGGCAGGAGGATCACGTAAGCCTGGGAGACTGAGCCAGCAGTGATCATACCACTGCACTCCAGCCTGGGCAACAGAGCAAGACCTTGTCTCAAAAAGATAAAATAAAACATTTTTTTTCATCATCAGTACCTAAAATTGAAACACATCAGCCACACCTTACATTTAGATCACAACTGGCTAATTCTTTTTAACTATGGTAGAAATAACGCTACAAATGGAGAAAACTTAAAGACAACTTGTTGATTTCTAATTTGTATTTTAAAAGCCCTAATGAATACATCAGAAAATTTTCAGCATGGGAATATGCTTTTAGAGTCATATCTATCATCAAACAAATACGAGGTGGGCTATGGACACGGTAATCATTTCAATAAACATTTAAAGCCTGAATATAGTACTTACATTTGAATGCAAAAGAGTATAACTTAATATATATATTAAGTTATACTCATATAAGTATTACATATATGAAAGTCATACAAATTACTCTAAATTTTATGTTGCTTCTAGATTAAGTGGTTGGCTAAATATAGAATATTCAATATCATAAGACATACTCTCCAAGTTGTCTGAAAAGCCACTTAAAATACATTTTGACTTTAATAATAGTGAACATACAATTATTTTGGTGACATTAATAGCTTAATGAAAGAAATATACTCTATTTATAAGCAAGCATAACTGCATCATACAACTTAATTTAAATTTAGTGAGGGTCTGGTGTTCAGGGAAGGGGGAATATTCCTAATTCTAACATCAAGAGCTCTTGATAATAAGAGGAACCACAACAAATATTTTTTTAAAAAGGAGAAAATCCTGCCTTTTGCAAACGTGGATAAACCTGGAGGATATTATTCTAAGTGAAATGAGCCAGACACAGAAAGACAAATAATGTATGATCTCAGTTATATGAGAATCCAAAGAATCATACAAGTCAGGAGTGGAATGGTAATTGCCAGGGGCTGGGAGGGGTATGCTGGCAGAAATGTTGGTCAAAAGGTAAAAAGTTTCAGTTATGCAGGATAAATAAGTTTTAGAGATTTAATGTATACCATGCTGGCTATAGTTAATAATACCAGATTGTATACCAGAAATTTGCTAAGAGATCTTAAGTGTTTTCACTAACACTAAAAAAAATAGTAACTATATGAGGTAATAAATATGTTAATTAGCTCAATTGGGGTAATTATTTCACAACATATACAGATATGAAAACGTCTTGCTGTACATCTTAAATATATAAAATTTTCATTTGTCAATTGTGCCAGAATAAAGCTGAAGAAAAAAGGAAGTAAGCCAGAAGTCTTATCTAGATGAAGGCCAGTTGGTTTCCTAAGTCCTGATAGTGACAGGTCATGAGATACGAAGTTCCAAGGGTGAATCTGAATTTCGTCACTGTTTATGTAAGCAAATGATATGACCTTTTTTAATCTTCATTTTCCTTATCTTTTTTTTTCTTGAGTTGGAGTGTCGCTGTTGTTACCCAGACTGGAGTGCAATGGCACGATCTCGGCTCACCGCAACCTCCACCTTCTGCATTCAAGCAATTCTCCTGCCTCAGCCTCCTGAGTGGCTGGGACTACAGGCATGCACCACCATGCCCAGCTAATTTTTGTATTTTTAGTAGAGACGGGGTTTCACCTTGTTGACTAGGATGGTCTCAATCTCTTGACCTTGTGATCCACCTGCCTTGGCCTCCCAAAGTGCTGGGATTATAGGCATGAGCCACCGACCCCGGCTGCATTTTCCTTATCTTTAAAGTGAAGAAATTATCATATGCTGAGCTTCTGTGAGAGTTTTTCTTATGTTTATTGATCATTTGAATATACACTGTATTTTACTTAATTTTCTTCTACTGGGTCTTGGTTTTTTTCCTTGATGAATTAGTAGTGTTATGCCATTATGAATAATATAAATAGGAATTAAAATAAATTTTGTATTTATCTTTTAATTTTATTTTTTACTTAATGATATTTTTCATTTTATGTAGCCAAATGTATTTTTTTTTATCTAAGGGTTTTTAATAATTTTTATAAAAGTCATTGTTCAACTTGAGAGTGGATATTTTACACACATAATCTTATATTTTTGAATTAATTACAGTTTGCATTTGTGTCTTATTTTATTAAAAATTATAAAATGGCCAGGCACAGTGGCTCATGCCTGTAATCTCAACACTTTGGGAGGCCAAGGCAGGCAAATCACGAGGTCAGGAATTCAAGACCAGCCTGGCCAACGTAGTGAAACTCCATCTCTACCAAAAATTCAAAAAATTAACCAAGCAAAGTGGTGGGCGCCTGTAATCTCAGCTACTTGGGAGGCTGAGGCAGGAGAATTGCTTGAACCCAAGAGTCGGAAGTTGCAGTGAGCCCAGATTGCAATACTGCACTCCAGCCTGGGTGACAGAGTGAGACTTCATCTCAAAAAAAAAAAAAAAAAAAAAATATATATATATATATATATATAATACACATTATAAGTAAACTTAATAACATAACATAAAGATAAAAAGTTATCACAATGTTCATATTTTGGTTTATTACCCTCCAGGCATTTTTCTATGCATGCTGTCACTAGATTGAGATAATATGATATGAGAGTTTTGGGTCCATGTTTTGAATATCATATTATGAGCATTTCCCCTGCCATTAAAATTCTTCATGGCAGACCTGATTTCTAACAGCTGCATAACATTCCACTTTTCATATGTTCCATAATCATTCTCCTATCGTTCTGTTTTTAGGGTATTTCTCATTTGTGTTATAAATCAACTTAATGAACATTCTTTCATGTGATTCTATTTTACCATATTTCATGTTATTCTTAATAAAATTTTTTAAAAATAGAATTAATAATTAAAGAATATAAAAATTTTAAGGCTCTTGCCTTTTGGTTGTTGTAAACTCAAAATCAAGGTAAACGATACTAATTTAAAATTTCACAAGTATACCTGAAGGTCCATTTGCCACACATCAACAGTGAATATTACCATCCAAAAATATTAACTGTCAGACAGGATCTGTTTTAAATGGATTTAAAGCATAATATTTTGTCTCTATATTCCTAGAGACACACTTTAAGGGGAAGATAAACCTTTTTTAAAACAACAACAAACACCATTTTCTGTAACTTTCTTGATGGTACCTGTGGTGTTGCAGGCATTGTATTCCAAGGTTGCTATGTAGGCATATGGTTCAAGGTAAAGGAATAATTATAATGGTGTCCTTAAAAATCTAGATTTTGGACATAGCATAAAGGAGATGCAGATATAACAGCAATACATTTTGTAGGCTGGGCAAAATGGCTCATACCAGTAATTCCAACACTTTGGGAGACTGAGGCAGACAGATCACTTGAGCCCAGGAGTTCAAGACCATCCTGGGCACCATGCCAAAAATCATCTCTACAAAAACTACAAAAATTACCTAGGAATAGTGGTATGCACCTGTAGTGCCAGCTACTCAGAAGGCTAAGGTGGGAGGATCCCTTGACCCCAGGAGGTTGAGGCTACAGTGAGCAGTGATCAGGCTATGTCATTCAAGGCTAAGTGACAGAGCAAGACCCTCTTCCCAACAATAAATAAATAAATAAAATACATACATCTGTAACATTTGGTAAAATTCCCATAATCTTAAAATTGAACAGGAAATAATTGTATGAATTTAAAACAATTTTATCTCCAAACATTTAAACACATATTTCATAGTTCTCTAAACTACAATAGCTGAGAAACAATGACCAAAGCATAATACATTGAACACAGCAATGCCAATATTGTGGTCTCCAAATACCTTTCCCATTGAAAAGAACCAGGGCTCTTTGGAGAAGTGGTTCATTGTAGGAATGGGACAGAAAAGCTACAAGATAAAAATGGAGAATCATTTCATGATAGAAAACAAAGAAGCAGAAGTATCTAAATAACTTGCAAGTCATCTTGGAGTGATCTGTTTCCATTAGTCAAAAGATGGGACAATATGAGCATCAATCAGAATAGTAACACCAGTGGTTTAAAATACATTCTATAGGCTGGGCGTGGTGGCTCACACCTGTAATCCCAGCATTTTGGAAGGATCACGAGATCAGGAATTCAAGACCAGCCTGGCCAGCATGGTAAAAGCCTGTCTCTACTAAAAATACAAAAAATTAATTTTTGGCACATGATTGTAGTCCCAGCTACTCAGGAGGCTGAGGCAGGAGAATTGCTTGAACCTGGCAGGTGGAGGTTGCGATGAGCCAGATATTACCACTGCACTCCAGCCTGGGCAACAGAGCCAGATTCCATCTCAAAAAAAGAAAAAGAAAAAGGAAAAAATATTCTGAATTCTATATATTTTTAAAGCAAGCAAACAAACAAAACTCATTCATTATCCTTGGAGGATTCCAGGAAACCAATGCATTATTTGAAAACTGCTAAAAAGGGAAAAATCAAGCATTTTTATAGGCTTTCTTCTAAAAGTTCTACTGCTGAGTAATCAAAGAATTCATAAATTTCTCTTGATTAAAATATTCTGGATAATAAATGTTAAGAGAATTATAGAATTAAAATATCATCATTGTATGACCCTCTAATGAATTATAAATCTAAACACTGATCACCAATAGTGCCTACCAGCAGAAAAAGAAAATACTTGATAGCATTTGTCACCAATGGAAGATTGCAACTCCACCTATGTAATAATCTAAAAAGAAGAAAATCAAACTTGAATTATCAAGTCTCTAAATCTAACTTCCAATCTGCAAGAGATAAAGTAGAAGGGGAAACTACAGATTAAAAGGCAAGTTGACCAATCACAATGTATGAATCTTATTTAGATCTTGATTACAACAAACAAGTTGGGTGACAGAGTGAAACAATGGGGAAATGTAAATACTGATTGAATCTTTGAAGATACTAAATAATTATTTAAATTTTTATGTATGAAAACAATATTGAAGTTATGTTTTGTGAAGGATTTCATCTTTTATGTACACTGAAATATTTACAGGTGAAATTATATCTGAGAGTTGCTCAAAATAATCTAGGAAGTAACAAGGGAAGCAGGTGAGGGTATAAATGAAACAAGATTGTCCATAAGGTGATAATTGTTGAAACTTGGGGACAGGGACACAGTATATTAAACTATTCTCTTTATTTTCATATATGTTTAATGTTTTCCAAAATACACTTTTTAAAAGAAGGAAACATTTTTGGAATATCTTTTATGAGGGAGGAAGAGGGATTGAGTCTAATTACAACCTTCCATGCCTACAGGAAAGAAATTGCATAGTCTGTCCCTTTTTGGAGCATTAAAGAAAAATGTGTGAATTCATAATCTTCTGGTCATTATATAAGAAATGTTCTCCTTGAACCAGCATCTGTGTCAACTTCATAAAGAATAGTATCAATAAGAGGATGACATAGCTCTTGGAACCCAAGTGATACTTATTTTCCTGGGTACAAAAATGAAACAGAATATCCATAACTCTTAAAACTCAACAGTAAGAAAACAACCTGATTTTAAAATGGGCCAAATACCTTAACAGACACCTCACCAATGAAGGTATACAGATGGCAAGTCAACATATGAAAAGATGATCTATATTATATGTCATCAGAAAAATGCAAATTAAAACAACATTGAGATACCATGATACACCTGTTATAATGTCCAAATCTGGAACTGATAACATCAATTGCTGGTGAGGATGTGGAGCAATAGAAATGCTCATTAATTGCTGATGGGAATGCAAAATGGTAACAGCCATTTTGCAAAACAGTGTGGTGGTTTCTTATTAAACTAAATATACTCTTACATGTGACTCAGGAATTGTGATCCCTAATACTATATTTGCCCAAAGGAACTGAAAATTATGTCCATCCAGAAGCCTGCATGCAGATGTTTGTAGTAGCTGTATTCATGATTGCCAAAGCTTGGAAGCAACCAAGATGTCCATAATAGGTGTATGGATTAATAAACTGTGGTGCATCCAGACAATGGAATACTATTCAGGGCTGAAAAGAAATGAGCTGTCAAGTCATGAAAAGATATGGAGGAAACTTAATTGCAACTTACTATGTGAAAGAAGCCAAACTAAAAAGCTTATATATTATATAATTTCAATAATATGCCATCTGGAAAAGGCAAAACTATGGAGATAATAAAAACAGCAATGGTTGCCAAGGGTTATTGGGAAGGCAACATGATGATTAGGCGGAGCTCAGAGGACTCTTGAGGCAGTGAAACTACTCTCTATCATACTATAATGATGGATATTCTTTACACTTCTTGAAACCCATAGACTGTACAAAAGTAAGAGTGAATGCTAATGTAAACAACGATCTGTGATAGTTATGATGCATTGGTGTGACTGTATCAATTATAACAAATGTACCAATCTGATAGGTAATGTTGAAAATTGGGAAGACTACATGTAATGTGGGGTTAGGAAGTATATGGGAAATCTCTGTACCTTTCTCCTAAGTTTGCCATGACCCCAAAACGGCTCTAAAAATTTTATCTTAAAAAAAATTAAATGGAAGTAAAAATATCATCATTGAGGTTTCTCCTTTCTTTGCTTTTTGTTGTTTATATTTTAATATTATAAATAGAGTGTTCTAGAATTTAAAAAAGAAAGCTCATCGTATAACTATGTTGAAGACTTAGAATTATTACCTGCTGTGAGTTAAAAAAAAAAAATAGATTGCCAGCATAAAATGTATCTGAAAGACATACAACATCCAAATGGAGTATCCAAGTGCAAGGTGTGAATAGAAGTCTCTCCTTCATGGGTTCCTTCTGATACTTATTTTGGACAATTTTCTGTGTAATCACAATGGCAAGAGAGCTCCCTCCAACATCACACAGGGAGAATCACTATCTTTTTCTTTTTTTTTGCTTTTCTTCTCAGCAGCACCAGTCCTGGCACTGTTCACAACACAGTATTCTTGGGACGCATTAACATACAGGTCTCATTTAGGATCAGGGAATCATGGGTTGAAAGATTCTAAGGCTCTGACTCTCTCACCGTGAGAGAAGATTTCAGAATACAAATTATATAGTGCTGAGGTAATTTGCAAGCACATAGTCTCACATTCTTCAATAGACTTGGCACAGGTTTAAAGTCTTAAACCATCTGTTCTTGGACAGCTTCACTTTTATTTCCCTTGGAGGCAGCTGGCCTCTCCTTTGGCCCTGACCCAGGGGCCAACGTTCCTTCTTGCTCAGCCCACCATCATCCCAGGCCTCCACTGAGTATTACTTCCACAGATTTCCTAGGGCCTTAGAGAGCCAGGGTCCTTTCCCAGCCTGGGGCCCAAGTCAAGTTCATGGTGCTTACATGGAAATTGTTCTAGTAGTTCCAAATGTGAGCTGAGGGTTTTCTGACCAACCTTCCTCTGGAGGTGGGCAACAACACAGTTTACCTGAGCTAAGCATCCTCCGATGATGAATGTGTTTTGGGTTTCTCTTATTTTTTTCCTTTCCTTCCTTGTACTTCAAAATTTTACAGAACTTGTAGTCTCCTCTTCTTTATACTTCTGATCACATACCCCTGAGGATTTCTCACCAGCAGTCCACATTCTAAATTTGAATCACAGTTTCTTTGAAAATGCTCAATCTCTAGCCGGGCGCGGTGGCTCAGGCCTGTAATACCAGCACTTTGGGAGGCCGAGGCGGGTGGATCACTAGGTCAAGAGATCGAGAGTATCTTGTTCAACATGGTGAAACCCTGTTTCAACTAAAAATACAAAAAATTAGCCGGGCATGGTGGCATGTGCCTGTAATCCCAGCTACTCAGGAGTCTGAGGCAGGAGAATTCCCTGAACCCAGGAGTCGGAGGTTGTGGTGAGCCGAGATCACACCATTGCACTCCAGCCTGGGTAACAAGAGTGAAAATCCATCTCAAAAAAAAAACAAAAAAAAAAAACAAAAAACAGAAAGAAAGAAAAAAAAAAAAAGAAAAGAAAATGCTCAATCTCTAACTAACTGCACCACACTGACTTGTAAACTTGTCCTCAATGTTGAACCCTTACCATAGACCTTTTGGCCCAGTAAAACATGGAGGATCATATTTCTAGACTTAAATGCAGATCTGTGACAGCTGTGTGTGGGCACATACCTAGTACCCCATCCTGATCTCCTTGGGTCCACTCTTCAGAGGGCTGGCCTTGAGATGCCTTCTGAGTGCTGATCTTCTGCACTTGCTCCTACTCTTTCAGAGAAGCAGAAGTGCCTGAGGCACTACATTCCTGGGAAACCAATAGCCAAGTACTGATTTGTGTGGAAGTTTGACAGCCCAGACTTTGCCTCAAAGAGGGACAAATCTGAGACGTAATACATATTCCCTGTGGAATCACTGTGAGACTGAGAATCTACCTGAAATGTCTCCCGGTTGTCTTATTTTGCCTTCCTAATTCTGCTGCTTCACGCAGGAATACGTCCTGAATAAATCACAAATATTAACACATGAATTCTTATCTCAGGGTCAGCTTCTCAGTAAGTCAACCTAAGAGTCCATGCCATCAAAATGTCAATATGTAATTACAGTCAATGTCTGGATTCTGCAAAACTGATCATTCTAGATTTACCAAAATTTAGGAGGAGAAAGTTTGTACCTCCATTCTAGGCAAAAGAAAAATATAGAGATAAAATAATCCCATAGTAATTTTTTATATTGTATTTTCTTTGGTGATAGTTTTTAAAAAAATACTTGCATTCAATTTTCACATCTTTAAAGAATCAAAGTGTACATATGTTTTTAAGTATAAATTTCAAGAAAAAGGATTTAACTTTTCTATATAATTAGTAGCCTGAATACATTCTCTTAACCTATATTTTTACTCCCAAATACTCTTGATTGTTTTCCTTTGTACTATACATCAGTGATCTGTGTGTGAGATTTACATTTATTGTCATAATCTGGCTATCATTTTCCATGTTTGTTCACTGCTTACAATAGCACAGTTCTAATGAGAGCCATTAGTCTAGAAGCTGCTTTACACACTGTTGAGTATATTTGATTTTATTTTCAGACACCTCATGCTTCAAATGTGAGCTACTCTTAACCCATTGGAAAGAACATGGAGATTTATGGCTAATTTAGGAAACAGAGGACTCCTATTGAGAAAAGACTTAAGTTCTCAGATCAACACTAGATATGAAATGAAGTTATTAACTAGGCATAGTGGCATGTGCTGTAGTCCCAGCTACTTGGGAGACTGAGGCAGAAGGGCAGCTTGAGTTCAAGGGTTCAAGGATGTGGTGAGCTGTGATTGCACCATACCATTCTAACTGAGGCATCAGGGTGAGACCTTGTCTCAAAACATAAAAATAAAAATAAGCTCAGTGTTGAGGTAAGAATTTCAATCACTTGTTAGAAGAATGTTCCCCATTATCCTTCTTTTAAATTTTTTCACATAAATTAAATATATAACACCTCTATATCAATTTTCAAAGCATTAAAACAACTAAAATAGCAAAATGTCACCAAACTTTAGCTTCCACTCACTTGTTATTTTGTAATCACTGTCAGTACTTCTTTTGATAAGCTGTTCTGTATTGCAATAGCAAAACCATAGAAAGAGTCATAATTGCCAGTAACATAAATTAGACGTCGTATAAGCTTTATAGAAAAAAAAAAGGACAATTTAACATTAGACAGGTTACCATGGCAAGAGACTCTGGATAGTCTGTCTCAGGGGGTCTGAACAATAAAATAACTGCCAGTGTGTAGTAGATCCATTGAATTCAGGCTCAACTGTAACATTCCTTAAAGAACTTTCCAGTTGAATGAGCTTGTGATTATTCATGGAAGAAAGTTTTTTGCAGCATCTACAAAATTTGACCTCTGCAACTTTAACTTTATGGAAAATGTTAGACAAACTTATTTTCCAGGCAATGATTTAAAAAGGACAAATATTTATGAGGTACTAGATGGTGATGTCTTAAAATGCAAGGTGAAATTAAAAACATGATTCTTCCCTCACCTAAGGGGTATGTTTAATTGCTTCAGATAAAAAATACATAGTGAAATACACATGTACATTAATGAGATATCTAAAGGGATAGTTAACATTTTATAACACATATAATTAATGATGTCTCACATGAAGCTAAAGCAAGAAGTCAGTGTGAATGACCTTCAAATTGAAAAAAGACAGGCTGAAATGTCTTCAAGTAATTATTTTGGCTGCATAAAATCTGAAGCAATGAAAGAAGTTCTAAAGTTCTTTTACAGAACCCATAGGACTCAATATACTTTGTATTCAATGAAGTCTTGGGGAAAATTATGACAAATTGTTTGTATTAAAATATGAAAACTTATAATACTGTGGTCCTCATGCATAGCCCACCTTCACCACCTTCATGAAGGAATCACAAATCAAACACTTTTTCTTGAGTTATTTTAGTAATTTTGATTGAGTATATCTAGTCTATGAGAAAAAGTTTTTCCTAAGATATTTTAATGTGCTTTTTATTTAGCAGTTCATAAATACTCCTTATATTTTTATACCAATTGATCTTTCTTCTGTATTTGTCAGAAATATCAGTGCAACTAGATGTGAAAAGTCAGTGCAACAGACTTTTCACATTGCCCATTATTTCTTAATCACACAACAAAACACCTAAGATATACTTGCAAGTTAAGAGTAGGAGTTTGGTTGAAATCCTAGCATGATTCATTGCCACAGGGATAAAATGTAAAGCACCCGAGGGGCCGAAACTTTCTCCCAGCATGTTGAGGCTTTCTGGCTTTGGCTGTTTGTTCAAATATAGGCAAGAAAGTTGTGAAATTTAGCTCATCTGTGTCCGTGGCCAGTTTCCTTTGCCCTATAGCCTCTTTATCACTGAGAGATTCACCCCAGCTGGCTCTTCCAAGTCTAGTCTTAGGACTGCCCTTTGTTGTTTTGGCTGCTCAGCAAACTTTTCCACAAAAGGCCAAAACAAATAGCACCATTGACAGGCCTTACAAAACGACTGTTACTCTGCCAGCAGACTTGCAAACCCTCAGAGGTCTCCAGGGGTGAACTGAGTCTAACTAAGTCTAGAGTTCTGGAGCTCTCTGCTGCCAAAGGGCCAATGCTTTTCTCATAAACAGAAGGTGTAGGATAATTTCAGGATGACTTTTCTGACTCATTTATAGATCTTGCCCAAGACCTAAGTATAAGAGAAGTAAAAACAATGTCCCTCTAAGAGGAGACAGGTAGATAAATAAATGACTGCTCAGCCTCATCAGGATATTAACAGAATTCCAAACATACCTGGCTACACCTGTCCAGTAAAAACCACTGCATGGTATTTTTAAGTAACATAGCACTTTACTAACTAAAAATGGGAAACCATCAGAGGACTCTGAGAAAAAGTGCTGTTTTCAAAAAGCTATTCTGGCTGCTCTGAGGAACACTGGCTGAAGAGGAGGAGAATGGGAATGAGGGGATGAGTCCAGAGGCTGTTGGTATAGGGAAAACAAGATGGTGGCTTGGTTTAAAGTGCTGACATATATATTATGCCTAGAAGAAACAATATTTCATATTAGAAGAGTTATGTGAAGACCTCCTTCATGGCTAAAATGACATAGCAGAGCTGGTTACTAAGGCTACATCTAGTACTCCCAGATAGAACCAAGTCATCTGTATGCCTATTAGCTAATTTCTCTGTGCCTCAATTTCCTCTTCCTTACAATGGGTAGATAGTAAAGCATGAGGCTGTTTTGAGAATTAAAAGCATCAACACATGGAAAGCTATTAGAACAGAGTTTTACACATAAAATTTATGAAAAATACCAGCTATTATTATTAATTTGCCATTCTCTATGTTATAAAGTGACAGATGAGACAGCACAAATCAGTCTTTCATGATTTACATTAAATTATTAAGATAAAATGTAAAAAGAAGAATAAGAAGAAGACATCCTTGTTTTACCCCACTGGTACATATTATCTGTAATGAGCCAGTCCTTCTCCTTACTTTGGTCTTATAGCACCATGAATGCCTCTATTCAATGTAACTCAGTTTAATTCACTGCTGATTTCTGCCCACACAGTCATAATACAGAGTTTTTAAAGGACACAGACAAGATTTTGTTATACTAACAGATTTTATTTCCTTTCAGGGAGAAGTTACGGTATTCCTTTCCCTCTCTCCTTGGAACTTCTAAGGAATCTCTCATGATGTCCATGTCTCCCCTTCATGGTTTCAGCCCTTGCTAGGCAGCATACCTCCCCACTTGTCCCTAGCAATCACTGGGCCACCTCCATCATGGTTCTAGTTCTCACCTGAGCCCAGTTTCTGGTTTCTGGTAACCACACATTCATCTGATATCCTTCCAGTCCAAGAGAAATTAAAGCTCCTTGAAGTATAATCTCTGGGCTGCTTCACACACAGAATTTCTGAGATCCTGATGTATGTCTGGGTTGTACCCTGTTTCACTTCTCTGATTTTCATCACCTGATGATCAGTTCCTTAATTTAATTCCTTCTCCTTGAAAGGTTGAGAGTGATTTCCATTTTCCTGACTAGACATTAAATGATATTTGGAGAGTTCTATTTGTACTGCTGATAATATGTGTAGAGTTGATCAGGTGAAACACATTGGCAAAGATCAGAGCCCACCATTTACAACATTACATAAACATCTAGAAGCAAGAAATCTGTTTTGAGTACTTTATCATGAACTTTCAAAATGATTTTAATAATCTTTAAACTTTTTTTTTAAAAGATAATAGCTGTTTTTTTAAAAAGGAAGTTTAAAAAATAAGACTTTAATTACTATTAATATAACTCTCCTGCACCATACTTGTGCATATCATAGTAGTGTTGGGACTTGGGGGCAAGGTGAAGTACTTACATTTAAACTAAATTTCACCCTATTAGGTGAGCCTTTTATGATCACATGGACACCAATGTAACACTGAATCAAGAACACAGAGCTTGAGAGAGATGGGAAGGAGGAAATGAGGATCTATTAATCAAGACTCATTTGACCCCTGGCCTACTGACAATGGCAGGGACAGTTACTAAAGAGTAAGACACAAGGTTTGTAATCTGGGAGCTTTCTGCTAGCATGGAACAAGAAAAGAAAGAGGGAGAGAACAAAAGAGAGAAGATGAACCCCAGGGGCAGAATGGATGCACTCCTCTGAAATACACTGAGGCATCCAACTCCATTATTCCACTCTAATTCCTAAATAATCTCTCCTCAAAGACACATCTCTTGAGCTATTTCTTCGTATCCAGGAGCACAGAGCACTGATTGTCCTCTGCCTATGACAAAACCAGGATGCTGTTCATGTGACTAATTAAATCTGGCAAAATTAATTATACTCTTCATGGTAATTGAGAAGACCTCAAAAAATATAAACCAAATGTTCCAGAATCATCCAGTTTGAAATAACATCTCAAACTGGATGATGAGTGAAATTCAAGGCCAAATCATTCTGCAGCTTCTAGCTGCATCAGCCTCACTCCCATGGAGCACATTTGGAGAGTTCAATTTTTAAAAAAGATTTAAATTAACAATGTATTTTACAAACGTCTACTGTAAATTCAAAATCAGAATAGATTAAAAAGTCTATCTCAGTTTGAAGTTAATGATAAGACCAGGTGTGGTGGTTCACACCTGTAACCCAGCAATTTGGGAGGCTGAGGTGGGTGGATCACCTGAGGTCAGGAGTTCAAGACCACCCTGGCCAACATGATGAAACCTCATTTTTACAAAAATCCAAAAATTAGCCAAGCATGATGGTGGATGCCTGTAATCCCAACTACTTGGGAGGCTAAGGCAGGAGAATAGCTTGAACCCAGGAGACAGAGGTTACAGGGAGCCGAGATCACATCATTGCACTCCAACCTGGGTGACAGAGTGAGACAACATCTCAAAAAAATAAAAAATAAAATAATAAAATGCCAAAAAGTGTAACAAAATTATAAACCAACTAACAAACACAAAGTTGAGAAAATATTACAGGTATATGGTATAGAGTGTTAGAAATGTATAAAAGAACCTAGTTTCATTATATTTCTCATGTATCTAAAAAAAATTGATTTGAATGGTTTCTGCCTTAATTCCTAAACAAGATATATCTCTTGAGCTCTCTTACCCACGAGCATAGAACAGTTTGCACACTGTGTATGAGGATATTGCACACTGTGTATGAGGATACCAGGATGTTGCTCTCATGACTTGAATTAAATTTTGTCAGAAATCAATTATAGTTGACCCTTGGATAACACAAGTTTGATCAGCATGGGTTCACTTACACGTGGATTTTTTTCTGCCTCCATATTTCTTAGATAGCAATGCCAAGCCCTCTTCTTCCTCCTCCTCTGGCTTCTCAATATGAAGACAATGAGGATGAAGAACTTCTTGATGATCTACTTCACCTTCCTAGTCAACTAACCTACTTCTTGATGATCTACTTCACCTTAATGAACAGTAAATATATTTTATTTTCCTTATCTTCTCAATAACATTTTCTTTTCTCTAGCTTACTTTATTCTAAAAACAGAGTATATAATGCATATAACATACAAAATAGGTATTAACTGATTGTTATCAATAGGGCTTCTGATCAACAGTAAGCTATTAGTACTTAGGTTCTGGAAGAATTAAAAGTTACACATTGATTTTTGACTACACAGTGGGTCAGCACTCCTAATCCCTGCATTGCTCAAGGGTCAACTGTATACCAAATAATATTCTCTACTGGAAGGATCTTTTATTTTTTTTTATCTCTCCTTTCTTTCTCTGTCTCCTCTTCTCCTTTCTCTTTCATCTCATTCTCTTCCTTTTCCACCTCGTCATTCTGCTTCATATTTCTTTACTTAGCATAAATATGGTCCTTGACACTCAAGTTTTCACTCCACTCCTGGAGTAGAGTCTTTTCACCAAAGAAGAATTTCTGGACTGTAGAAAGGTAGGTTGGAATTGAGGGATAAGATGTGTGTTGACAGTGGGGAGAGAGCCACATCAAGGGGTTTGGATGCCATCCAGCAGAGAGTGTGAAACCAGTGAAGGTTTGAATGCAGGGTCAAGTGCAAGCTGTACTTTATTCAAAGGCCTCTCTGGCAGCGGCACACAGGATGCTTGGAAGCTAGAGAGAAACCAAAGCGAGGACAGAAGAGAAGAGGGAGCTAATTTATATCCAAGCAACACATAATAAAAGGCTGAAGTACGATAGCAGCAACAGACCTGAAAAGAGATGATTCAGGAGTCATTTTTGAAGCATTAATTATAAAATTTGGCATCCAACAGAATATAAAATGTCAGGAACAAATGATGCCAAGGTAGTGAGCTAAACATTGAGTTAAATGGCAGCATTTCTCAGGGTGGAGGGTGGAAAATAGGCCAAGGAGAAAGAAGACCTCATAAAAAATGTGAAAGGAAAGAATGGAGAGAGAGGAGAGATGGAAAAATACTGGGAATGAAAATGATGATTAATATAAAATGAAATGTATAAAAATGGTTATATTCTATGGGGTTGTTTAATCCATAAAAGGAATTTTCTCAGGTAAACTGTCAAATCCTTAAAACCTAGATGCCTAATCTAGGGTGTGTGTTAATTTGTCTGTGTGGGAGCTACTGCCCATGTACACTTCAGGACATTTATTTGCTGTTGCAACAGCATTAGCATAGAAATGGTCAGAAGATATGCAAAAGGGTTTCTGAAGGAAATTCCCACTCCTTAGTTTTTCTGCTCTGATTCGGATACAAAATTATCCATCTGGAAATATTTGGGCACAGTTCACCCTTCCTCGAGTCAGAAGGATGAATTAACTTAACTCTTGGTGCCTCTTGCAATGCTCTGATCATCTGACCAAGGGCTCTGGGCTCAGTTTCAGCAGCTAACAGTCACAATGGAAATCCAACACTAAAGCAGACTGGAGAATCACTGTTGGAATCAAGGTACTTTGTCACTTTGAGAACACAGTAAGGAACATAAGCAGTCTATTGATAAAGTTGTTTGCCTACCATTTTCAGCACCAGAGATTTAAAACTGGGCAGGAAACACCTTTGAAAATGATAATCCCAAAAGTCTAAAACTAATAGAGTGTTTTCATCTGCTATCAATTCTCTGGGATTTTTGGTCATTTGGATTTTGGCATCAAATTATCTAAATGCATTCTCAAGGTGATAAGAGGAACAATTAAATTCTAGAATCTTATTTTCTTTTTCTTTTTTTTTTTTGAGACAGAGTCTTAACCTGTCCCCCAGGCTGGTGTGCAGTGGCACAATCTTGTCTCACTGCAACCTCTGGCCCCTGGGTTCCAACGATTCTCCTGCCTCAGCCTCCCAAGTAGCTAGGATTACAGGTGCCTGCCACCACGCCTGGCTAATTCTTTGTATTTTTAGTAAAGACGGGGTTTCAGTATGTTGGCCAGGATGGTCTCAAACTCCTGACCCTGTGATCTGCCCACCTGAGCCTCCCAAAGTGCTGGGATTGCAGGCATTACAGACATTAGCCACTGTGCCTGGCCTAGAATCTTATTTTCAAATAATTATTCTTAAAATGCTTTTAGAGAAAGCTTTTATACAAATACAATTTTTCAGTAATTAATCAGTACTATTTCAAGTAAAATATTTCAGTAAAATGTCCACTCATTTTAAGTCTCAGAAACCTCTTTTTTAAAATGTTATGTTTTCTTCCAGTACGTTGGTTTACCTTACACATAACCATTTCTCCCCTAAATGATGTCATAAGGATTTATTATAACAATTAATTTTGTACTTGTTCTGCCTAAGGCTCTCAATTAGCATTGATGTAAAAAGGCACAATTTTATTATGCTAAATTATCTCACATATAATATGTGATTAGGACTAAATAGTGTTAGAAGTCAACGTGTCTATAAATAAATTCATATTAGAGGGCTGAATGAATGAACATCATGTTTTCATCATCTTTTGAAATTGTATTAACTGTGAGGTTTCAAGATCCCATGAACGTATGACACCTTAGAAGCAGTAAAGTGCTAAGTTGGGCATATAAGGATATTCATAAATAGCCTTATTATAGCAAAGGACTCTCTTAGTGGTGCACCTCACGTTGGCAGCTACCTGAAATAACACTAACCAGTTCTCTTTCCTCCCTCAGCTTCATGGAAGTATTCTGCTAAGTCTTTGAATCTCATTCTGAGATTTCCAACTGATGAAGTAATAATGTCTTAAATGTATATAACATATATAGGACTTTCCTTGGAGAGTTGATTGGCATAAGTACAAATGATGAAATAGTATATATCTGTTATAGTATATCCATAGTTTATAACCACATTCCCATAACCACATATTGTAGACTTTAAAAGTAAGGGCTAAGTCAAGGTCATGTAGTTAAAAATGAATTTTTTAACACTAAGTCTAGAGTTCCATTCATTACCTTATCTTTATTAACTTAGAAGTCACACTCAGCATGTATTATAACTTTAAAGTTTGCAAAACATGGGCTAGTGTCTGAATCAAGATATCATGCCTTCCAAGCAGCTTGCTTAATAAACCTATTTGCTCAGAACCTAATGCCAACTTAAAAGAATTCAAAGAACTTGGATTAGGTTCTTTTAATAGCTCCCATTATGACCTACTAAATTAAATTACAAATTGAAATGCAGCTGAAATAACTCTGTAACTAGTGGGTTTTTTTTTTTTTGTTTGTTTTTTTGAGATGGAGTCACTCTGTCGCCCAGTCTGGAGTGCAGTGGCATGATCTCAGCTCACTGCAACCTCTGCCTCCCAGGTTCAAGCAATTCTCCTACCTCAGCCTTCCAAATAGCTGGGACTACAGATGCCCACCACCACATCTGGCTAATTTTTGTATTTTTAGTAGAGATGGGGCTTCAACATATTGATCAGGCTAGTCTCGAACTCCTGACCTCAAGTGATCCAGCCACCTTGACCTCCTAAAGTGCTGGAGTTATAGGCGTTGACATATCACACCCAGCCAACTAGTGTTTTTTGTTTGTTTGTCTGATGTTGTGGCATGTCAAAGTACTTTTTTTTCTGGCTTGTTTATTTATTTATTTATTATTCTTTAAGTTCTGGGATACATGTGTAGAATGTGCAGGTATGTTACATAGGTATACATGTGCCATGGTGGTTTGCTACACCCACCAATCTGTCATCTACGTTAGATATTTCTCCTAATGTCATCCCTCCCCTAGTACCCCAAACCCTGACAGGCTTCTGTGTGTGATGTTCCCCTCCCTGTGTCCATGTGTTCTCATAGTTTAACTTCCACTTATGATTGAGAACATGCAACTAGTGTTTTTATGACTAATGAAAAGCTTTCAGCTGAGCACTGTGGCTCATGCCTATAATACCAGTGCTTTGAGAGGTTGAAGCAGGAGGATTGATTGAACCTAGGAGTTTAAGACCAGCCTGGGCAACATAGTGAGACCCCATCTCTACAAAATAAAATAAAATAATTCCCCAGACATGGTGGGGTGTGCGTATAGTCCCAGCTACTTCAGAGGATAAGACAGGAGGATCACTTAAGGTTGAGGCTGCTATCTCAATAATGAAAAAAAAAAAAAAGATTAAAAAAGTTTTTAATGTCTAACACTCATCTCTGGAATATTTATTTTCATAAAGGGAAATCCATTTGCTAAGTTCTAATGAGATATTTGTAAGGTTAAGTCTTTACATTTGGGTTTTTCTTAAGAAAATCCCAGCACCAAGATCAGAGAAGTGTGGGATATGGATAGGATTCAAATTAGTACTATTCCAATTAGCATAGATTTCAATTAGCGCTATTGATCTTTCCCTACATGCCAGAGTCTGTATTAGGCCCCTTCATAAACATTATAACATTTAATTCTCCCTCGAACATGATGGGATATGTATGGCAATCCCAGCTTAACAGATGATGAAATTTCAGGATTCTGAGACTTTTTGATATTTTGTCCAGAAGCTTAGTAGCAAAATAAGTTGCTGTCATCATCTCACATTGAGGCTCAAGGATAAGCTAGTGTATGATAAAATTTTAACATTTATCATGAATGGTTAAAGCATTTAGAAATTAGGCTGACATTAATTAGAAAACTAACTTATGTTTGAATAAAATAGAATTTGGCTGAGCTGTGGCAATGGAATAGATTGTGAAACTTTACTGTATAACTGTTTATTAGAGTAAATATTACTTGTACACTACAAACAATGGAAATATAAGAAAATGGTAGGAAGACTTTAATCAGATTTCTTTGAAATCTGTCAATATTCACTTATTTTAACTTGATGATGGGTCTCCATGATGCTATGGCAGAAATCAATAATGATTATTATTACGGCAAACATGTATATTGTACTCACTACATGCCATATACATCCTATATGTTCACTCATTTAGTACTCACAACAACAACTTGATTTATGGGTTATTATTATTCCCATTTTAGAGATGAAGAAATTATAGCACAGAGAGGTGAAGAAACCTTCCAAATTTACACAGCTAGCAAGTGACACATAACCCAGGTAGTCTTCCTCCTGAACAGAGACCCTTTAACTCTACTCTGTATCCCACATATTTTGGATTCCTTATAGTCTAGTTCAATGACCTATGAAGTAATAGGTGATTTTCCTAGTTGTGCTTTAGCACTGCAGTTCCAAATTGGTAGTCCTGAAAAAATTGGAGAACCAAATTAATTTCAATTAAATTCAACACATATTTTTTGAGTGTCTGTCATTTACCAGAAAATCTTCTGAATGCTAAGGATTCACCAGCTACCTCTGTGCCACTGAAATGGCAGAAGATAGAAAAAAAAATCTTCACCTGGATTCTCCATAAAACAGAGTCTACTACAAAAGCTTAATTAAGTGAAAGTGGTTAATTTAGGAGTATGATCTCAGGAGACAGGAGTTGGGGACAGGGGAAGTGAAAGAAAAACCATGACAGAAACATTCAATGGATGCAGTAAGTCAGCCACCACTCTGGTTGACTAGGTGTTCTATCCCCTGGGACACTTTGTGAAAAGCATTCCTGTTACCTGTCTGAACTCATCTCCTGTGACTTTCTTGTTCCAAGCAGACACATTTCCTACCTTTAAGCCTTTGAACCTGTGATTTTCTCTGCCTGAAGTGGTCTCCCTCCAGATATAGGATGATTAACTCCTTTCATTTTTTAAGATTTTTCTCATAAGTAATGTTCTCAGTGAGGTCTTCACCCCGTCAAGAATAACGTCCCCCCAACGCTTCCCATAGCTCCCATTGCCCCTCCCTCCTATGGTCTTCAACTTGATGTTTATCACTTTTTAATACTTTCCTTAACTCTAGTGCTTATTGCTTGCCTCTGCCACTAGCATGCAATCACCTGCAGCTGTGCCAAGCACATAACATCTTCTCAGTAGGTTTTTGCTGAATGAAAAAATAAAACGGTTTCAGAGACATCCATATGCCTCAAGGATAGTTACAACAATTATAGCAAAGATCTGAAAAAGTAAAACATTCAGCTTTTGACAATCAAATGTAATTTTTGAGTTCATAGAAGTCAATAAGGTTCAGTATTAGAATGTTTGCAAACAAAACATTTTCTAAATTTATTAATACATTAAAAACAATGTCAAAAAAATTGAATGGCAGGTTTTCATTGTAGACCACAGAGAAAAGGAAACCCATGATCTCACATCAGGAAGTTATTTCAAAGAGGAATAAGGAGCAGAAAACCATTCCCTTTCAGGAAAGGTGATACTGGGAAGAAAAAGAGAGGCACAGAAAATAGCCTTTCAGACATATATTATATTCTGCCCACACTCCTCAGGGTTAAAATTATGGGAGGATGGAATATTAGGTTGAGAGAATTGCCAAAAATGGAAAAGCTTTGTTCCATGTTCCACTTGGTATCCTGGTAATAGGTTACCATGAAATAAACCTCACACTGATACAGGGAGTGGAAAGGAGGGTTATTAGCAGGGGAGGCAGTGAAGGGATGTGGTTAAACAGTTCCTCCTCGGGCAGTATTCGTGACTCCACAAAGCCTGCACATAGCATAAAAGAGACCCAAAAGTTCCTGTCTGTATAAAGCAGACACTACTAGTATTTCAAAGACTAGCTAGGTGCTCACGCAACATGGTTGCAAGAGGAGGTCAAAGTCCTCCTATAGCTAAAGATTTCCAAATGGGCACTCAAACTTGGGAGCAAGTGCCACTTCCACTCCCCCACTGACTCACTGACTGAATTATCAAAAAATTATATTAGTTATAGATAAATAAAAATCCACACATTCTTTGCACATCTGTACAATGAATGAATTTTCTACCCTACAACTATAGCGTATACATCACCACTTACCTCCCTAAACAGTTCTAAAGTGCTATGATCCATTCCAGACCAATTTAACTAATCAATTCCTTACGTGCTACTTCACTTTGCTTAATAAAGGAACAGAACAATTTCTACTACAGTCTACTAGTCTGAGAAAATATGTGTAGAAAGGAAAAATGAGCTTTTATAGTGACTAAAATGTTGACCGTCAACATAATCAGGTGTATACTAAATACAAAAACATAGATATAGAAAAAATATATACACATAGTCTGCTTTCTTATTCCATGGTTCCAAAGAAATTTAAGACAGACTTTTCTCCATATTAATGGTTCGGTCAACCAATACTCAAAATAGAAACTGACACCCTGAAGCATTTCCAAATGGAACACTAACCAAATATATTGCCATGTGACTTTAGGTTAAAATAATGAATCAGGATCTCTCTTAATAAATGTAATACTTCTGAATGAAAAAAAAATCTTCTTTTAATTTGATGTTAATTTTCTTCTTTGCATGTTTGTCTGGGAAAGACCAGGTCCATATAATCTATAACAGGATCTCAGTTTTTGCATTGGTCATGTAATAAAGGAATTTAGTCCAGCCATTGGTGAATCTAATTACTATTTTTGAAATAAAAATAAGGAGTTATATCCTGTTGTTTTCGTTTGACAGTCACTGATAGTTTCCTGGCTAAGTCATTAAGCTAATGCCATAGCAATTACCTAAATTAAAGGCTGGAGTACAAGACTCACTGGGGAAGATGGTCATGAAGACCTATTAACTAATCAAAACCAACTACTCTATTCATCTTATGAAAATTCTCTACACAACAAGCAGGCAAGAATTATTAAAATACCATTTGGCAAAATTAGGTCTAGGTATTCAAGTCACTTAAAATATTATAACTGGTTTTAATGCATACATCAACATCAAAGACATTCTGTGAGAAATCCAAAGGTAAAGTAAGAATAATGTATATTTTATTGTTTTTTTCCATTAAAATACTAAAAATGTTTGTACATTATTAAAAATGGTTGATTTACCCCATTAAAATAATTTATAAAAATTTTCTTCTCACTGCAAATGCTACTCCCTGGCTGTTGATTTTATACTTAATCATTGATATTGCTCCCTTTCTTCTAGTACCAGTTCTCATCCAATTACAGTTGCTACTAAATTGCAGTGTATCATACTCAAAAGACATATTCTCTGTGGTTTCTTTAATGTGAAAATGACTAGAAGTGAATGCAAATATTAGTGCTAGCAGTGAATTCAATAATTGGAAAGTACTGCTGCAAGGTCAAGACAAGTAAATAAATAATCAAGAAATAGATCTGGTGGCTTTTATGTTCAAACAGAGTAATAATTAACCAGTTGATTTAGAGAAATATAATCTTTCCATCTCATTTAACATTACAGAAATTTCTAAGTCCAAGAGCAAGGTAATCAACAAATTATAGTGAAGTGTTTCCTTTAAGATTATAAAAATTAATAGCTCAAAAAGTAAAGTTAAACAATCATTAAGTTGAAGCAAAATTCCAAAGTTAAAAATTATTAATCACAATTAAGTTATTAAAAGGTATGAAACCTAAACTGAATTTCATTATGTTTTTGATAATGTATCACTTTCAAAAAGTTGAAATATTGACTAAAACATATAAAGAATAAACATGTGTAAAACATTTATTTAGCTCATTAATGAGGAAAACAGAGAATATTAAACCTGGTTTCAAGGGCAGAAATAGCAAAAACCACCAGTCTAGACATCAAAAACTTGTTCTTTTCAGTGGGCATAAAGTATTTCCCAATTTACTTAAGGTTACAACTGTACAACAACAACAAATCCCCGAAGATTATTTTTGAAAACAAGAGAAGACTGGTCTCATTTTAGCTTGACATATGATTGTAGCGCAATGTGTAATTAATCTCCTTGCTAAGGTAGGTATATCTAGAGCCATATCATGTTGAACAACTACCTAGGCTAGAAAATTAACTTCGGTGAAAATTTCATAAAGAATCTCAAATTACATTTTTAATAGATTAAGTATTCCAAGTTTTTCAAAATTGCTCTTGTTGGTTGCTTTAGTCTGAAGCTAGGAAACCAAACCCACAATACTCATCTCAACAGATTTTAGCTATAGTATCTATAAATTTGAGTATATTGTTTTCTGCTCAAGGTCCCTAAAATACTGTGCAGTGTGGACTGTTAAGAAGTAATGGTATTAATCGCCTATAAGATCTCAAATGCAAATCCGAACATTTTTTCTGGGACTGTTTTGTGGACTTAGGTTTCACCTATGAACTGCAACCTTTGTTCTTTCATGGTGGTCTTGTCAGAACTGATGAATTAAGATTTATTCTCATATCTAACACTTCCAAGAATGGTCTTGGTTGCACAATCAGTTTGTCTATGTCCTGGTGAAAAGAAGGACGGATTTTCATTGAGCCTGTACAATTAACTATATTGCCCTAACAAAAGATCAGAAAGACTGAAGAAAGTATTCTGTTCCCCAATTCTGAAGCCTTAGGGAAAATGTTACCATTTAAAGAGTGTTTCATTTTAATTTACAAAAGTATAGTCTACTGTATAAAGAGTTAAGGAGAGATTCAGAAAAAAAGGTGAGGAGGGGTTTCTCATATACCCATCAGAAAAAAGAGCACTAAACATAATATCAGCAATTAGATTTTCCTACTCTTTAAAGCTTAGATATTAGGTCAGCAGTTTGCTTTTATGAGGTTGTCCTCAGGACTAAAAAGAGAGTAACTAAAATCCTGACTCAGTCTTCCAGTACTATCTGACAGTTGTCTAAGTGGTGACACATAAGATCCCTATTCTATATCCATAAGCGTTTATTTTGAGGTATGAGTCGTTAAAAGTATAATAAATGAAGTATTTTTAAGTATAACATAATTGCATTCATAGTATTTAGGGAAGGTAGAGATTCTTTTTGATATGCCAAGTATTCCCATGCAGATTTTACAATAGTGTACAGATATTTAAGAAATATAGAATATAACTCAATTATTTACATCTTCCTGTTTTATGAAGTAAAAGAAAAAAGTTTTTGATTGTCCATGGCCCTGGGAAATTCCAAAAATAGTTTAGATATAAAATTTATACTTAAAATAATACTTCTTACATTGTAGGATCTGATCTGAGGTAGAAAAAATCATAAGAGTTTTCAGTAGATATTTGATCACTTAGGAAAGACCCACAGATGCCTGCAGTGAATGGTTTTGATTGGCTACCTATTAGTGAAAGTGGCAGGCCAGGCGCGGTGGCTCAAGCCTGTAATCCCAGCACTTTGGGAGGCCGAAGCGGGTGGATCACGAGGTCAAGAGATCGAGACCATCCTGGTCAACATGGTGAAACCCCCGTCTCTACTAAAAATACAAAATATTAGCTGGGCATGGTGGCTCGTGCTTGTAATTCCAGCTACTCAGGAGGCTGAGGCAGGAGAATTGCCTGAACCCAGGGGGCGGAGGTTGCGGTGAGCCGACATCGCGCCATTGTACTCCAGCCTGCGTAACAAGAGCGAAACTCCATCAAAAAAAAAAAAAAAAAAAAAAAAAGAAAAAAAAAAAGAAAAAGAAAAAAGAAAGTGGCAATAAGATATTTTAAATTAGAACTGAGGAAATGTTATTTTGTTTGTGAATAATCATGGACACGAAAAACAGACACACTACCACATATTATTAAAAATTATTAAGGAGAGACAGAATCCCTGTTCTGGGAGCAGATTACACAGAATATTATTACCTCTTGTTAAGAGCAAATGGAATTCTCTAAGACTTACTTGCAACTTTAATAGAGAGCAAACCAAATTCTAGTTTTACATAAATGTAATATTTGACAGAGGCTCATTCATAAGCTGCTACTTTAAAAATTATCTTATGAATAAAACCATCAAACCTTAACACATTTGCCAAAATTTTAACACATTATAATACTTCTTTTTAATTTTAATTTTAATAAATCAAAGCAACTAAAATCCACTTTCCACAAAACTTCTACAGTTGTCTATATCTATTCACATTTATTTTTTACTATCTTCTTTCATACTTTATAGCAACCAGCCATTTTCCTTAGGATAACACTACTTTCCCTTTCCTTTTATCAACGAAAACAAGTTTCATTACCTTGATTTACAATCATAGCTCTCCAATTGTTTTTAGTAACATTTCAATCACCAATATGAATTTAATCCTTAACCAAAGTAAACAACTTCATTTCACAGAGATAACTGAGATACACGTAATTGAGACATTTTCGTCATACCCAAGCATTTTAGCAAATCATCAAAAACTGTAATCAAATACAACATGACTTTATACATGCATTCTTTTTGTACTTTCTTAAAGCAACAGAAAGTAATATGCATGTTAGCATGACCCTTAGAAATTACCTGAGAATCCAAATAACATCCACCAACTAATTCGATTTAATTCAAATTCCAGCTCTTGAAGTTAACCAAGGGGCTTGAAAATTATTTAAATGGATACATTACAGAGATAATTCGTTCTTTTTTAAAAAGATTGTAAGAATTGTAGTTCAATTTACATAATTATTTTTTCTTAAGTTATTTATTTATTTATATATTTTTGAGACAGAGTTTCACTGTTGTTACCCAGACTGGAATGATCTCGGCTCACCACCACCTCTGCCTCCTGGGTTCAAGCAATTCTCCTGCCTCAGTCTCCAGAAGAGCTGGGACTACAGGCGCGCACCACCATGCCCAGCTAATTTTTGTATTTTTAGTAGAGACGGGGTTTCACCTTGTTGACCAGGACAGTCTTGATCTCTTGACCTCATGATCCACCCGCCTCAGCCTCCCAAAGTGCTGGGATTATAGGCATGAACCACCACGCCTGGCCCTTCAGTTATTTTTTCTTAAATTATTTGAGAATAATGTTAGCTTATCCAATCAAGAAATAATACAAGAAATGTGGAAATCCAGATTAATCTCCATGAAAAACAAATTCAAAACTTAAATTAAAAAACAAATAAATAAATGTTTATATTATACTTCACACAGGTGAAAGATATATTGCTGTTTTTTGAAACTAAAATTTTTAAAGGTCTATTTTTTTTTCCATCAATTGACTTTGATTATGAAAACTTAACTCTAAAATAGAAAGGTTTCTGGTTGGCCAGTTTCTACAGGAAGAGCTTTCTGTTTCAGAGTCTAGTTCTTTTAAAGGTTTAGAACTTTAGTCTTTTTATATTCCAGGAATTCTGGAAATCTGAGATGTATGTAAGTTCTTATCCTTAATAAATAAAAAGAGAGCTCTGTTATTTTAAGAGACATTGTAACAGATATGTAATACCTTTCAGATATATGAAAATATTCTACACTCAGTCAATGAGAGGCAGTCTTTTCACTGTTACAAGTCACATGGAAAGCCTGGATACAAATATAAAACATGTATCAAAAATTTATTTAACTTGTTAATGAGGAAACTAGCAATGTAATAAATGCCATTTCAAGAGCACACATGGGGAATTACTAAAGAAAAGAAGGGCTGGGCACAGTGGTTCATGCTGGTAAAACTAGCATTTTGGGAGGTCAAGGTGGGAAGATCACTTGAGCCCAAGAGGTCAAGTCCAGCCTGGGCAACATAGTGAGACCTCCTCTTTACCAAAAACAAAACAAAACAAAACAAAACAAACGAACAAATTTAGCCAGGCAAAGTAGTACGTGCCTGTAGTTCTAGCTATTTGAGAGGCTGGGGAGGGAGTATCGCTTGAGTCCAGGGAATTGAGGCTGCAGTGAGCCATGATCATGCCACCACACTCTAGCCTGGGCAACAGGGCCAGACCCTGTCTTGAAAACAAGAAAAAGAGCCAGATGCAGTGGTTCCTGCCTGTAATCCTAGCACTTTGGGAGGCTGAGGCAGGTGGATCACCTGAGGTCAAGAGTTGGAGACCAGCCTGCCCAACATAGTGAAACCTTGTCTCTATTAAAAATACAAAAAAATAGCTGGGCATGGTGCCAAGCACCTGTAATCTAGGGAGGCTGATGTAGGAGAATCACTTGAACCCGGGAGGTGGAGGTTGCAGTGGTGGAGTTGAGATTATGCCATGGCACTCTAGCCTGGGCAACAAGAGTGAAACGAGAGAGAGAGAGAGAGAGAGAGAGAGAGAGAGAGAGAGAGAGAGAGAATTTAAAAAAAAAAGAAAAGAATAATATTGGAATAACATTGCTAGGTTAGATACAAAACCGATCAATGTCCTATAGAGAAATCAATAATATTCTTAGAGCTATTTTTTCTACTAGACAAAATCCTTTGGGTAGAGATGCAAGATCCTTTGCATCTCTACCCAATTAAAACCCAGAAGTTAACATGTAACTTCACAGCCTAGGTTCTAATCATAGTAAATAGTATATGAAACAAAGGAGCGTTCTTCTATGGAGTTAAACTACCTTTAAGTGGACCTATTAGACAAAGCTTCAGCATGGCACTGAAAGGATATGTGATCCTTTTTGCTTCATTTCTAAAGTGTAATTTTTCATAACAATGTTTAGTTATAAGTTGGGATTCTTGATAAACATGAGAGTTCCTGTGTCTTCAACTAATCAAAATAAGAAAACTTAAATAGATGTTTATTTGCACCAAAATTCATACTATGTATCAAAAGTTCATACTTAGGCTAAACTTCATTTGCTGTCTGATACCAACAGAGATATTCTTAAAATACTGGAGGTCACGAGGAGAAATTTGATCATAAGGTTAGAGAGGAATCAAACCGATATGAGTGATACTGGGTTTCTGGGGGCAGAGAGCATTCTAAAAATCAAGACTAATAGATATTTGTTTCAAAGGGTAATATAGGATATAATTTGAGTCTAAATGGAACACAGAAATGTTCAGATGTGTCTGAAGAACTAATTAGGTAGGCCACAGGAGTTGACTCCTGTGAGTTCTAGGGTGGAAGGAATGTTGAACAGAAAGCTGAAGGAGTTTAAGAAATACAAGAATTAAAAGCCTATTGGTGTAGTACAGAGCCTGACTTCAGGATATTGAAGACTCCAGGAATGGGCATCTCCCTGGCATCTTGAGGACTTACAGCTATGAGAGCATCAGTGATGATTTTCCGTGATCCAGAGAGATGTGTGCTTATGGTGTGGCCCTGCAGCAATAGTAGTGGAGAGCTCTTGCCCTCAAGTAACCGAGAATAGAACGGAGTAACATAAGAACACTATCCACAAGCTCAAATTAAACACAATTTCACCTTTAACCTCAAGATCTCCAGAAAATCTATGAGCAACATTTGTGGGGCTATAGCCACTGCATTAGCCAAGAAGGACATGAGTCGACAAAATACAGGTTTTCAATACTACATGAACATTTGTACCCAAAAGTAGACAGTCTAGTGAAAAAGAGAGCTATTGAGAGAGAAAAAATTGGTTGAACGATTTCTGATATTTTAGAATAAAAAGTAAACTTACCCTGGTGTGCATTTAGATAGCTAAGCTTTTTCTTTTATGACATATGAAGACCTATTAGCACACTGATGGGTTTTTGTGTTTTGTTTTTTGGAGAGTATTTTTTATATTTTTAAACAAGTAAACAACAGTTGCTTATAGTGGGTATTTAATTATATATCCTTTTCCTAACCTTTGTTCAAAACATTTAATAAAAGGGAATAAGAACAAAAAAAAATGATATTTGGAGTTGCCCAGGTGATAAAACAGGTTAGAGTGTTATTACTGTTTTTTTTTTTTCTGGGTTCATAATTAGGTGAGTAAATGGAAGGGGGATTCCTCAAAATGGGGTGAAAGCATTCTGTGAAGATGCTCCAATTCAAAGGATTGTTCAAATGTTTCATGTTACCAATTTGGAAAGAAATTTCTGGGACATGATGGTTCTCAGGCATTGGGCCTGCCATGAAGGATAAGGATCCTCTCCTAACCATCCATCCTCCCTGCCTCACCACAATATTCTCTGTGCTCTGGATTATTTGGTTGATGTGGTTTGGCTGTGTGTCATCACCCAAATCTCTCATCCAAGTACTAACCAGGCCTGACCTGCTTAGGTTCTGAGATCAGACGAGATCAGCCACTTTCAGGGTGGTATGGTCCTAGACCCAAACCTCACCTGGAATTGTAATCCCTGTGTGTTGGAGAGGGACCTGATGGGAGGTTATTGGATCATGGGGGTAGATTTTCCCCATCCTCTTCTCATGCCACGGAGTGAGTTATCATGAGATCTGATGGTTTAAACATCTGGCACATCCCCACTTGCTCTCTCTCTTTCCTGCTGCCATGTAAGACATGCCTTGCTTCCCATTCAGCTTCTGCCATGATTTTAAGTTTCCAGAGGTCTCCCCACCCATGCAGAAATATGAGTTAATTAAACCTGTTTTCTAAATAAATTACTCAGCCTCAGGTAGTTCTTTATAGTGAAAACAGACTAATACAGTCTTTTTTACAATTATCTTATCGTTTCCTCTGGCCACCAATTCAACCACAAATGCACATGCACATATAAAACATACTCATACAAATATCTCTTACAAATAAATTACATCTTCATAATTTTACACTCAACACTCCTTATCCATAAATGACATTGTCAGAGTTGTTGAATTCATTAAAATATTATTGTGGAAGATTCTCAATGTTTCATATTTTCCTCAAACCTCTCTCAACCACAGAGAAGTTGTTGGGTTTGAATACCAACCAAACCTTTTCCAGTTTAGCCTCCCTGATCCAACCTTGTTTCTCTCACCCACACAAAAGATTTTAACACAGAAAAACCAACTAAAGGTTTAGCTACACTCATTTTTCATTTTCTTTGAGTAGTTGCTGTTATGGTCACAACAAATCATTGATTTCTTTTGAAAAACCAATGCAGGCAATAGCAATTTCTGCTCTGGAATAGCCTCTTTGCTAAAAGAAAAAGGTGCTGTCCCTCTGAATTTTCTATTTTGTCATAAATTTCAGCTGCATTTTATTCATCTTTAAAATAAAAATAAAGGTCAGGTCCACTGGCTCACACCTATAATCCCAGCCCTTTAGGAGGCCAAGGTGGGAGGATCACTTGAGCCCAGGATTTAGAAAACAGCTTGGGCAATATAGTGAGGCTCCCTCTCTACAATAAAATACAAAAATTAGCCAAGTGAGGTGGTTCATGCCTGTAGTCGCAGCTACTCAGGAGGCTGAGGAGAAAGGATCACCTGAGCCCAAGGAGGTTGAGGCTGCAGTAAGCTGTAATTGTATCACTGCACTCCAGCATGAGCAGCAGAGTGAGATCCTGTCTCAAAAAATAAATAAAATAAAAATAATTATACTTCCTTGCTGTCTTGTAATGTAGCCAAAATTAACTGCGTCTTCAAAATATATAGTACTCCTTAGCACCTCATAAGTAAATATAATAAATATCAAACATACTATTACTATAACATTGGTAAGAGATTTTTCTCTTTATGGCTTGATGGAAAGCATTATATATTGTGGTTTAAATTCTCAATAAAATTTATAGAGTTTTAAGATTTTTATTTCATATTTTAAGGAGTACTTTTATAAGAAAAGTTATAATTTGAAATTAGCTACAACTACTGCTTTTGCTAAATAACGCAACTTTCAAAAATAGATTTCAAGGTATCTCATTCCAATTTCCTACTCAGGACAGACCTCATCTCTATAACCAGCCTGATAAATTGTCTTCTAAATCCTACTTGATTTTTTGCTGGGGACTACAGGAAGAGCAATGCATTGCATTTTTAAAATTTAAAAATAAACATGTAGTGGAGATGAAAAGCCAAAAATAGGTTATGAAAATGTCTTATAAAATCAACATACCTCTGACAAGACTGTTAAAAATTTTAAAAAGGAGATAAATAAAATGAATTTGGAATTTAAAAATGCAAAATAATTACAGCTTTTTAAGGCTAAAACAAAGGATATTATCAACTTTATATGGATCATTTTGGAAACTTATATGAAATAGTTAAATTAGAATGAAAAAGAAATTTACTCAAAAAGCACTGAAGACACAAAAGAGCTTTGAGCCATAATGAGCTCAGGCCACCCTGAGAGCCCCTGCCTCAGTTGCCAGGAAGCCCATAAGGGACATCTCTGTTTGCCTTCCTGTAGCTGAGGCTGGTTAAAATACTAGCACTTTTTTTTTCTTTAAGTGATGTATTTCATTAAGGACTGGAAAAAAGTTCCTGGGTGCTGAAATAGTGTTAACCAAAGCTCATCTTGTTCTACGATATTGACAGACTGCAAAATTTATAACATACATAAGAATCACACCTGGAGTGATGAGGCAATGATTCATTTAAATCAAAATATGTAGAGAATAAAGGAGTCTTACTCCAGATGTAAAACTGTATTTTAGTAGCATTCCATGTAAAAGGTCACTGATTATCACAAACAGTCCCCATGTAGTAGGAAACTGAGAAGTTAAAAATGATATGGTCTCCTTGAAGTCTGGGTATTTAAAAAAAAAGTAAAAAGAAAAATTGACATGTTTTCCTTTAACATGGTCAGAAAAACATCTTAATCCCATTTCCTTTTTCCATTCCAAAAATAATTATTTATTTACTTAGTACATGCCTATATCTCTGAAAATATTTATCTTTGCTGATCAAAATTATGCACTCTATTTATTACAACAGAAAATTGTAAAGATTTAGAAAATATATATCACTATCCCTGAAATATACACTGTGGCTCTTGTAAATATGCCATCATATAAAAATACTTCAAACAGGAAAATCACCTTATTTAAGTAAGCTTATCTTGCTACTTACTTGCATTGTGATGGCTGATAAACATTGTAAGCCTAGGAGAAAATACTTCAGTCAGAGATCCGCAACACTCTTTCATTACCTTGTTAACTGCAGACTCATACTTGTATGCCAGTGATGCCTGAGTGTATTCTAGACATTCAGCTAAGTCTGTTAACTGTGTTATCTCATTGAATTTTCTCAACAATCTTATGGAATAGCTATTATTTCCCAACTTACCAGATGAGCCAAACAAAAATAACCCAAAGTTCACATACTTGCATATATCTACTAAGTTATGCTATTCTTATTTTCCACTTTTCTCTCACGTTCCTGCTTTTCTATCATTTTTCTATTTCTACCACAGCTACCAAGAAAAAATAGTTAAAGTAGCCAATAATGAATGTTTAAAACATTAAAAAATTGTACCTGATATGTGCTAGAAACAGTAATTTCACATACTAGGTGGACTTTTGGCAGTATGCTCTTCTCATCATACTATTTGTAATCCAAATGTTCATTTTGTGTTATTTTCCATGTCTGGCTGCCTTCGATTTTTCCAGACTTTTGTTGTTAGTAGAGAAAAATATACAATGTCATTAATTCTGCTGCAAATCTCCATGGGGTGGACTTTGTTAGGAGTATAGAATGATCTGATTCAATTTCATCCTGTTCTGTACAGTTTTCAATGCCCTGGGTGGATCCCACAGTAGAACATGGACTAACAATAACAAGACATCACATTTTTATAGTGTCTTTTTTTTTTTTTTGTATCATCAAGTGTGCTCATTACAGAATGCATCTGAATTTCTGATCATCTCTTAATTTTTCTCCTCTATGTTTAGCCTCCCTGATCTTCATATTCTTTAAATGAAACTGGACATGTCTACAAACTTAAACTCTCCCCAGAATGAAGTGTTTCCTTTGGGACAAGTCAGGTTCAGGTAGGCAGTACCTTTGAAGCTGGCCTAGACTTAGGAGATAGATAGGAAAATATATTCAGCATGCTGCTTACACAATAATATTTATTTGCTCTGGGAAACCTTTTTGAATCTGCTATGATTGTAACAAGGTAACTGCAATGCTACTGCAAAATAAAGTAAAAACCAGAAGAAATAACTTTTGATCCTAGTTTTGATACTTTACTAGTATCAAGGCTTTGGGAAAGTCTTTGCTTCAGTTTCCAGAACAGTGAAATAGTGATACGAGTGTCTATCTCTGCAAGCCCTTAAGTGGTTTAAACTAGATTCAGTAAGTGAGAGTGCTTGCAAGGGCTTGCATGTGACATCTTGTTATATATGAATTCAATAGTTTTTAACACAATGAACTTGATTATTCAACATAGATGGTGAGAAAACTCAGAGATCACAGAATATTTATAGATTCATTATAGAGATAAGGAAATTGAAGATCCCACAGTTAAGGGATTTACCCAAGGTTATTATAGAGCAAGAAGCCAGAGCTCTCATCTTGGAGGAGGACAATATATGCTTTACAGGTAGAGACTTACAGAGACACAGCTGGCTCCCATTTGCTTAATAGTGTCCCATTTGTAACATTTGTTTAAAGTGTCCATTACCCTCACTGGACACTTACTCTTTGCCAGGAACAGTAAATTTCCTAATGTCATCCAGATAGTAAGAGTCAAATCCAGGGATGTAAAGTCAAACCTGTCTGGCTCCACAGCCTGAGCTCTTAACCACTGTGGTACTTAGTTACCGCACACACACTCAGCCTCCCAGGAGAAAAGGCACAGGAAGGGGCAAGGAGTCCTGCCAGGATGAAATATGCTGAGACTTGTTAGGTTTTATGCCTGGAAAGACAAATCAGTGGCTAGCTGACTCAAAGTTGTACATTTTGAAATACATGGAAACTGACAAGCAGTTAAGGCTTTAGGAAGCTCTTTAAGACTGAAAGGGAGAAATTCAGCTTCTGGTTATAGTTAGAATTGCATAAGTAATTTAAAAACCTAAATATCAAGATTTAATTAATTGTATCACATAAAATAGATAAAAATTGACTTTTTTTTGTCCTTATCCTGTTTTTCTTTTAAAGAAACACTCATATTTGAATGGTATTTGAATTTTAAATTACCAGGATACTTTTAATAAAGCTGATACTTTAATGTGATAAAAGAGTTTATTTACTTTCAATGAGTAAGAAAATTACTGCCAACAGTATTACAGAATCCAGAAACAGAAATTTATTTGGCCAAAGGATATCTGAAAGCGGGCAATCAGAAGGTAGAATTTAGTTAACTTTGTGTTGATAGAGGAGAATCTGAGCTTTGAAATTTGAATGGGCACTGAACACCCTGCCCTCTTTCATGTTCATAGCACTAAATTACATGTCTGCATGCCTGTGCACGTTTTCCCAGGCCTCACCTCTGTTCTGGAATGTGTGCATATTAATAGTCTCTTCTTAGCATTAAATATGATAATATAGAAATATGCCACAATTTTAAGAGATAGCATACTAATTCAGGTATTTCTTCTTCTAATACTTAGGACCGAAAATTGTTTATTTTTCAGGAGAGAAGTAAAAGACCCTACACTGATTATTGACCAATTTCCTTTAGATTTTAAGTTGACTGAGAGTCACAAAAATAGTACTGATGAGCCCAGTGGTCCGTGAGTCCCACAAGGTCAGAGACAATATCTTTGTGATCTTTGTTTTCCTAGCCCAGTGCTTGGTATAGCAGATATCCAATAAAGCACTCCTTTTATTAAAATAAAATTTAATTCATGAATATATAATCCCCTTGGAAGTTCTATTCTAAAAAATGTTCAGTGATTTTTCATGTTTTAAAATATAAAAATCTGATGAGTTTAAAAACTCATTAAAATTGACAACAAAGCACATGTATTTCAGTTCTTTCAATCCCTAGAAGGCTTGGTTGTAAATGACCCTCCAGAAGAGAAAAGGTATAACATAATAACTGTAATTCCAAATATAGTATCATGAAAGTGTAATTCATACTTTCCCTTTAAAAATAGTATTTATTTTCTTCAAACTTGGATATTAAAGCAAATATTAAATCCTATACAGGAAAAAAAAAGGGATTTATTTACATTTTAGGAACAAATTAGACAAATATGACTTTTATTTCTTCTGTTAAACAATATTACTAGATAAAAAATATCTCCCACACTCGATTAGTCTACAAAAACTATTTGTTATCTATAATACTTAAAGAGGGGGGCCATGCATTAAACTTGAAAGTATGAATAACTGTATTATCACTTCATTTGAGTATGTCATTTAATTACATATTAAAATAGATCTGATGAGAGTTAAAATGTCTACAATTACTATGGCTATTGAAAACTACATAAACAATATAGACTTTAGCTATTATATTTGACTTTAAAATGTTTAACAATTGTTTATAGTTTCAATAGAGAAAACTAATTCTGTTAGTTTTTATTATAATTGCATACATTGGACAGTAAAGCCAACATTTAGCCATTTAAGAGTTAATAATTTTTCATATTTTCCTTTGTATATTTCTAACTTCAGTACAAAGAAGAAAAGAGGCCTCAATGAAACAAAATCAAATTTTTTTGTTTTTGGTTTTTTTGAGACAGAGTCTCACTCTGTCACCCAGTCTGGAGTGCAGTGGCATGATCTCGGCTCACTGCAACCTTTGCCTCCCAGATTTAAGCAATTCTCCTGCCTCAGCCTCCTGAGTAGCTGGGATTACAGGCACCTGCCACCATGCCGGGCTAATTTTTTTTTTTTTTTTTTGAATTTTTAGTTGAGATGGGTTTCACCATATTGCCCAGCCTGGCCTCAAACACCTGACCTCAGGTGATTTACCTACTTCAGCCTCTCAAAGTGCTGGGATTACAGGCATGAGCCACCATGTCCAGCCAAAATTTAAAAAAAAAATTTTTTTTTTCCTAAGTAGACATTGCTATGTTGAGGAAACTGTACTATTTCAACAAAAGTATCTGCTGAATTTATTTATTCTTACCTATTAATTGTTGGTCAGTTTGAAAAAATGCATTAAATAAGATTATAAATTGGAATAGGAGAAAGGGAAAAGAAGATATAGCAATAATAAAGATGAAGACAGTAGTGACTAACTACAAAATCTGGCCCAGCATTCCTGACAGCCAAAGAAAATATTTTTGGTATTTTGGGATAAAACTCCCATGAAACATTTATATAGGGAACATCAAATTCTAATAACACTTTCTATGTGTTAATACATGTAGGAATACTCTGTAAATTATGAAAGCACTACACAAAGATGAAAAGATAATTATTATGCATATATTACTGAATTGAGAATAAAGCCACAATTCTGACTTTCAGCTCCATTTTCATCAACAAAGGCTTATGTATAAATACCAGAAAAAAAGTTTGAGATTGGGCAGCTTCTATGAAATACAAAGTCCGGAATAAGACTTTTATTAAAATCATAGCGCAACAACCCTGATCTTGTTCTATAAAACCACCAACACATGTGTACAGAATCTAAGAAGACATAAACACTTCCTTTGGGTTGTAATGTGCAAAGGTGAAATGCATAGAAAGATATTAACCACCTTTGAAGTGTAATTTTTCAGTTTTAAATAAAGCTTTTCAAGTGGCACTTATAGTGGAATAAAAATGTACTTAAAATAAGCATTTAAAAATATTTTCAATATTCCATATAGTTTACAAAAACTTTAGACAAACCCCAATTCTATTTTTCCATGAGTGGTCCACTTTAACACACCTGTCTGCTTTTTATATAAGCACACAGTTATTTATTAAGCATGTAAACCTCCTTTCTATTTCTTACTATCCAGCAGGATTCTGAAACCTAGATTATCATTCAAAGAGATACATAGCTAAGTGGACCTTCATTTAGCTCCATTCTACCCATTTTGATACTAACTCCATCAGGTAACCAACGTGGAGAATAAGACTTCTCTCCCTAGTAGGCACTCACCTTCCATCTGTTCCATTTAAAGTGGCCTACCAGCCCCTTTGAGTTGAAGTCTTTCCCTGACTCAAGTTCCCTTTAGGATTCTTCTGAAAAGGGAAGTCCTGAAGGTTTCCTTCATTCCTTTATTCAGTGCACACATATTGGTGGAGAGTCTCCTGTGTACTGGGCTATGCTTTCAGGAGACAAAGGATAAGATGTGGTCCTTTAAGAATAGGCCAGGCGCGGTGGTTTACGCCTGTAATCCCAGCACTCTGGAAGGCTGAGGCGGGAGGATCACCAGGTCAGGAGTTTAAGACCAGGCTGGCCAGTATGGGTGAAACCCCGTCTCTATTAAAATACAAAAAATTGGCCAGGCATGGTGGTGCACACCTGTAATCCCAGCTACTAGGGAGGCTGAGGCAGGAGAATTGCTTGAACCTGGGAGGTGGAGGTTGAAGTGCATGAAGATCACACCATTGCACTCCAGCCTGGGCAAAAGAGGGAGACTCTGTCTCAAAATAATATAACATAACATAACATAAAATAACATAACATAACATAACATTAATATAATATAATATAATATAATATAATATAATATACCCCTTCGACTCTGCCATTGTGTAAATGAATAACTGAATAACTGAAAGTGTCACAGGGCCTTTCTCTACCTAACAGAAGCTACTGGGGGCAAAGAAAGGGAAGGACTACTTCTGTCTCGCAATCAGGGAAGTCTTTCTGAGGGGATAATACCTAATGTTTAGCCATTTAAAATGATCGGCTGGGTGGTGAAGAGAGTAGGAGATTCCCAAAGGGGGAAATCGAGCAAAATCTTGGAAAAGTGGGCAATTTTGAAACAGCTCTGCATAACTAGAAAGATTAGAAAACGGCAGTTTTCTCCTGTTACGTAGGTGGTTCACACCTGTAATCCCAACACTTTGGGAGACCGAGGCAGGTGGATCATCTGATGTCGGGAGTTCAAGACCAGCCTGGCCAACATGGTGAAACCTTGCCTCTACCAAAAATACCAAAATTAGCAGGGCATGGTGGTGGGTGCCTGTAATCCCAGCTGCTCGGGAAGCTGAGGCAGGAGAATCTCTTGAACCTGGGAGGCAGAGGTTGCAGTGAGCCAAGATTGCGTCACACTGCACTCCATCCTGGGCAACAAGAGCAAGACTCCGTCTAAAAAAATAAATACATAGCAACTGTGATTACTATTTTGCTAACCACCGGCTACAGTGAGGATAGTTTAGCACCATATGCAAAGACCACCAAGCTTGGTGGTGCTCTTCAGTGGTTTTGCCCAACACAGTTTATTTCTTGCTTATGTGGATTCTGTTGTAGGTCCTGGGACTCTCCAGGGCAGCTGTGCTCTGGGTAATAGTTTAGCATTCCAATAACCTTCAGTCTTGTGTCACCTTCATTTTAATACATGCTTTCATGTTTGAGGCAGCCAAGGAAGAGAACATAGAGACTCAAACACTGGCATAAGTAATTTCACCAGAAAATAAAGCATTTCTTGTCTGCTCACATTTCCACTTACCAAAGTCACAGGACCATACCTAATTTCTGTGGGTGGAGCATATAATCCTCCCTCTACCAGAAGGAGGACAGCAAAAAGTGGTGAGCAACTGAAATGCCTTCAGCGGTTATGAAATGTTATAAAAATGTTTTATGATTAAGATTAACCTAATCTTACTAGTATTAGGGTCCATAATATTACTGGTATGTCATAAATTAAGGGTGAAACTAATTAAAGATTTTATCTTGTCTTGTGATTGAAAGATATGACTTTAAAGAAGTTTCACTGTTACTCAATATTTGTTGCAAGCAACTGTAAAAGCTTGCATAGCTTCACATTCAGAAGCATAAATGATTCATGAAATTGTTTAACCAGAGTTATTATTTAAAGACTAAAATCCAGGGGTATTTAAATAAATTGCATTACTATTAGTTAAGCTCTCTAAAAGCAACTTTTTCTAATATGGTTCCAGTATTGTAATCCAAATGAGTCATGTGGTTTTTTCTTTTTATGTGCAAAGATGCACTGAAAGGACTACATAATGCACTGGAAGAAATAAATACTAATGCCTGCCTATGATAGGCAAATAGTACATTGCTAGACATTCAGTTCAGCAATCTTTTTTTGTTGCTGCAATGGATAAACAACTAAAGGATAATTAATATTTAATTTTAATATCTTCCAACTGTTACTCTATCAGTGGCTAACACAGGTTTATTACTTGATGTCAGTACTACAGCAGAGGTCTTCTTCAGGGTGTTCCTTCATGTAAGATCTCTCCGTCAGTTTAATGCAAATATCTGTTTTTAAATGTAATTTTGAGTTGATTTCTTAATGTCACATTTTTTTCTGAAAACACATTTTTGGTTCCATCAGAATGGCTTGCACCTTAAAACAATTGGCACTTATAAAAAATATAAAATATGCAAATATATTACGGTGGTACTAATGTGATTGCGGTTTTGTCATTACTTTTAAAATGGCAAAAAGCCGCAGTAACTTTTACCTAGTACCTGTCAGGTGTAAAGAATCATCTAAAGGGCATGCACGTGGATACTAAAACGTACAAGCACACAGCTGTGTATGATTCCTTTATGCTTGTAACACTTCCAATAAGTGAATAAAATCTATCACTTAATTCTTACAGACTGTCATCAGACATACTGTTGACCAGTTTTCATGTCACAACTGTTATAGGCTTTTACAAAAAATGCCTCTGAAGACAGGCAAGCTTAAACCTGCCACCAATTAGTAAGATCTGTGTTACAGGTGCACTTTTAAAAGAATGGCAACCTTAGAGGTCAAGTTAAAAATACAAGCTAAGAAAAACACACACACACAATCCTGGACGTCGAAGGTCAGACTGCAGGCCCCACTCTGAGAGTTTCTGTCCGCATTCCGCGGAGGCCCCAATCCTCCCCTCGGGTCCTGGCCAGGCAGGTAACTTCCCTTCCTCCCCACCTGTCCTGCTCTGGCGCAGCAGGCTTCCCGAAGCGCAGCCCTAGCGGTGGGAATGGGAACACCTTGCCTGGGAGCTTCCTTTCGGTTCAGCTTCCCCCCAGCTGGACCCCAAACCCCGAAGCCCTGGGGGAAGGAAATTCCAACTCGCTCCCGGCCCACCCCCGCCCCGTTCCTCTCTCCGGCTCGCTGCTTCCCTCGCTCAGATGCCGCCGAGCTCGTCCCCACTTCTGGGCAACCGTGCGGCAGAGGCGGCGGCGAGCTCCCGGACTCCCGGCAGGGAAATGGGGCAGGGTGAGTGAGCGAGCGGGCTCCAGCGAGGCCCCCAGCGCCCAGCGAGCGCCCACACCCCGCCCGCGGGGCAGGGGAGGCGCTGAGTCGGCCCGGCCCGCTCTGGGCTAAGCCTCGCAGGGGCTGCGGCTTCTCCATTCAAGTTCTGGCTTGAGAGCCGAGCTGCCGCCTGAGGGCCGGGGGAGGGAAGAGTAGGAGAGGAAGTCGCGAGGGAGAACAGGAGAGCTACTGTCTCCTTCGGAAAAGAACGTAGGAAGGAGCCTTGGGTGGGAAAAAGAGAGATCAGCCCTCCCAACTTCTCTTCGGGAAAACTTTTCCCAGGGCGTTTTGTTTGTGCAAACTCGGCCGGAGGAGCCCGGGAGTGCGCTGCCGGCGTGGCGGCGTTGCCCGTGCACCCGGCCCGCTCCTCCTCCGCTTCCAGCCGGGGCAGCTCCTCTCCCTCCCAAAGAGGCGCCAAATGGCTACTCACTAAACCCCACGGGGCGGGGGCTGCAGCGCCACCTCCTCCTCCGCCGTACTCCTAGAGCTTGCTAGACCTTGCGGCGACGGCGGCGGTGGCGCCCGAGGGTTTGGAGCCTCGGCCCGCAGGTGGAAAGCGCACCCGGGAGGCGGGCCGGCCGGGGCTGGGGCGGCTCGGGCGGGCTCTTGACGCTCAGCCAGCCCCGCTCCGGCCTCGTGAAAGCGCGCGTCCCGCCCTGACCCGCTGGCCTCTCCCACCCCAGCAGTGACGCGCCGTCTCGGAGCTGGAGCCCGCGCAACGCCCCGCAGGGCTATGGACGGCCGAACCCCGCACTCGCAGGACGCCCAGGCGGCGCCCACGCCGCTCGCCGCCCCAGCCGGGTAAGCATAGAGCGCCGCGCCGCCGCTCCCCGGGTAGGGCGAGGACCCGAGGCCGCGGCGGTTTCACCTGGCTGGCAACTGTCTGCCCTGCCGGCGGCCTGACTCACTGGCCGCCCTCCACGCAGCCGGGGAGGCTGCTTCTTCCCGGCCTTCTCGGAGGCCACCCGGGCGGAAGGCTGGTTTTTGGTTGCCTTCCTACCGGGGCTGCCCGGATTGCTGAAGGCCAGCTGAATGCCAGGAATTGGGTGAGGAGTCCGGGAGCAAAAACTCTAACAAAGGGCCCCTTGTTTGGGCTCTGGAGGAGCGGTGGACGATACCTGTAAGTGAGCTCCTGGGAAGAGGGCAAAAGTTTCCTTGGCCATGGGCGAGGCCCAGGCAGGTGAGCAGTGTCAACGTGACTGTAAGGAGTGGGCTTTCTGCAAGAGGGTGGAGGGCGACGGAAGGTGTGCCAGCTGTCAGCCCGCTTGACAGTTCCGGGAGCGAGCGGGGTGCGCGCCTCTGATTGGGGGTGTGTGTGTGCCTGTGGCCAATTGCTGGTGCCAAAACCAAGCGCAAATCAGATTGCAAACAACTCTACTTTTCTTTTTATCCTCACATGTTTGAGAAGAGATTGGAGGGGAAGGGGCTGTCACATGATGAGTTAATGTTAAATGAAGCATGTCTTCCTGCCAGATATGCGAATAGTCACCTTGCTAAGTATTTGAGTAAACAGTAGTGGGAACAGGTAGTTCTGCAAAAGATGAAAAAAACCCTAAAATAACCTTGGTCTTAGTAAATAGTTCAGGAGTAACTTGGATGCTAGTTTAGCTCCTGAAGTGGGAAACCCCTTTGATGTAGTACACCTTTTTTTTCCCCAAGTGTTCTCCCAACGTGGTTTATTTTCTTTACCTGAACGCAGAAATGTCCTAATGAGAATATGAGCATTCTAGAAATAGAAACGTTAAGGAAAAATCGACGTTGTCACTAATGAATGAGACTTGTACGGTTTTCCTGATTTAAGAGTGTGGAAGTCATTTTTCCCTGGAACACGACAGGCGTTTCCTTAGAAGCAAGTCACAGCATGTGTATTCATCAGAGACTATTCGAACATTGGCAGTTGTCTAGAGGAAACATGGAAAAGTCTCAAAGCAACATGACTAATCTAAAAGATATTTAGTATAATTTTTACATAGAGGAAACATGTATATGAATTAATTCTTTCATTTTGCTCCAGTTAGCTTTCTCCTCTCCAAATAGTCCTCTTGCTTTTGACTTTCATTTATCTTTCCCCAAGTTTTTCATTGTTTAAATTATCATATATTCTTCCATACGTTCTCACGTTAAGATGAGTAAAGAAATATATTGGTAGAAAGATACTGAGCATAAAAGCAAGGTTCCTAAGTGGAGCTGCAGAATTATGTGAATTGATGATGAGACAGATTTCCGATTGTAAAATAAGATAGAATTAAATTAGATTTTGAAATGGATTAGGTTAAGGAACTTTAAAAAACAAAGATAGAAAAACATACCTGCTTTCACAAAATACACCCATGGGTGTTCAGAAGTCACTGGGGACTTTTAAATAAATTGATGAGGTCAGATGGCTCTGTGTTAAAGAAATGGAAAAACACTTTTAGTGGCAAGGATGACTATAGTAAGAGCCTTCAGATGTTACTCTTGATTTTCTGTTTTAATGTAGACATAAGGTCTTGCTTGCTATGTTCCCTAGGCTGATTTTAAATCGCTGGCTTCAAGCAATCTCACCTTGGCCTCCTAAAGTGTTGGGATTACCAGCATGAGTCAGTGCACCCAGCCCCTTTGAGAATTTGAAGGTTAAACTGATAAATTCTTCACTTTAAAAGAATGTACAAAGGTGCTTTATCTAATTTGTTAAATATTTGTAAAGGACTTTTGCCCTCTCCTTTTCAAATTTAAGTAGGGGCATCTGAAAAAATGTGCCAACACCTTATCTAAAACACCACCATTGTTCTCTCATTTCATGTTACCTTATTCTATTCAGAGAAGTTATCACTACCTGAAAAATATCAACATTAAAAAATTACCTCTCTACATCATTTGTCTTCTTCCACTTGCCTAGCTTGTCCTTTGGCATATTCTGAGTGCCTGTCATATAAGAGTTGTTGAATACTTAATATTCATTATTGCTTCTGTTCTTTCTTAAAAACCCCAGAACATTAAAAAAAAAAGGTTTAAATTGAGTGAAAAATACCTGAGATAAGAGTATGTGAGAAGTGGCAGGCAGCAATTTTAATACGTTATAATTGTTAAGTTTTGGAGGTAAATTTCTTGCTATAAAACTGACTAATTAGATCATAACTCATTATTTTAATAGACAAGGAGACCTAGTTTAGTCTTTATCCTTGGATATTACTGTTGGAAATAATTGCTCTGTAATTTTCCAAGTTTTACATTGTTGTAACATATCATTTTAACATGGCACCAAGTTTAATTGTTTGTATTTTATAAATGAGAATCTGAAGGTCAGAGACTCTGAGTGACTGGATTGCAGTCTCAGCAAATTAGTAATAAAACCAGAAGAAAAACTCCAGGTGCCTAGTTCATTTTGTTAATTGCTTTTAATCTTTTCTTGACCATGGTATGATATAGTAATCTACATTTTAAAGGATAACTTATATTTAAACATCAACTCTGTAATATTTTAATACATTTCAGGAAAAAGGTAGTTGATGTTCTTATCCTCACTTGCATTAATTCTATGATAAATTAGCCCATTTGAGGAATGACTATTTTAGGAAAAAGAAATTGTTTTATGGCCTCTCAGCTGCTGCTTTTTCTTTGAAACATTCTAAATAATAATTGTAACGTCAAAAAGGATAGTTTGAAGTTTTTTTGGTGCCTTCACGCATTTAACTCATGTTTAGCATTCTACCATATTTTGAATTATATGGGTTGGGTGCCTTTCTTTTTTTTTTTTTTCAGTGGAAGTAACAGTGCACAGAAATAGTACCTGCCTTAGGGTCTGTGCTGGTGAAGTCCCTGCCTTCGAAGGGTCTGATCCCCTGGTCATCTTGAGTATCTTTCATCTTGGCCTCCATTGTACTGCTTTAATCCCTTATCATTCTGGATTAGATCCCTTTCTTTTGAGACAGGGCAGAGCCTTGCTATGTTGCCCAGGCTGACCTTGACCTCTTGGGCCCAGGTGATTCTCCAGCCTTAGCCTCCTGAGTAGCTGGGACTACAGTCACAAGTCACTGTGCCCAGCTTTAGATCTCTTTCTTAATATCATGCAAAAGTATCCACTTCATATTTGTTGTTCTGTATCTTATGGGCTTGTTTATGGCATTTGTTATGAGATACATTGTTCTACATCTTATGGGCTTGTTTTTGTCACCTAAAAGTTTAGATGTCAAAAGACATTGAGTCACAATCGTTTCACTTTTTCTTTGAGAAAAAAATTTGCATGCAACTTTATATATTCATATGTAATATGTGCATTCATGTATAATATATATTTACATATTTTATGTATACTATACATATAAATACATATATACTATCTAATTCGTATATATATAATTTCACATGTATGTAAAAGTTGATTGGTTTAACTTGCGTAGTCATCTAGATGAAAATTGATAAATCATTTTTATATTTGTTTCTATGAAGTGGAAATCCTGGGTTGGTTTGCAGTTCGTTCTGCAGAGAGCAACACTGTTGGAGACACTGGTTGGAAAATTGAAAAGCTGCATTGGAGAACAGAGTGATAGCCAAATTAAGTTTTCTGTGTTAGTACTTAGTAAAGTGACATTAATCACTTAGAAAAAGCAACATGATTGCTGACATCAACCTGGGTGCTTAACTTTGAAACTACTAGTACTTGTGTTATTTCCTTGCCAGATATGCTTAAAAAAAATTCCTCGAAATTTAAATGTTAAAAGCTTGGTTGACTTTGCTCTGAGAGATCTTAATGTTTTGATTTTGAAGCAAATTTTCAGGAATGTACATGGGGGACAAAAGCTCTCTTTACCATTTTGTAGCTTTGGAGCTATGGAGTTAATTGAAGGCATATGAAAAACTAAAGAATGATTTAACAGCTGCTTTCTTAAGCTTTTGTTGGGGAGTGTTATTGGTTCTAAGTTCTTCATTACTTAGAAGTTGAGTTACTTCTCTGAGGTTTCAACATGAGAGTCATCTCGGGTACTTTCACACTAATTCTTGGGCTCTCATACGCCCACCCATTCTGTTTTTAATTCTCTTGGTCTGGGACCAGGACATGGCTACATTTAAAATGCTCCTCAATGATTGTAGTGTGTGACCAGATTTGAGAATCATTAATTAAGTAGATATCAACAGCTGATGTGGAGCTGATGCCAGAAAGAGAATAGAGGCTGTTATTAATCATTTGTAGGGAATCAAGTTGTAACTTTAGCCTTTTGAAAGATTCCATTTAGATTCTTCACAATATTATTTTTAATGCTTTTGACACTTCTTTTTGAATAAGTATATTAACTTCATTTTACAGTTAGTGAAACTGAGGATCAGAGAGCTTAATTAACACATTGAAGGCCACACAACTCTAAGGAATGGAAGAGTATTAGAAATCAGCTCTGATTGCAAACCTATGCTTTTCATAGGGCTATGTTTGCTACCGTGGATTATACCGAATGGCTAAAAAAAGATTTTTATTTAAAGTGGCCTTATAAATGCATTATCTTGATTCATGTTTATATTTCATATTTAAGCACTATGAATTTCAATGCATATAAAAATGTCTAGCATTTAAAAGGAGATTCAGTATTTGGATTATGTCTTCGAAGTAATGTGTAACATATTCCTGTGCTTGGTATGATATAATTTAACTCATAGTAAACTGGCAGTTTTCTTTCATTATGACAAAGTTTATACTTATTTTTGGTATTGGGCAGCTATTAAATTTATAACAATATTTCAAAAATAGGATTTTTGATTACTGAATAAAAAAATGAAATTATTTATTAAAACAATGATATACTTCACTTTTAAAATCAAATTATCTCTACATGAATTAGAGGAGATTGAATAACAATATTATGACCTTCTATTTTTACTGAAATGCCAGATGTGCTTATATAACCATAAATGCCAAGTGTCATGTTATTAAGACAACTACTTTTAATCAGTCAAAAACTCATGAACCCTTACTTTATATAAAACACATTTTTCTAGGCATTGGGAAATAGGCTTCTAATCTTAAGAACTTCACTCTAGAAATTATATGTATCTGTAGGAATAAAAGGAACATGATGTTAGTGTATAAATAGCACTTCTTTACTGGCTTAAGAACATTATGTCTATGCTTAGAATTTAAAATGCACAGCCTAACTTATGGGTTAGCAAACTATGGTCCAGGAAACTATGTCCTAAAAGTCAAAACAGCTCTCTACCTGTTTTATTTTTACCCCCTTTTTCTCCATTTTTTTTTAACTGTAGTAAAATATGCATGGCATAAAATTTACCGTCTTAACTGCACAGTTCAGTGCTGTTAAGCATATTCATATTGTAGAACCATCACTACCACCCATCTTTATAACTCCTTGCATCTGGTAAAATGGAAACTCTATACCCGTTAAACAATAACTTCCCCTTTTCACTTTCTTCAGCCCCTGGCAACCACCATTCTACTTTGTCTTTATGATTTTGATTACTCCAGGTACCTCTTACAAGTGAAATCAAAGTCTGTCTTCTTTTGACTGGCTTATTTCACATAACATAATGTCCTCAAGGTTCATACATGTTTCAGTGTGTATCAGTAATTTATTTATTTTTTTATAGCTGAATAATATTCCATTGCATGTATGGACCACATTTTGCTTATCTATTCATCCATCAGTAGATATTTAGGTTGCTTTCGCATTTTAGCTGTTGTGAATAGTGCTGCTGCTATGAACATGAGTGTACCAATACCTCTTAAGACACTGCTTTCAGTTCTTTTGGGTATGTTGTTAGAAAGGCTGGATCATGTAGCAGTTTTATTTTTATTTTTTTGAGAAACTGCCATACCGTTGTTGTTGTTTTCCAGTGGTTTTACTATTTTATATTCTCACCAACAGTAAACAAGTTTCCCATTTCCGTTCACGAACTCTCAGTTTATAGTGCCATTTCCCATAGCAGCTATCCTATGGGGTGTGAGGTAGCATCTCATTGCATGTTTGATTCTTGTTTCCCTAATGTGTAGTAATTTTCAGTACCTTTTCATTGGCCATTTATAAATCATCATTGGAGAAATGTCTGCTCAAGTCCTTTGTCTGTTTTTCAATCTGTTTGTTTTAATTCTCTCTATATTCTGGATATTAATCTGTTATCCTCCACCTGTATTTATAAACAGTTTTATTGGCAGACAGCCACCCATGCTCATTGGCATGCTATCATCCACCTGGTTTCACATGATAGTTGAGTAGTCCAGATAAAGACCATACGGCCTGCAAAGCTAAAAATATTTGCCCTCTGGCTCTATACAGAAGAAGTTTGTTGACCCACTGGCCTGACTTATAAGATAAGTAAAGTAGTAATTGTTTAAGAAAATTTTATTGAGTGCAGGAAACTTCTAACTATGAACTAAAATAGCAGTTAAAACAAAATTATTATCTGTATGGAGTAAAACATATTTTATACTACGGGATTTTGCAGAATGGGGATTGGTGATTGATTTCTTTTTCAAGTGAAGACTAGACTTGGCTGTTGGCAAACATTTTAGAATTTTAACATTTATAAGACACTAGAATATATTTTAAAGAGAATTCCAGACTTCTATGCTAGAGAAACTTTAGAAAAAAATGACTGATATGATTAATAAGATATTTAGAAACAAATATGCCTAGGAGGAAATGGACCAAAGGTGGAAGAAGCTCCTGTCTAGTTTTTTTGAGTCTAAAAGTCAAACTGCCTTTATAATTTCCAGCAAGTGTTTTTATTGTTGTTTTCAAGATATTTCATATACTCAAGCTTTTGGTGTTCTAACATTAGTATCATAGTAGTTTTTGAGACTTTTTTTTTTATGACTTTGCTGATTTTTTTCTCCCATCTGCTGCAGTAAAAACAAACTAAAAGTATGGGAGAAAGAAGTTTCCCATGACTATTTATAAAAGGCCAAATGTCTGTAGTTTTGCATACAAACTTCATATCTGAGGAATGAATCCCTTGGAACAGGTTCTCAAAGATTGGCTAGTCTTGAGAAAAATGATAGAGTGAACATGGGTAATTTATTTCATATAATTTAAGTTCACTGTGCTGTTTATAAATTTAAATATTTTAAAACTGTTGACTTTAGACTTAAGAAGTCTGTGGAGTTGAATTTTGGAGCATTTTGGTGAAGTGCTTTAATTGGAATTATCATCTCAGTATGAAGACAGCAAAGAATGTAAAGGCAGGAAAGCTGGTCTGTTAAGCTCAACTCATACAAAGTTGAAAACTTATAGTTTGTAACTATTTATTCATTTATTTTTTGAGACAAGGTCTTGCTTTGTGTCCCAGGCTGGAGTGCAGGGGCACAATGTCAGCTCATTGCAACCTCTGCCTCTTGAGCTCAAGTGATCCTCTCACCTCAGCCTCCTGAGTAGCTGGGATTACAGGCATGTGCCAACACGCCCAGCTAATTTTCGTGTTTTTGTAGAGATGGGGTTTTGCCATCTTGTCCAGGCTGGTCTCAAGTTCCTGGCCTCAAGAGATCCTCTCGCCTCAGCTTCCTAAAGTGCTGAGATTGCCGACATGAACCACCATACTGAGTATTTGTAGTTTTTAATTCTACAATTGAAATCAGAGCTTTAGTAGTAATATAAACAATTATTATGTTTTAAAGTATGGCTTAATAGGACAGAGGTTTTCTTTTATAGTGACCTCAGACTTGTAGAAAATTCCTTTGTACATAATGGTATAAAAATGTTATATACTTGAAAATAGCCAAAGTGTTTCAGAAGCAAGCCTCTGAAATGTGGTTGAATAAGAAGCTGAGTTACAGTAGTTTGGACTCAAAATATGGTTGTACTTATAAAATATGATTTTAAAAAATGTGTGTAGGTTGGCTTTAAACAGGATTGAATGCTAAGATATCAGAATATGTCTTTAAAATATTAATTATTAGAAAAATTATGTTGTTTCTCAGTGTGATTAATTTGAGGGATTAACACCAAGTAATTGGTAGGCATTCTGGTGTGATATTAAAAAATAAACATACCATTTTACTTTATAGCCTAAAGTAATGCCTTACATCATAGCTTCTGTAATTACAACAACATATATTTGTAAGGAAGTAGCGTTAAGATGCTCAAATCTAGGTGAGACATTTATAAACAGTCCTTGAGGATCCCATCTCTCGAATCTGCTTTCATGCACATGCACACATACTATTTCTGAGAAATGGAAGAGAGGAAGTATTAGATGAGCCCAAGGGGAGTAGTGGTGGCTGAAGCCAAAGTTTTAACTGCTGCTACATTTGTGTGTTGATCAAGATGTGCTGGAAAAACAGGAAATTGAGCTGCTAAACATGAAATGACTAACTACTATCCTGCCATTCCCAGACCTGATTGGATGGGCATAGTTTCTAGGCCAGTTAACCGTAATCAAGATAATTACAGGAGTCATTGAACTTATTTTCTCCTTTGTGCTAAGATGAATGTGAGTTACACACAAAATGGAAGTGTCCTAGGGCAGAGCAACTCTTTCTTTTCTTTTATGCCTGATAGTTACATGCTGTATTACTACTTTAATAAAAATAGGAGAGAGACAGGGTCACTGTCTTATAGGACAATATCTGTATTTCCTGATCTATGTCAGCTCCCGTTATTCTTAGGTATCCATGATCCATTTATTGGTGGCAAACTCCTGAGCAGACTGTCCTACCACACTATAGGTGTGCGTTCTTCCTGTCTCTTGCTCCTACAAGCTGGGTGCTTTAACTTACAGCAAAAAAATTATTTTTCTCTGGTTCAGGAGAGCAAAGCTGAAAGTGGTAGAGAAAAACATCAGCAGGTGAAAAGAACGTTTGAATTTTATTTAAAATTTAAGTAAAATTTAAATGATTTCTACCAGATAACTTAAATTTAAATGATCTCTACTAGGAAATTTCAATAAAATTTAATAAAATTTTAAGTGTTAAAATGTATCTTTATTTTATTTATTTATTTATTTTTTCTCCTTATTTTTTTATTGCATTTTAGGTTTTGGGGTACATGTGCAGAGCATGCAAGACAGTTGCATAGGTACACACATGGCAGTGTGTTCTGTTTGCTTTCACCCCTTCACCCACATTTGGCGTTTCTCCCCAGGCTATCCCTCCCCACCTCCCCCTCCCACTGGCCCTCCCCTTTTCCCCCCAATAGACCCCAGTGTTTAGTACTCCCCTTTCTGTGTCCATGTGTTCTCATTTTTCATCACCCACCTATGAGTGAGAATATGCGGTGTTTCATTTTCTGTTCTTGTGTCAGTTTGCTGAGAATGATGTTCTCCAGATTCATCCATGTCCCTACAAACGACACGAACTCATCATTTCTGATTGCTGCATAATATTCCATGGTGTATATGTGCCACATTTTCCCAATCCAGTCTATCATCGATGGGCATTTGGGTTGATTCCAGGTCTTTGCTATTGTAAACAGTGCTGCAATGAACATTCGTGTGCATGTGTCCTTATAGTAGAATGATTTATAGTCCTTTGGGTATATACCCAGTAATGGGATTGCTGGGTCAAATGGAATTTCTATTTTTAAGGCCTTGAGGAATCGCCACACTGTCTTCCACAATGGTTGGACTAATTTACACTCCCACCAACAGTGTAAAAGTGTTCCTTTTTCTCCACACCCTCTCCAGCATCTGTTGTCTCCAGATTTTTTAATGATCGCCATTCTAAGTGGCGTGAGATGGTATATTTTTATTTTTATTATTTTTTGAGACAGTCTCACTCTGTTGCCCAGGCTGGAGTGCAGTGGCATGATCTCAGCTCACTGCCACCTCTGCCTCCCAGGTTCAAGCAATTCTCCTGCCTCAGCCTTCCCAGTAGCTGGGACTACAGGAGAGTGCCACCATGCCTGGCTAATTTTTGCATTTTTAGTAGAGACAGTGTTTCGCCATATTGGCCAGGCTGGTCTCAAACTCCTGACCTCAGGTGATTCACCTGCCTCGGCTTCCCAAGGTGCTGGGATTACATGCATGAGCCACTGTGCCCTGCCTAAGATAAAATAAAATTTTAAATGTTAAAATGTTAGATGTTTGTAATCCTATGATATCAGTCTTTTAAGTTTCCTCTTTCTTTGAAAGTGGGTAAGCTTTATTGTGATTATTACTTATGCACTTTGTTCTTCCCTTTGGAAAAGTGAGATATGACTTTGATTGAATGAAAAATATTTAATGCTAGTAACCTTAAAAGAGGAAATACACTCATTTTTCCTCTCACATTTGAGTTGGGATGAATTTTACATCTAGAATCTATTCCATCTTCTAGTTTACTCCACTTTATTGTAATCATTTTGAAATCCAGTCTGGTCTAAAATGAATGATGTTCAAGAGTAATTCATACCTTACGTTTGTGATTCTATATGGAAATATGTAGGCCACTCACTCTTAGATGATGCTAAGAAAATATAGTCCTGAAGTTTGTGCTGGTATCTTTGTGAAATCTAGAAACATATTTCTAACACTAATTTAATTTCATGGTTATCAGTAGCTTAACCTTAAATTTTATTTAGACTTTTTTAGAGCTTTCTAATCAAATTCAAGATTCATATGTATGTGTGAGGTATGACACTTTGAGATTTTCATTTTTTGTGTATCATTTAGGACGACACTATGGTAATGTATGTTTCAATCAGTAGCAGTTCTAAGAATTATCTGAGGATTTTGAATATTAGCCATAATTTTTGATAACGCAAATTCATGCTTTTTTGTTGACAGCAATGGAGGATTTGAATGTCTTGGATTTGGGACAATTGCAGTTTCCATATATTATGGTAAAGCTTAGGCAAGGTAGAGACCAATTTTCTGGAATCCCATAGATATATGGAAGGGTTTGAACACAAAAGTGTCACAAATACCAGTGGTATTAAAGGAATAGTCTTGGGGCACCAAGAAATACGGTTTAGGAAGCAGGGAATGAGTAGTATAGTGAAATGATTTAATGCCATGGTCAGCATCTTTTAATACTTCTTTTACTAAGGAACTCTTCTCAGTCTCAGCTTAGTTGCCATTCAGGTGCTGAGCCATTGTGGATGGTTTTGTACCCATTATCATCATGGCCCTAGGACTCTCATTTTTTCAGAATGTGGACCTATGTCACACCAATATGGACCTATGTCAGACATTCTCATCTAAGTGGAAGGAGTACAAGAAAAGGACACCATTTAGGATTTGAGAAGGGAGATGTTTTTATTCTTAAACCTTAGAGAACCAGCCAGCTTCTTAAATTTGACACTGCTAATCAAACAGTTTTCACTGTTAGATGCATCTGAAGCTCTATAATTGGCTATCTCAAAGAAGAAAAAAAAATGTAAGTATTTATATTCAAAATAAAGGGGGAAAATGTGGGAGATTTGGGGTAATGCCATGTTCATATACAATTTGATTTTTCATTTATATTTAAATGTATTGTGTGTTTTGGTTGTGTATATGATACATATTTTCTTCTTTTCTCTTGGCCCTGTGTGATCTGCTTATGTATTTACACTGCTGCTTGATGGAAAAAAAAATAAATTTCATGGGATTCTCTTCAAGGGGAGAATTTTATTTTATTTTTTTGCTTCTTTGGTTAACTAAATAGATACATGCTTTGCTAAATGGAAATGTAAGAATAATGACGTTTTTGTCTGGGGATGTGGTTGAAGATGAAAAAAGAAAACAAGCAAAATATATTCAGTGAGTGGGAAAATAAAAGCAGAACCATTCCTGATGATAGAAGAAGAGGCAGCTGTGCTAATGCTGGACTCTGTCGCCACTAAACAAGCAGTCTGAGGGCTTTGATCGCTTGCATTCACTTTGTCACTCTGGTACTGTTTGTGGAACACTTCTGTGATCTTAGGTTATTGTGAAGTGTTTTCTGCCAAAGGCTATACATAACCCCTTCAAAAGTACCATATCTGATTGTGGGAGAAAATATTTCATCCAAAATTAAATTGACGATTGTGTCAATGACAGATTTTTACAGTGGTATTTATGGGTCATGTTATTTATTCATTATTTTTTTAATGGGCAGTATATTCCGATGTCACAAAGAGCAAAAGAGAAAAATGACAAAATGGTGAGACATCTCCTTCTAGTACCTTGGTTCCTGTCACCCATTTCCTTCCCAGAGGTAATCAGTGTTATGAGTTCTTTCAAATCCTGGTAGCATTCTAAACTAGCACTGTCCAATGGAAATATAAGCCACAAATGCAATTTTAATTTTTTTAGGAGCCACATTAAAAAAATTAATGTAAGCAATGTATTACATGACACATGATTATATGATTCTATATCTTTAGAAACAATAAAGTTGTCTTTATTGGAGAAATATTTTATACCAAGTCACAACTATAAATTAATTCTAAAATGTCAGTTTCCTAGTCACACTAGCCAACTCAATTGCTCAAGAGCCTCATGTGCCTGTTGGCTACCATGCAGTTAGTGCATCTCCTTATATTCATGAGCAAGCATGTGTATGTATATAATTTCTCCCTTTTTTATACACAGTGAGTGCTGCTTCATACATTGCTTTTTTTTTTACTTAACAATCTATATAATTATTACATTTTATTATATAAAGAGCTTTATTTTTTTCTAGCTCTGTATTCTTGCAGGGATGAATTTTAATTTAAATAATCAGTCTCCTATTGATGAATATTTAGGTTTATTCCGCTCACTCACTCTTTGCTACTGAGTTGTCATTTGAATAACCTTTATGCAGTTTACAATTTGTTGTGAAACCCTAAAAGGAAAAGGCCATATTCTTTATTGCTTCTTTTGTGTAACTTGCTGTGTTTAATATGATTTCCAGCATATACCTAGAAACAATGATTAGTTATTGGATAGGTGGTATTTGAGTTTGTATGAACTCTAGTAAAAAGTCAGTGTTGGAGATGGAGACAAATTACTTGTCCATTGGAATAGTAGGAGCTCAGTTATGCATGTTGTCAAACCAAGTATTTAATATTCATTTTTATAGCCATTAACCAATAAATTGTTACCAAGGCACCATTAAATGCCACACCATTAAAATTACTGTTTTATACCTCTCAGTACTCTATTATAAAATTCCATTCTTGGTTTGAGCTTCTCATTTAGCATTATTCCCTGCCATAGTATTTTTGAAAGAAATATGCATTTCATTAACAGTACTATGTAAGTGAAAATTCTGAATAATATTTTCATTTTATATCTGGAGAAAACAAAAGCTTTGTCCATCATGGGCAAGGTTGTTTAACAAGACATAGGGGCATATTATTTTTTACAACCTAAATATTTCCATTTGAGTAATTACAGCAGAGTACCATTTAATTTACAGAATAGGTTATATATATTGAGAGTTAAATAGTCATTAATTGTGTGGCTAATTAGTGCATAAGAATTCATACTTATTTGTGTCAATACCCTGAAATCTAAATTGTCAACAGCCTTTCTATTTTGATTCCAGACTTCAGCTGGTAGAGGATGTCATTCTTTTGATGTGAACAATAGTGGGCTGAAGTATAAAACCAAATGATGAAAGGTGTTTTCTTCTAGCTCATGAAAGAAAAGATGAGAATTCAGAAATCTCATAAATGCAGGAAATGCAATTATCATGTGGGCACATTGGAAAGAAAAAACAAGTATGAGTTTTTGTTCTTCCCAGTGTTTTTTGGGTGTTACTCTTCAAAATGGTTACAAAACTGCAAATATTATAGAAATCAGATTTGTTCTTTTTTAAAAAAAAAATGTTTTTGTCAGCTAATCTGCATTTTACATTATTCCCAAATACAATGAAATTCTAAGCCAGAATTTATTATGAAAAAACCTTAAAGAAATGGCTGGGCACGATGGCTCATGCCTGCAATCCCAGCACTTTGGGAGGCCGAGGTGGGTGGATCTCTTGGGGTCAGAAGTTTGAGACCATCCTGGCCAACATGGTGAAACCCAGTCTCTACTAAAAATACCAAAAAGTTTGCCAGGCATAGTAGTGCATGCCTGTAATCCCAGCTTCTCCAGAGGCTGAGGAGTGAGAATCACTTGAACCCAGGAGGTGGAGGTTGCAGTGAGTGGAAATCATGCTGTTGCACTCTAGCCTGGGTGACAGAGTGAGACTCTGTCTCAAACAAACAAACAAAAAAAAAAAAAAAGGAAAGAAATGATTATTTAATGGAATCCAGTATTTTGTAAAACATTTTAAGTAAGCCTAATACTCTACATTTAACTGTGCAGGCTGCCTTACAGTTGTCTGATGCAGTAAGCCAGTGCACTTGGCACTCTGGCATTTAACAGCACTAGTTTTGGTTTCAAATAAAACTGGTCCAGCCAGAAGTCAGATAGCACTTGGCAGGCAGCTACTGTAGAGTGAGCCTGGAGATGGGACCTGGACATCAATCTATGCTAAACCACTTGCTGGCTTTAGGCACTTTATTTCCCCTCCCTGAACCACAGTTTATTCCACTGTGGAAGAGGATAGTAATACACAATGAAAGTGTGAAAATAATACCGGTATATGCCAGGCATTTAGTTTATATTTGTGAAATCTTAAATATTGTCTACACTGCTAGAAAACAGCTGATTGTGAAGTGGGCATCATTATACTATTTTGAAATCAGAGAAGGCCAATACACTCCCTGTTCTCATTTGCCTCTCCCAGGAAGTGGAGGATGAAGTTGGTTAGAAAGTTCCTAAGTCTGCTGTGAAACTTCTTGTGCCAGATGCAGGGAACTTGTTCTTTGGCACATTGAATGCAAAATGTGTACTAATCTTAATGAAAATCACATTCCCTTTTAGAGGAGAAAAATGCCCCCTCTGAGATTAGGACTATGCTACCAAGGTGATTGTAATTCTCATTGTTTCCTGACTTCACCATTCTGGGAATCACCTTCCCTCTTAATATTTCACTTTTCTCCTATGTAAGATGAAAGTAACTCTTACTGCATTTCTCTGATTTTGTTAATACTGATATATAGTGACTGAAAATTTTCTATTGTAAAGTCATGAACTAGCATCATTACTCAAAGAGGAGTTAGGAACTTGAGATGCCCATTTTAATCATAGGTTATCATATATTGAAGATTTTTTTAACACATGGATTGAAATCAGATTTTCTACCTCCTGTACACAAGAAATTGGGGTATTATACTGTACCACAAATGCTGTAAAACTATCAAGAAGCTGGTTTCAGTTATTGGTAAGAGCAAGAGGGATCTATAACTCCTGACTCCTCCATCTCTCAGGATGATTGCGTCTATATCACTTAGTACGGGGGTAAGAGCGGGTGGCATTTGTTTCAGGTTGTTTAAAGCTGTAACTCTTTCACCTCTGGTAGTATCATGATGGCATAGTCTGAAAATTAATGTCACACACCCTTGAATACTTTTAATGGAGTAAATACAGTCAAATAGATTTATTGATTGATTTGTATTTTTTTATGGATTTGCTTTTTGTAATTTTTAAAAAATTTCCTTGCAGGTTAAGTTTTGATGTAAGAAAAAAGTGATTTTGTTCTACAGTTTCCCTGTACTATACAGCAATATTTTCAATACAAGTGGCTGCTATCAAAATCTCAACATAATTAAGATCTATTTTTTTTCTAAGTAAACTTCACGGAAACTTTCGGATAGAATAAATTATACCTATACAAAAACTCTACTTGGAAAGTTATTAAAAGGTAAATTTACCTTTTAATAAATATGTTTCACAAGATAGTATGTAAAGTAATATGGAGACTTAATTGCTTAGAGATCGAATGAATATTTTTAAATTCATTCAAATTTCCAGTAATTAGAAGTATCAGGGTCACAGTAATTTAAGAACAGTGGCCAATGGCTCACATGACTGGTCACACAGGTAATGAGCATTTATTGAATGTTGATTCACCAGGTGCTGTGCTAAATGCATAACACATTGCTATTTTTAGTGGTCACATCGACCCACATTCAGTAGATATAGATGTTACCCAATTGTACAAAAGAGGAAACTGCAGCTTAAGGTGTAACTTGTCTGGGGTCTGGTGGTTAGGCAGTGGTAGATGGGAGCCCGGAATTGAGATGTCTTATGAAATCTGTTTGCTTGATCACATTGCTTTTTGACAACTTGTAGGCTTGTTTAGGGATAAAGGCAGCAGGATAAGTAATAGCAGGAGTGATCTTAAATAGGACTGAACACTTTTTCTTTGCACTTTTAATATTTTTTCCAATTACTAAATTCATATGCTTGTCACAGAATGTTTGAAAGCAATAGGAATCTGTAAATAAAAATAATTTTGCATGCCACCCAGAGATTATAACACAATTGACTTATATTTTAGACTTTTTTTTTTTTAACAGTATATTCTGATTTATAATGTAACATGCTTTTTTAAAAAACAACTCCCATGGTCACATAACTTTGGGAAAGTGTAGGTTTTAAAAAGTTAAAAAGTTAAAACTGTTTTCTTCTCTCAAGGCTTTCCCAGAGATTTTAATATGTGAGCATGCATAATGGGCTTTCAAAATGGAAACTTAATAAGTAACATTTTCACAATGTATTTATCAGAAATAAATATATTGAAATCATTGCTTTTTTTTCGGATATATTTTAGATAATGCTATGGATAGATTGCATCCTTCTAGAATTTTTAATAAGCATTTAGGTTTTTAACTACCTACTATTTATATATTCCTTTTTCTTCAGGATTATATGGTAGTCTGTTTCAATTATTTAAAACTCATTTTAAAAATGTGTTTTGAAATAGTTACATAGCAAACCCTGTGTGTATGTGTATGTCTGTATTTTTTTTCAACCTTTCACCTGTTGAACATTTCTGCAGTTTCCAATGAAATCGTTAAATGTGAAACGGTATGAGTTTTCCGTTTGGGTGAAAGTGATTCCAGATCTGAAAGGTTATAAAGCCTGCTGCAGTGAGGAAACCAAGCCCAGAGATTGTTACACAGCTAGAAACTGCAAAAGCCATCACAAAGTTTTGAGAAATCTGTACAAGATGTATAAGATCCCCTTTGATTGGCCATCATGGGATACAAATGACAGAGAAGAAATGTTCTCAGGGGTAAATACGAGAAGTCATCTATGAGAATGGGTTGGTAAGTTAGGTGTCTGCCTGTGTAATTACACACTTGGTTCAGAGGTATGCCTTTACTCAAGTATAGCCTGGGTGGTCCCCAGACTGTACTGGAGAAGTCTGGGCACATGAGGAGTACTGGTTATTAATCTTTGCTGTGGTGAAGGAAGGTAAGAGGTTTGGAAATTTTCAGTCTTCTTGAAGGGTGAAGAAATTGGGCCTGTGGACAGGGATTGATTTAACAGGGAGAGTTACGCTTAGATTTGTTGTATAGGATTTGCTTTGAAGTCATTTAATTGATAACACATTCTAACAACAACAAAAGAAGTCTTGAATCAACAGTTTGTTGATTTTTGATAAGTTTTTGTTAAATAAATGATGTGTCAGACACTGCTGGGCATTAGCGGCCAATTGTATTGAAAATATTACTATACAGTACATGGACTTTATACTTATGGAATAAAATATAAGTATAATAAATAAAATATATTTTTATAAAAATAAAATTTCATTCCACTGCTTGGAATGAAAACATGATTGAATCTTATTGAAAATAGATATCTTTGAACACCCTTCAAGGCAATGTAAACAATACTCTCACTGTTTTAAAATAAGGAAAGTCCAAATCTCTGAAATGCCACTTACCATGCAGTTTCAATTTTTGTTGTTGTTGTTGTTCTTTGGATGAAATTATATTTGGCTTATAAGATATCTTAATAAAACTTTTCACTACCCTGGCCAATATGGCAAAACTCCATCTCTCCTAAAAATACAAAAATTAGCCAGGCGCAATGGTATATGCCTGTAATTTCAGCTACTCCGGAGGCTGAGGCACGAGAATTGCTGGAACCCAGGAGGTGGAGGTTGCAAGTAATCTGAGATTGTACCACTGTACTCCACCCTGGGCAACAGAGTGAGACTCTGTCTCCAAAATAATAATATAATAATAATCTTTTCAGAAAACTTACCTGACTATGGAGCATGTAAACTTGTATATACCTTATCTAAACCCATACTGAAATTTTCCCTGAGATTAGTTCATCTCATTAGACTTTGAGAAGTTAACTTTGACTTCTCTTGGCCAGAACCAGGTTTCACACCTGCCTTTTTCAGCTTGAGATAATTAATGGCAAGACTTGGAGAATACTACCTTCCTAAGCGGCAGTGGATTGCAAGGGCCAATGAGATGGTGAGATGCCAAAGGGAAAATTCCTAAAGCGAATATCTAACAACCCGGGAGGCATATGCGGACTATCGCTGAGGCAGCAAGAGGTGGTTGGCTTTGGATGATCCCTTTCCTGCCTGGGGCTTCCAAGGCCTCCAGCTCAGCAGACACAGGGGCAGAGCCGCCAGTTTGACATCAGACGGCAGTGGAGGTTATTCTTCATCTGACCAGACCCTAGCAGTCACCTTTGTTGCCTTAAATGTGTGACTTCTTATGTGAAGTGACAATTAGGAGACCCTGAGAATAGTCCAGGGGACACCGGTGTGTCATTTTAGGGAGAGCTGTGGTTGAATCTTGGCTCAGACATTGACCAGTTATGAGATTTTGGACAAATAAACATCTTTGCCTCTGTGTTTTTGCTTTTGTTTTCCATCTGATATTGAGGATAACTTACTCATTCCATAGGCTCATGGATATTAATTGGAAGCATTTATATGTAGAACCATGAAATATTGACAAAGTGATAAACCTCATGGATCATGATTTTCATTTAGTGATTAAATGTCTGTAGCTAAGTTATTAATGCTTTTGGACATCAGCCATAGGAAAAGTTCACAGACTGGTTTAACCTCCCTACTCTCAGTTTCTATTTAGTAAGTTAGTAGTTGATACTTGGTTTAGGATAATTGTTTTCCAAATATAAATTAGGTAGTTTTGTAACTTATTAATTCATGGAATGTGATTCTCGGTAAGCAGGTTTTCCAGCCCTTAATCATTAGAAAAGTTTCTACTCAGTAAGATGCAGAGATAGTGAACACACAATGTGTATATTATAGTAACTCCCTTTTCCTGTAGGAAATAAAATAATCAACTAGCCAAACATGTCCTTTACCTAACTTTGTTGTTGGCAATGGTTCCCAATGAAAAGACCTTGTTTTTGAGTCTGTAAGAGAGTCCTCTTGTGTAAGAAGATAGTTTTAATTTTGTTCCTCCCATATCTATGGCTTGAGTTTTATCTCTTGTACACAGAGTAGGAACACTCACTTACATGGTCTCCTAGTAGTCGCAAAATTTCTTAAACTAGAAAGAGTCCTTTTGCATTATAAACAATGTGTAAGATAGTTGATAATATATATCTTGAATAGGTTATGCATTTTCTTTCTGTGTTTTTGACGAGGTTAGTTCTCTTGACAGCACAAATTCCCTTGGGTGTGGAGAGTGGGAGGTCATCTGTTTGAAGGTGTTCTTTCTCACTGAGCTTTGCGGTGCCTTCTTCATGTCAGGTCACATTCATTTCCACATGGATACTCATCTAATTAAAAATTGACCATGTCATTTCTGAAGCAAGGCAGATTATTATTTTAATCATAAAGCAGAGAGTTGCACTTTTTCTTATTTCAGGAATCCTAACCAGGTTACCACTGCTCATAAACTGCTGAAAACTGGTGAGAACCTTGAAGTCATGGAGCAAGGTGTGATCATGCAAGAGGGTAGCCCACTAGAGTGTGCTCACGTTTGGAGATTGTGTGTTTTCTGATAAATGCAGGCATTCTTACTGAAGCTAGCTGAACGGGATGAATACATTAGTATCTCGTGATTTCAGAGAACTAGGTAATTTTAAAGATTTGTAAAGTATTATTGCTTCCTGATAGTATTTGTAAATTTTATGAAAATAACAGCAGGACTGGTGTGGTGGCCATCCTGTAATCCCAGCACTTTGGGAGGCCAAGGTGGGCAGATCACCTAAACCCAGAATTTCAAGACCTGGGCAACATGGCAAAACTGCAACTCTATAACAAATACAGAAAATTAAACAGGTGTGGTGACATTTTCTTGTAATCCCAGCTACTCAGGAGGCTGAAGTAGAAGGATCAATTTAGGCTGAGAGGTAGAGGCTGACATAAGATGTGATTCTTCCACTGCATACTAGCCTAGGCCTTGTCTCATTAAAAAAAAAAAATAAGTATGTTTGTCAGGGGGTGGGGTGGGGTAGGGGTCGGGGGTGGGGGAAGACAATAATAGCATTTTGCTCACTCCAACTAATTGTTCTGAATAGAGAAACTTTTTAGAGTTCATGAAGTTAAAATATCCTGTTGTGGCCAGGCATGGTGGCTCACGCCTATAATCCCAGCCCTTTGGGAGGCCAGGTGGGTGGATCACCTGAGGTCAGGAGTTTGAGACCAGCCTGGCCAACATGGCAAAACCCCATCTTAACTAAAAATAAAAATAAATAAAAATAAAAATTATAAGCCGGGTTGGTGGTGGGTGCTTGTAATGCCAGCTACTCAGGAGCCTGAGGCATGAGAATTGCTTTAACCTGGGAGGCAGAGGTTGCAGTGAGGTAAGATGAAGCATTACACTCCGCCCTAGGCAGCAAAGTGAAACTCTGTCTTAAAAAAAAACCTGGATGTTCTTTTTTACCCCCATGGAAATAACTTAGCAAAAAAACACCTTTAAAAAATCTCCCAACTTTTAAAGGTAAGGGCATATTTTAAATGAATATCAGTGAAAACCTGGACTCACAATTATAAACAGTAGAAACACAAGTTTCTGAACAATTTTTTTTCTCTACTTCAAATTTGCTTTGTGTTTGACACTTTTGGCATATTTCCTGACATCTCTGAGCTTTCATTGCATTTTCCCATTTTTCAGGTTCATTAAATTTCGTTTCTTTACCTTGTCAACCTTTGTGATTTTCAATCTGATCAGAGTAAATATCTGATTATTTTAACTTTGTATTTTTTAGGTATTTGACAAACTTATAACGTTTGAGAAGCTTAAAATATTTAATTTTAATTTTCCCTTATAAATTTACTTCCTATGCTTTATTGAGTCTGTTTGTGTATCCATTTTTCTCTTGTTGACTTTATGAAAGCTCTTAGTATGTAAAAGTTATCGATGCTTTATGACATATTTTCTAAATATTTTACTAGTTTTATCATTTATTATGCAGCTTTGTTTATGGAAACATTTTAGCATTCTGGTTTCATTATTTTTTAGAGACAATTCTATTTATTTTTGCTTTTCTTGAAAAGGAAATGCTTATACTTTATAAGTCCTTAAAATACTACTTTAAATTTATGATAGACTAAATATTTGACAGAAACAGGTGAAGCATGGTGGCCCACGCCTGTAACCCCAGCACTTTGAGAGACTGGGGATCTCTTGAGGCCAGGAGTTTGAGATCAGCTTGGATAATATAATGAAATATTGTATCTTCCAGAAAAACAACAAAAAAATCTGGGCCTCGTGGCATGCATCTACAGTCTCAGCTGCTTAGTGGGCTAAGGTTGGGAGGATCACTTGAGCCTGGGAGGTCAAGGCTGCAGTGAACTGTGATTGTACCACTTTACTTTAGCCTGAGTGACAGAGCAAGACCCCATTTCTATATATATATATATACACACACACATATATGTGTGTGTATATATATATGACAGAAATAAAGATGTATATTCTTTTTTGTTATGAGGTAGCATCTAAATTAAAAAGTAACTGTTTCAGCACTACCTATTGGACAACTAATCTTTTCCTGCTGACTCAAAACCTTTATAATATTTAATATCTTTTTTTTTTTTTGACAGACTCTTGTTCTGTCACCTAGGTTGGAGTACAGTGTCATGATCTCAGCTCACTGCAAACCATGCCTTCTGGGTCAAGCAATTCTTGTGCCTCAGCCTCCCGAGTAGCTGGAACTGCAGGTGTGCACCACCATGCCTGACTAATTTTTGTATTTTTAGTAGAGATGGGGTCTTACCATGTTGCCCAGGCTGGTCTCGAACTCTTGAGCTTGGCAACTCGCCCACCTCAGCCTCCCAAAGAGCTAGGATAACAGGCATGAGCAACCATGCCTGACCTTGAAATCTGTTTTTATTCATGTGTTTGGTATCAGGCGTTCCATTCTGCTCCATTGATTTTTCTTCATTTCTATCAGTGTTTTACTTGAGGTGTCTTTATAGTATGTTTTAATGCTCTGGTAGGGTAAGTCATATGGTCACTATTTTTCAAAATTCTCTCATCTGTTTTCAAGTATTTGTTTTTCCAAATAACATTTGGAATTGAGAATGAGAATTGATTAGTTACATTCAATTTCCATATATATTTGTTGCATTTTTCCATTCAGGAACTTGTCCCATCACTGTTGTCTTCCCCTGATGTCTCAGTTCCCTATTATGGGACACATTTTATTATTGGGAAGATTTATTTTCGTGGGTTCCCTCTGTTAAGAGCAAGTTATCTTGAGGGTTACTGTATTAACCAGATGTCTTCAACTAAGTAACTTATGGTATCATAATATAATATACTGTAACTAAATTATACTATGGTGTTGTGACATGGTTCTTAAAGTGTGGTCCCTAATCCATAGCATCAGTATCAACTGGAAACCAGATAGAAACATTCTCAGGCCAGGTGTGGTGGCTCACGCCTGTCATTCCAGCACTTTGAGAGGCCAAGGTAGGCAAATCACTTGAGGTCAGGAGTTCAAGACCAGCCCGGCCAACATGGTGAAACCCTGGCTCTACTAAAAGTACAAAAATTAGCTGGATGTGGCAGCACACACCTGTAGTCCCAGCTACTAGGAAGGCTGAGGCAGGAGAATAGCTTGAACCTGGGAGACAGAAGTAGCAATGAGCTGAGATCATGCTACTGCACTTCAGCCTGGGCAACAGGGTAAGATTCTGTCTCAAAAAACAGACAAACAAAACAAAGCAAAACAACAACAAAACCATATTCTCAGAGACTCACTCTGGATGTATTTAATTAGAAAGTCTTGAGGGCAGATTCCAGCCATCTCTATATTAAGCCCTCCAGATGGTTCTGATCATGGGAAAGGTTGAGAACCACTGGCTCTTTGGAGTAATATCAAATAAAATCCCACTTTACCCCTTGATAGCATTGTAATTTGGGTTATGTTTTTATATGCCTAAGTCTCAGCATCTTCTTTTGTAATATGGGCTATAATAGGAATAATCTGTACTGTAAGCAAAGGGTATAGATACATAGTAGCTATTAGTGCTATCAGAGTGCTTCTTAATAAGTGAGAGCTGAAGTAGTATACAATATGAGTATTAGAGAGAGTATGGTGCCTAGGCAAATAGAAGGAAAGGGTGTTTTAGGTTTTGATGGGCTCTATATAATTGGTTATATCCAAAAGGACATAGAATTCTTGGCATGAGATGGTGAAGATAAACACTTTCATCCTTGTTCACAGTTGGCACCTTTTAAGTGGAAGACAATGGTGTGTTCTCATTGAAAACTAAAAATTTGTGTTAAGGATATATGTGAGATTAATTTATTAGAGCTCCACTGTTACATTGCACAAAATAAAACACTTCTGTCATACTTCTCTAGTTTTAAACAAAATCTGTCAACACAACTAGAATATGCAAGCGGAATGAGGATTGATATCTTCATTTAGTAAAGATTAATATGAAAAGGTCCTATTTGTGATTGAGAAACTGGAAAAATTAAATGATGTAACTTATTCAACGTATTCATAAATTACTTTATGCGAGAAACTAGACTTAAAAGGATGACCAGCATTTAGATGTGGCTCATGAGCAGCTCATAAATGAGAGGTAAAAAATAGCTCATAGGTAATATGATATTACCTATGGCAAGGCCAGTAATAAAGGCAAGCATGCATGGCTGTGTAAGAGGGAACTCTTGCACTGATCTTGAGGAACAGGTAGATCCTATCCCAGGAGTGGTATGTAGAATATGCTGTAGGAACTCATTTAGTGATTAGTTCTGCCTGAGGCCACTGGGGTCTTAACAGTGACAATGAAGGATGTAATGGGAGTTGCCAACCCAGTCAAGGAAGAGATATTCTAAGTGATGCATAAATGTTGGAGTTTGAGGAGTAATCTAGCACAAGGAGAGCATACAGGCTTGGCAGGGCAGGCAAGGCTACAGGTGAAACTGTGCAAATTCTCCAGATATTGTGGTTGACTGAAGAAACTTTTTGTTAAACAGTATTTTTATCGCCACTGTTGTAAGTCTATGTTGTAGTTGTTGTTGTTGTTGTTCTTCTTCCCCTCCCCCTCCCCCCCTCCTCCTCCTCCTCCTCCTCCTCCTCCTTCTTCTTCTTTTTTGAATATATACCATTGCACTCAGATAAGGGAATTTAAGTTAGAAGTTCAGGAAAGCTTCCATGTTACAAGTTCACATTCATACATCCCAATTTTAGTTCAAAAGCTGGTTGGTTAATGCAGACAAATCCTCTTTCACGAGTGGCAGTGGCTGTAAGTTATTCTTGCTACCGGCAACACTGTTGTTCAGTGAGTTTTCATCATTCATGTGCCAGATTCTATAGTGTTTCCTAACGAGCCTATGGATGTTTAGGTATACATCATTGGAGTCCTGCCCTTAACTTCAGCTCATAGAGCTTGGTTCTGACTCCCTGGTTGGCTTCGCTAATCTTTTCCTAACCTTTTCCTCTTGGGACCTGGATCCTGAGTTCTGTGGCCTCCATAACCAGCTGTAAACCTGCTATCAATCATAAAGGTTCACTGGGAACCTTGGCTAAATCCCATCCTGACTTCTACACATGCCACAAAGTGCCTTGAGACTTTGGCTGCTGTGTTTCATCTGCCACATAATACGTGCTTAGTAGAATGTAGATAACCCCTTGTACTAATATTGAACCTTCACTTAGCAGCTCTTGGGGTTCTTTTAACTATTGGCCATGCATGTTGATAAGTCCCTCTTGTCTTAGTCCCACTAAGCCTACCATTGCCCTTTATCCTGAATGAAAGATACACATTTTTATAAGAATTATAAATTGCTAAATTCTGTGGATTCTTACAATATGGTATCCTTTAAAAATCAATTTCTAGTTTAGGCATGGGCTATTTTGATAACCTCTTTTTGCCCTCAGCTTTAATTTTTTTAAAACTTAATCCACTACCAGGTTATTTCCAAACTATGGGTCAATTCCTGTCAAGATTTTCTTTTCTTCCCACAAGTCTTTGCTGTCTGTACAGTAAAGGCCAGATTCTGTAGAAGGCATTGAGAATGCAGGGTGCCTGGGCCTAACTTTCCTGTCTGGCCTTATCTCTCACACTGTCCTTCCACCCACATTCTTTTCTGAGTTGGATTGCCAACTGTAGCTTCTGAAGACTGGGGAATTTCATACCTCCTTGCCTTTGCCTACTGTTTCTTCAGTGTGGAATTCTACTGGCTCAACTCACTGCTCAGAGGAATCCACACATTTTTCAAGACCCACTTCCAAATTCCACCTTCTCCTTGAAGCTTTTACAGATCCTCAAACCAGGTGCATTTCTTCTTCCCTTTTTCTTTCATAACATTGTAACTCTATCAGAGTATATGTTACCTTTTGTCTTCTTCTTCTTCTTTTTTTTTTTTTTTTTTTTGTGACGGAGTTTCGCTCTTGTTACCCAGGCTGGAGTGCAATGGCGCGATCTCGGCTCACCGCAATCTCCGCCTCCTGGGTTCAGGCAATTCTCCTGCCTCAGCCTCCCGAGCAGCTGGGATTACAGGCACGCACCAACCTTTTGTCTTCTATGTTTTTGTGTACAAGCTTGTTTTTTCACAAAAGTATAAACTTCTTAGTGCAAGATTTCTCTCTTTACCTACAGTAACACCTGCTCACATTGTTTTGTCCATACTGAGTTTTCGAAAATTGTTTTGTCCATAATTAGGATTTTCATGGTCTAAGAAATTTTACTTTTGCAAAGAAGGTTGCACTGGGGGAATTTGAGTCTTTCAAATAGTTGTCTGTCTTTTCTAACCTCTTGCCTTCTCTTGTATGTGTCAGGTAGAAGAATCTGGGCTAGTGCTTGAGGTTGTGTTAGAATGAGTAATGTGGTTTGGGGAAAAACAATTCCCAAGGATCTTTAACCAATTAGGATAGTCTTAATACTTTGATAATTGTTTAAAAATAGATAATAATCCTAATGATTTATTGATATTCTTAATGCCAAGTACTAGGGTAGCACTTTCACATCCTCCTGCAACAACGCCATGGGGTTCATGTCTTATCCCTTTTTGTACAGTCGGAAACTGAGGATTATACAGGTTTTTTTTAACTGTGATTAAGTAAAAGATGGAGTCAGGAAATGTCAGATCTGTCTGATTTCACAGCCTGTGTTCTTCATCACTGTGCTCTCTTGCCTTAAGCATTTGAAAAGTATGCATTCTGTGAATCTTTTTTTTTTTTTTTGAGACAAGGCATCTCTCTGTCCGCAGGCTAGATTGCGGTAGCATGATCTCGGCTTACTGCAACCTTCATCTCCCAGGCTCAAGGGATTCTCATGCCTTAGCCACTGAAGTTGCTGGGATTGCAGGTGTGTACACCACACCCAGCTAATTTTTGTATTTTTAGTCAACATGGGTTTCACCACGTTAGCCAGGTTGGTCCCAAACTCTTGACCTCAAGTGACCTGCTTACCTTTGCCTTCCAAAATGCTGGGATTACAGGCATGAGCCACTTTGGCTTGGAAAGTATGCATTTCTGACATCACCTTCCTGCTATGGAGATCAAATCTAGTTCACCAGCTCACAGTAGAAACAGTGATTTCAGTGTCTGCCCTTCTCCAAACTAGCTGATTAGATTGTAGATGCTCAAGAGGTCAACATGGTAAGTTAACCTATGAAGTTGAATAATAGATAAGAGAAAGACGGTTAAATGCTGAGACACTTGTGTCAAATATAGTCACTTTTTGGCTCCTCCTTTGTTGCATATAATTAGACGACAGGTAATTAAAAGAACTTAAACTGAAGGGTGGAGGAAGGTTTAGAGGACAATGAGAATTTATACATTTTTTTCCAAAGTTGAGGTATAGTTTACTTTTAATAGAGAAAAGACTGAATTGAGGTATCTTATATGTACATATCTACCTGTTTTTTCTTTATATGATATATGGAAATTCTGTCTTTTCCCCCTCTTGCTCTTTAACCAAGTAGGACTTTCTATGGAAATATTGTATCCTCAGAAAACTTTTGAATCAATGAATTATTGTGGGGAAGAAAGAAAGATTAGCAGAAGGAATACCTTATTATTTTATTCTTCATCAATATACATACATTGAAATAAATATACATGGAAAATTTTAGTTGATTTATTATTGAATGACTATTTATTAAGCATTTGTGTTTCCAACTTCATCAGGATGAAAGATAAGACACTCCCAATGCCTTTCTTGAAGATTTCTTAATTGATGACCCAGCAGAAAGTAAAGACTCTTTAATTTTATATGTAAGAATAAGTAATAATACAAAAATTGACCAGTTGTTTATTAAGACCTTATTAGATACTAGGTCTAACATTAGGTATGTTGAATATATTAATATTATAGCATTTTATCATTATAATGACTGTGTGTGAGAGATACTACTATCTTTGCCCCAATTTATCAGATGGGGAAATGTGTCTCAGAGACAATGAGAAATGAAGCAGCTTCTCCAAAGTAATTCATTCTCGATACCCTACTATTCTGATTCATCTATTTAAATTATATGTTATTTTAGTATATGTCATGTGTAGGATTTTCTGTAGAGATTAATTTTCCAGAACTTTATAAAAGTATCATTCCTTGTGCCTGTTCTGACCTCGTCACATAGACATGGATGTGAATCAAGGATGTGCCATTTTCTTATTGGGTAACCTTGAGAAAGTTACCTAATTCTCACAGCCTCTGCCCCCAGCTTATAAAATGTAGATTAAAACCCATTTTGCATAGCCATGTAAAGCACACGTTGGTAAGACCCTAAAATTTTGTTTCCTGGTCATTTTCCTCTTATCCATTTCCATAAAGTAGATGTAATCATGTGACCATATAAGAAAGATTTTGCTAAATTTTTCAGCTTGACTACATGCAGTTTTCTGTAATTTCCTTGAGGTGTTTCAGGAGCTCAGTAAGTTCAGTTGTGATGTTGGAGAGTAAACATTGGAGTTGAAATTGGAAGCCCTGTATTTATTTTGCAACTTTGTTGTTCATTTCTTATTTTACGGGACATGGAGATGCGGGTTCATTTAATAATTAGCTCATGACTTTTTACTACTTGTTGATGCTTGAAAGGGCCACCAACTCAGCAGTCAGGTGAAGAAATAACCAACACCGCTGATATTATATTTGGATGATGATAGCTGGTTACATAATGAAAGTAATGCTGTCTCTGTTTAGCTAAAAAAGCAACCATGAATCAAGATAAAAACCTTGACTGAGAAGCTTCTTGAATGCCCAGTTTGACTTTATACATTTTGTACCATTTGTTACCCTGTGAGGTCTTTCAAGGAGTATATGGTTGTTCATCTAGTGGTGAAAATAAATGCGTTACTAAGAGATCTTTGTTGATTAAACCAAGACTTCATATGACAGTGTAGATTCACATTAGCATATTGTTCTGTTTAGTTGTGGTTTACAAAATTTGACTTAAAGTAGTAACTGAATATAGTGAAGATGTATTTATTGAATATTTTAGCATATATCCATCCATTTGATGATAGGCCTGTGAGAATTATGATTAGAAATATATGTCATTTCTAAAATCTAATTTTAGAAAAGTTGTTTAGAAATCAGTTTTTTTTTTTAATTTGGAAATTTAATTTTTGGTCTTAAGTACTGAAAAAAGTTGTTATTTAAAAGAATCAGTGGTGAAATCTTTTAGGTGAATAAGCAAGTCCTAATTTGAGTTTGTATAAATGAATTTGGTTATACCATACTTATGGGGAAAATACAAAACTAAATTATTTCTGTATTAGTATACAACAGGTATAATTGCATAATGCTTATTTCAGCAGTGACTTTCTTTTTACAAAGTGTTTTCAAAACTAAAATAAGTCAGCATTATGATTTTTAATACCAGAATCAATTAACAGTTATCAAATGCTTACTATAATATATGCTAGGCACTGTACTAAGGGCTTAACATATATTTTATTTTTATGATAAGTCAGACATGAATGCTAAGATACTTGTTTTTATATCTGGAGAAGTCTAGGCAGGGAAGGGTGAACTCTTGCCAGAGTTACAGCAGGTTTGGAAGGTCGTGGGAGAAACAGTATGAAACCATTCACATTCACTTAACCATTAGTCTGTTGTTGTCTCTATGGTGTCACAAAAATACTATTGGTTCACCTTTTCATGAAGATTTTTTTCTAACAATTTAATGTTTCTAGAATATAAACCAATAAATAAGAGACAGGAACTAAGTAGTTTACAAACATCTTAGGAGGACAGGGACAATGCAAGCCTTACTTACTTCCCTGCATGGATCACAAATACCGGCACATGGCAGTCCAGTTAACTCACTTTTGTAAAATAAATTGATTAAAATACTTTTGTAGAGTGGTGATATTAAAACATCCTATATACATCATGATTTTAATTTTCTGTGTAAAAGCGACATTCAAGTGTTTTTGACTAGCTGACCTAGTTTCTTGCACAATACAGTGTCAGAAATTAAAATGGTTTTGTTCTTTGTGTTGCTAGATGTTGGTGAAAATAGTATAAGTCTTAAAATATCTTCAGCTAGTTGTGATGTCAGAAAATAGTGTTTTTTTTTTCAGAGTCTTAGTTTGAAATGGGTTGCCATGGTTACTACAAATTTGAATCTAATCAGGAAGAGTCTCATGAGAAATCATAGCCACACTACAGGTATTTTAGGTTTAGAATGAAAGGAAACAGGTCTTGACATCTCAGTCTATGTGAACTGCTGAACCTCAGCAAAAACGCTACCACAGAGGAGAGGTTTATGAATTTAGATTGATAATTGCAACTGTAGATGCTTCTAGCATTCAATTTGGAGATAAATACAAACTTTTTTTTTTTTTTTTTTTTTGGTGAACTTTTGCAAACTGTTGCTCAAGTTCTTTATGTATTCCTAGTCTTAACTTGATGACAGCCACACTCAATATACTTAACTGGATGTACTTTTTTGGGTGTTCCATCTTTCAGATAGGGGTTTAAAAACTGTAACTTTGACTTTTTATTTTTTTTTTTTGGAGACGGAGTTTTGCTCTTGTTACCCAGGCTGGAGTGCAATGGCGTGATCTTGGCTCACCGCAACCTCCGCCCCCTGGGCTCAGGCAATTCTCCTGCCTCAGCCTCCTGGGTAGCTGGGATTACAGGCAGACGCCACCATGCCCAGCCAATTTTTTGTAATTTTTAGTGGAGACGGGGTTTCACCATGTTGACCAGGATGGTCTCGATCTGCCGACCTCGTGATCCACCCGCCTCGGCCTTCCAAAGTGCTGGGATTACAGGCTTGAGCCACCGCGCCCGACCTAACTTTGACTTTTATAGAAGTCAGAATACCATTTTAAAATAAGTAGTCATAGAGGCAAGAAATTGAGAGACAAACTGGAACCCAATATAGAGCGCTGGTCAGGAATGATGGAATTCTAGCCCTCTAACTAGAGTCAATCTTAGATACGTGGTATTCCATTAAATCTAGGATGACATCAAATCTTAGATTCACCATTGTGTATATTTAACTGAAGGAAAATTGTGGCCAATTAAACTGATACAGTGCTTTACAATTTTCAATTAAAATGTGTCATTTGCATGTGGTAAAATTACCTATAGTTCCACCAGTTTTGATAAACACATGCAGTCATAATGCCACTATCACAATTGAGATATAGAACAATTCGAAACACAATTCATTATTGCTTAGTTTTTATATTTAATGATATTGAAATAATTTAAATTAATTTGTCCTATTTTCATCATATCTTGTGCAACCACGAGAAGAAACATGCAAACAAATATAGTTTTAAGGTATTTTTTAAACTTCTTCAGATTCAGATCTCATGTTTCTTTTGACCTCCCAATTGTCAATGACTGTTATGTCACTTATTTTGTCCTTTATGCCATGAATTGCATCACTAATTTAATGCTTCTGTAAATCAGAAGTGCCCTACTATTGTCCCTGGGGTTTTATTTCACGTGGATTATATCTATTATGCAAGTTTTGGCTGCCATTTTCTTATTTGATTAACTCTAGGTTTTGTTTATTCCTCAGTTGAGTAACATGTTACTTGAAGTTAAGCAATTTCTGTTCAAAGTTAGTAAGAATGTTCTGACAAATTGATGCTTGAAGCATGCTTCGTGTATTTACTTTCATATATTTCAACATGCTTGTCATGTATTTTGTTAATTTCTTTATATTTCTTTTCAAGTAACTTTAATTTTGGGTAGGATTTATTTGTAAAGCTTGTGCTGTGGGAATTCTCTAATACCTGAATTCCCTTTTGAGAACTTGGATAAAATTCAAGTAAGAATTTCAAGCTGTGGCAATTTGGAGAATTACAAATTATTAAAATGTATTCATGAAATATAGAACGATTACCTTAAATGTTACCATACCAAAATCATCAACTTTATTTTATCATAGGGTGTTTCCTTTGTTTTAAAAATTCACATTCTATAATTTTATGATAATCATGAACATTTCTATATTGTTATAACCAATTTTAATATCAACATTATGTTCAATTGCATTAATATGTCATTGATTTTTTTCCTATGGCACATGCTTATATAATTATTTTTTGATTATTTTATAATTTGGAATTTTAGAAATGAAAATTTTAAAGACAAATATTCAGATAAATATAAAATCTGCATGAGAGATTTATATTTCTAGAACATACCTCTCTAACCCAAAACCCAATTTTCAAATCTCTTCTTTTAGAAAAAAAAATTCTTAAATATATCTCAAATATCAGAAAGGAAAATCCTCCATAGTCAAGAATCAAAAGATGTTTTTTTTGCTAGAATTATAGGTAATGAAAATCATATGATTATAAGATGATATCCATTTGGGTTGGGATCTAGAGAAGTGAATGATTCTTTTTTTTTTCTTCCGTATTAAATCCTTTTTCTCTCATACATATGTTAGTATAGCTGATATTGATTTATTTTTTCTAAAGTGAGTAAAATTTTCTAAACATCTCAATGTAAAATAAGATAGATGATTTTTTAAAGAGCTTGTTTGGCATTTATTTAAAAGAAGGCTTATTGTTAAAATTGTTACTAAACAGTTTTAAATAATTACTAGAATTGTGTGGCTCTTTACATATAAAATTTTAGTTCTTTCTATTTGATGTTAATGCCGTGTGAATATCTTGCATAAAATTTTGAGCTTAAATGTGTACAGTACCTGTATTTGAGAAATTATATATCATGGTCAGGGCAACTCAAATTATTAAAAGGTGCTGACTCCCGGTGTTTCAAAAGAAATTATTTTATAATCTGTTTAATGAAATGATTATTAATAGTCACTTTAATTCGACAGCTTATTTAGATACTTTAAAAATAGTTTTTGTATGTAACAGTACAATTATATAACAATCTAAGAATACTCTGTCCTATTGTCTGTACAGCAATACATTTCTGTTTTAAATTGATACCAAGTGCCATGATTCTAAATGAAAAAATTGCAAGTTTGTCTTGTCACTATTTATGTTCATTATAACAAAAAGTCTAAAATACAGTAAATTTAAAGCCAGTTCTTTAGAGGTTAAATATTTTCCTGTCATTGTCTTTGGATTGTCCTTAATACTCTGAGACTTGGCTATTTTTATTGAAAGAAAAATTCTGTAACTTTGAACTATTTGTCATTTGGCTTAGGCAATGAATCCTACAGAATTTTTGACCCCCAAAATATTTTTTGTGTCAATATCCCAATTTTATGGATGCTAAATTGCAATCTTCAGAATGTCCTCAGGAATAGGGATTTTGCTGGCTAGGGACATTTTGTTACATGTAGGAATAAGAGTTAATTATGTTTGATACTTAATAATGAATATTTATTTTCTTTGTGGTTGAGCATTTTAAAAATGGCTTTTATGGATGTTATCAAGCATACCTACCAGAATATTAAAATATATGAGCTGCACATATCTTTCAACTCTGTGATTTATATCCTAAGGTGAGAACAGATTACTGAAGTTTCTTTTATTAAAATTCAAATATAAATTTTATTCATACCTAATTTAAATGATATAATTTATCCTCCAAGTCAACAAAATACTGTTATAGTCAAGAATGGGAATATTTCAGCTACTTCATATATTGGCATTTTTTTTTTTTTTTTGAGGATGACAGTCTAGTGATTAATGAATTCCAAGTGTTGCTCTAGAGCTGCTCTCCAATGTACTTTGAGACTATTTAGTGAATGCTGTAGAAAGTACCACATTGTTTGGCTATAAAAAGAAACATTGTTCTTACTTTTTAAGAATATGTGAGTGGGGCAACAAACCAGCTGTTTCTGGTTGAAACAACTTCACTTAGTGATAGTTTCTTTCAAATGCAGTGATATACCAAAGATTATAAAACACTGTGGACTTTTATTTGCTTAAAATTTTAAAGTTTTAAAAAAAATTAATAGTGCTGTCTTTTTTTTTTTTTTAAATGGGCTTAAGTGCTGAAAAAATCTAGTCAGACTTACACTCTTCCTTAGAAAACTAAACTAAAATCAAAGAAGTAAGAAAATAATGTCAGATTAGCTAAAGGAAGAACCACAGAATTTAAGCATGTTTCTTAAAAGACATTAACCGATTCTTTGTTTAAGCCTTATCCATTTTTATTTAACAATTAACCCTAACATGTAGCTATTGAGTTTCAAAACCAAAGGCAGATGGTAGAAATGGTGATTTAGAATGGTGGAAGATAGACTGCTACAGACGTGATGCTCTAACAGTAAGCACTGATGATGAAAATGAGAGGAGACAGAAAAACTATTGGAACTAGACTAAAAAACTGTAAACCTTATTATGAGGGCCTGTACATATCACTAAGTCCCTAAGCTATTGTATAACACAGCAAAGATGTAGTTTTAAAAAATATTTACTAAGTCAAAAGACCATAAAGCATCAAACTGAAGTAAAACGGGCCTGTTAAGGAAGGTTGTAAAAATGAATTACAGATTGGGCCAGAAGGAAAATCTAGTTCATTTACACAAATATGAATTGTACAGAGACATTCTTTGACCCAAAGATGTTATTTAAAATAAAGCTCAGTCTGGGTGTAGTGGCTCATGCCTGTAATCCCAGCACTTTGGGAGGCTGAGGTGGGTAGATCACTTGAGATCAGGAGTTCAAGACCAGCCTGGCCAACATGGTGAAACCCCAACTCTACTAAAAGTACAGAAATTAGCCAGCATGGTGGCACATGCCTGTAGTCTCAGCTACTTGGGAGGCTGAGGTGCAAGAATCACTTGAGCCTGGGAGGCAGAGGTTGCAGTAAGCAGAGAGCCTGCCGCTGCACTCCAGTCTGGGAGACAGCGAGACTCCGTCACAAAATAAAATAAAGCTAAAACAAAAATATGGAAATAATAATTAAATTTTCCTAAATGCTTAAAGGAGAAATTAATAGGAGAATAATTAAATTATCCTAAATGCGAAGAAGAAATCAAACAAAACAAGTATAAACAGTAACAACAATGCTAGTACTATTAATAGGCGATACTCAGATGCAAATAAATATCTGTACTGTATTTACATTAATAAAGTGGAAAATGAGAGAACATGGACTAAGAAATTCAATTCATGTTGCTGGAACAACAAAACAAATATATGGAGAGGAAGTAATTAATACATATGTAAGTAGGAATTAATGATTTGACAAACATAGAATTGAAAAGCTAGCCTTTTTTTAAATTTTTTTTTTGATACAAAGTCTCTGTTGCCCAGGCTGGAGTGCAGTGGCACAATCTCGGCTCACTGCAGCCTTCGCCTCTCGGGTTCAAGTGATTCTCCTGCCTCACCCTCCTGAGTAGCTGGGATTACAGGCACTCATCACTGTGCCTGGCTAATTTTTTTGTATTTTTAGTAGAGATGGGGTTTCACCATATTGGTCAGGCTGGTCTCGAACTCCTGACCTCAGGTGATCCACCCACCTCGGCCTCCTAAAGTGCTGGGATTACAGGTATGAACCACTGTGCTCAGCCCTATGTAGCCATTTTTTAAAGGAAGGGCAAAATAGACTTTGTGAAAATGTAATGAAAAGGAGAATAATGTTATAATGGATTTTGTTATGGGGGTTCAGGATGGGGGAAAAAGAACAAGTAAATAGATCATGGGATTTTTAGGGCAGTAAAACCTTGATGTATGATATAGGAATGATTTTTTCAAAACCAATAAAACTACAACCCAAAGTGGTGAACCCTATTGTAAACTATGAACTTCCGTTAATAATAATGTCAGTATTGATTCGTCAGTTGTAACAAAATTACCACACTGATACAACTTGTGTATAATAGTGACAACTGTTTGTGTGTGCTAGGGAGGAGATGCAAAGAATACGTTTGTACTTTTTGATCAATTTTATTGTAAGCTTTAAATTACTCTAAAAATGTATAACTTGAAAAATTAATATGGAAAAATCTGCATCTTTCTCCTTAGTGACTTGAGGCCATCATCATTTGTCTTCTAGGTCAGTTGAATCTACAGAGAAAGGAGATGTATAAAGAAAGGAGACATACAAAGTCTCTCATTGTAAGAGACATAAAAGTCATCTTACTGGCATGAAAAAGAAAGCACTAGAACTTCTATCATATGTAATTTTAAAATCAGAAGTTAAGCTTCACTAATAAAACACAGGTAGGCACTAGAATGTTACTTTGTGGGTCAGAGAGCCCATCACGTCTGGTGTTAGAGTTGGGCTGTGGGAGGACAGGTTGATTTGAACTGTACTAGGAGTAGCCTTGGCCTCGGCATAGTTAGCATCTTTCAGAATAATGCAGGTTACGTAAACCAGGTAAGTGTTTTACCCATTTTATTATGATTATTATTTTTGTTTTGAGATGGAGTTTCACTCTTGTTACCCAGGCTGGAGTGCAATGGTGCTATCTCGGCTCACCGCAACCTCCGCCTCCTGGGTTCAGGCAATTCTCCTGCCTCAGCCTCCTGAGTAGCTGGGATTATAGGCACGCACCACCGTGCCCAGCCAATTTTTTGTATTTTTAGTAGAGACGGGGTTTCACCATGTTAACCAGGATGGTCTCGATCTCTTGACCTCATGATCCACCTGCCTCGGCCTCCCAAAGTGCTGGGATTACAGGCTTGAGCCACCGCGCCCGGCCCAACTACACATTTTATTATTTATTAACTAATCTTCATGACAGGCAGGTGAATATGTTTGCAAAGAAGCTGTGCATTGAATACAGTGAAGATACAAGCACAAGCGAACCACAGGAAAGTAGCAAAGTTGATGGTTATCCTTTCAATCAACTTTTTGTCAGCCGCATTATAAGAAATGATCCCAGCAATCCCATTATTGGGTATATATCCAAAGGACAATAAATCATTCTACTATAAGGACACATGCACACGAAATTTCATTGCAGCACTGTTTACAATAGCAAAGACCGGAATCATCCCAAATGCCCATCGATGATAGACTGGACAGGGAAAATGTGGCACATATACACCATGTAATATTATGCAGCAATCAAAAACGATGAGTTTGTGTCCTTTGTAGGGACATGAATGAATCTATAGAACATCATCCTCAGCAAACTGACACAAGAACAGAAAATGAAAAACTGCATGTTCTCACTCATAGACGGGTGTTGAACAATGAGAACACATGGACACAGGGAGGGGAGCACTACACACTGGGGTCTGTTGGGGGGAATAGGGGAGGGACAGTGGGGGGTTGGGAGTTGGGGAGAAATAGCATGGGGAGAAATGCCAGATATAGGTGAAGGGGAGGAAGGCAGCAAATCACACCGCCACGTGTGTACCTATGCAACTATCTTGTATGTTCTTCACATGTACCCCAAAACCTAAAATACAATAAAAAAATAAAAATAAAAAAAATAAAAAATTTATTATAGATAAAATTCTTTTTGAAAAACAACAACAAAAAAAGAAATGATCAGAACTGATAAGAATTCAACCCCCAAAAGCACTTATCAGACGATTTGAAATAAAGATTTACATTAACTTTTAAAAAATATATTAATAAAACATATTACGTTTGTTTTATATAATATGAAACAGACATTTCATATTATAGACTTTTGTTTTTATAAGCAAACTCTTATTATTCTTTTCAGTTTCATTTTTGAAAAATGCACCCTGAATACAGCAGCACATGTTATTTATAAATTGTGTCAATTCTTTTTTCTTTACTCATAGAGTTGTGTGATCCAATAGGTCTGGAAATTAATGGTCTGAATGACTCCAACAGTTTCCCAGCTGGTTTTCCTGTCTCTGATCTTACTTTCCTCCAAACCATTTTTCATATTGCCACCAAAAAAAGCACCCTAAAATGCAACTTGGATTCTGTCATTTTCTTGCTTAAAACACATACTTTCTATTTTGTGTGGTAAGTCCTCACGTTGGTCATGTAAGATACTGATAGGGGCCTGGTCGTCTTCCCCAGCCTTATCTCCTGCTATCCCTGTTCCTGAAAGATAATTCTCTCTGTCTCTCATGAGTATCTAGAGGAATTTCATCTCCTCCTTCATTAGGCTGTCTCTTTCTTATTATTCAAGTATGTTGAGCCCTCACTTCCTTCAAGAAGTTGTTTTCTGCCTCTAACATGGGTGAGATGTGTTCTTAAATAGCCACCTGGCTCGTCTGCTGGGCCTGGACTATTGGTATTTGCTTGTCACTATTGTGACTAACTTCACGTGCCTCTAGGGCTTACTACCTTGACTGTCCTTGTGTGCATAATACATTATTGTGATTAGACAAATTGATTAAAACCATATTTTAGAAGTAAAGTGATATTTTGTACAATGTTGACAAAAGATATAAGCCTACTTATCTAAAAATATATTAGATGAAGGATTATAAGCAAGGCTACTTTTCTTTGTCACACTTTGTTTTTTTTAATCTCATATGATGAACAATTTTTAAAGATATCACATATTACTAATACGTTTATTGAGAGGCAGAGAAATATGCAAAAACTTTAACATATCTAAAATAAAGTAAAAGTTACTTTTTAACTTCCTCCAAAAATTTTGGTCCTTATCCTTTGACCAAGTTTATGTTCCAAAAGATCACTGAAGCTTTATAATAGTTGACATTTTTTTGTCTTATATTTGAGGAAATACTTGTCAGAAAAACTGAATTAAAAATCTATGTATTATAATCTATAAGTTTTGAAGTGGCAATTTCTGTTCTTCAGAAAGAGAAAGATCATTTAGTACTGATTATGTCACCTGATTATTTGGTTTTAGAAAACTTCTCGTATTTTCCTTTAATTATTCATTTTTCAATTTGCTTCCCTCCCCTTCCTTCCTCCCTCTCACTCCCTAAGTGTGAGTTTTAGTTTAAAATGTTATTCCCAACTTATAAATATAACTGGATGTTTTTTAGGGAATTTTATACACTTTCAAATTAGTTATGTATTAAAATATGGATACTTCAAAGACTAAAATCTCTTAATATTAAAATAAACTATTCCAGAGTTTTAATTTGTTACAGACTTTCTATATCTAAATACCTGAACATATGTTTGTTCTAACTTTATCAGATCACCCAATGGACCTTATTTGGAAAGTCAGCACTATCTAGTGAGTGAGGCAATGGAAGCTGTGCTCACAACCTTCTCTTGATTTCAGTAAAATCCCTCTCTCCCTTCAATTCTGTGCTTTTTTCTACTGTACTGGGTCAAGTAAACCAGTGTTTCCACATTTCCATCATCTCTTGCCTTCAAATATATTACTGGCAAATACACATTCCCCTTTTTCATGTGTGAATTGTTCAAACTTAGCCTTCATTATAGAAGTGCAGGTTTGATCTGTGGACCTTTCTATTTAAACGTATTATCAGATGGTCCATTATGAAATCGGGGGACAACAGATGCTGGAGAGAATGTTGAGAAATAGAAATGCTTTTACACTGTCGTTAGGAGTGTAGTTTAACCATTGTGGAAGACAGTGTGGCAATTCCTCAAGGATCTAAAACTAGAAATACCATTTGGCCCAGCAATCCCATTACTGAGCATATACCCAAAGGATTATAAATCATTCTGCTATAAAGACACATGCACACGTATGTTTATTGCAGCACTGTTCACAATAGCAAAGACTTGGAACCAACCCAAATGCCCATCAGTGATAGACTGGATAAAGAAAATGTGGCACATCATGGAATATTATGCAGCCATAAAAAGGATGAATTCATGTCCTTTGCAGGAACATGGATAAAGCTGGAAACCATCATTCTCAGCAAACTAACACAGGAACAGGAAACCAAACACCACATGTTCTCACTCATAAGTGGGTGTTGAACAGTGAGAACAAATGGACACAGGGAGCGGAACATCACACACTGGGGCCTGTAGGGGGTGGGGGACTAGGGGAGGCATAACATTAGGAGGAATACCTAATGTAGATGATAGGGTGAGGGATGCAGCAAACCACCATGTCATGTATATACCTATGTAACAAACCAGCACGTTCTACACCTGTATCCCAGAACTTAAAGTATAATTAAAAAAAAAAAGAAAGAAATGATGGATACTTAACATGTGTCAGGTATTGTGCCAAATGCTGTGAGGTTTACAGAAGTAGAAGTCTTTTTACTTTCAGTTTCTTGACAATTTACATTTCTCTATAAATACACTTTTCTTTTGTCATTAGCAATTATTTGTGAATCTTAATCTGCTATCTGAGAGTTGACTATAACAAATATAAAAGATGTTAAATATTTTACAACTTTTTTTGCTTAAATTTTGTTTTAATTTTTAAACTCTAGGTTCTAAGATAAAATGGAATTTCATATTTACTTCAGATGCACCTACAAAGAATCAGAAGATACATTATCATTTTTTCTTTTTTTGAATGCTCAAGAAATAGGACATGTGGTTCAAATGATTGGTTGTGTCTGTAGGAGCTTGCTCTGTAGCCCAGTCTTCTTTCAGCTTCTGGATGCCATCATTCTGCTAGAAATATACTGCATATTCACAGATAATAGAAATAAATATATTATTTACTTGTGTGATTTCTTTCTCCTGTCATAGATACTTTTACTTTAAAATGGAGGTGAAAGGCCGGGCGCGGTGGCTCAAGCCTGTAATCCCAGCACTTTGGGAGGCCGAGGTGGGTGGATCATGAGGTCAAGAGATCGAGACCATCCTGGTCAATATGGTGAAACCCCATCTCTACTAAAAATACAAAAAATTAGCTGGGCATGGTGGTGTGTGCCTATAATCCCAGCTACTTGGGAGGCTGAGGCAGGAGAATTGCCTGAACCCAGGAGGCGGAGGTTGCGGTGAGCCGAGATCATGCCACTGCACTCCAGCCTGGGTAACAAGAGCGAAACTCTGTCTCAAAAAAAAAAAAAATGGAGGTGGGACAGGAACAAATAAAAAACTGTGTGGCAGTCTGCATATCAGTTAAGGCTATTCAAACTTTGAATATAAGGCCATTTAAACAAATTAATATGCAGTAAAATTGACTTTCATTGGATGTACACTTCTAGGAATTTATTACATTTAAAAAAATTGAGATAGGTTCTTGGTCTCTCTCCCAGACTGATGTGCAGTGGTTCAATCATAGCTCACTTTAATCTCAGATTCCCAGGCTCAAGCAATCCACCTCAGCCTCCTAAGAAGCTAGGACTACAGGTGTGTTGCCACCATTCTTAGCTACGTTTCTGATTTTTTTTTTTTTTTTTGGCAGGGTGGGTGTAGAGAGGAGGCCTCACTGTATTGCCCAGGCTGGTCTTAAACTCCTGGCCTCAAGCAGTCCTCCCTTATTCTCCCAGAGTTGGGATTCCAGATGTGAGCCACTGTACTCAGCTCCAGTGCTAAGAACTTTAACCCATGCACAAGTTCATAAAATTTCCACCGCTATGAGGACATAAACTAGTTTCATTCCTCTAGAAAAAAACCTTTACTGTTACTTTGCAATGAGACCCTACCCTATCAGTAACACCTTGTGACCACTGATCTTTTATCTGTCACTGTAGTTTGATTTTATTAATGTTTTTAAAATAGAACCATAGAGTATGCAACCTTTTAGGACTGGTTTCTCTCTCTCTCTCTTGCTCTCTTGCGCTCTCTCTCTCTCTCTCTCTCTCTCTCTCTCTCTCTCTCTCAGCATAATGCCTTTGAGATTCATCTAACTATTACGTGTGTCAGCGGTTCCATTTTATAGCTTAGTGTAGTATTTTGTAGTATGGATGTACTGTAGTTTCTTTATCTATTTACCCATTGAATACCATTTACATTGTTTCTAGTTTGGGGTCATTATGAATAGAACGTTCAAGTGCAGTATTTTTATTTCAAGTACAAAATTTTTATTTTGTGTGCTGCCTAGGAGAGAAATTGCTGGGTTATGGTATATTTAATAAGAAACTTCCAGACCATAGTGTAGTTGTACCATTTTGTATTCCACTAGGAGAGCATGAAAATTTTATTTGATCTGCATCCTTAGCAACATAATATCATTGGTATTTATGTTAGCTATTCTAATACATATGTCATAAGATCTCATTTTGTTCTTAATCTACATTTTCATAAGGGCACTTGATGTTGAAAAGCTTTTCGTGTGCTTACTTGCCATGTGTATATCCTTTTTGGAGAGAACTGTTTTAAGTCTCTAGCCAAGTTTTAATTTGGGTTATTTTCTTACTGCAGAATATTCTAAGTTCTTTACATATTCTGAATACCAGTTATTTGTCTGATATGTGACTTGCAAATATTTTCTCCTAGACTGTTGTTTGTCTTTTTTATTCTCTTAATTATATATTTATAAAGCAAAAGTTTTCAATTTCGATAAGATCCAATTTACCAATTCTTAAACATGTATTATGCTTTGGTGTCTTGTTTAACAACTTGTTGCCTAAATCCAGATTATGAATGTATCTTCTTTTTTTTTAAGTTTTGCAGTTTTCCATTTTGTATTTAGTTGTATTAATCATTTTGAGTTAATTTTTATTAAAGGTATAAGCTTTAGGTCTGTATTCATTTTTTTTTAGCATACAGTCCAATTATTCCAATATTATTTGTTGAAAAACTATCCTTCTGTAATGAATTACCTTTAAACCTTTATTAAAAACAAGTTGCTTCATGTTCATGTGGCTCTATTTCTAGATTCTCTGTTTAGATCCATTGATCTAAGTGTCTGTTTGTCAATACTGCATTCTTTTGATTCCTGTAGCTTGCTTACCCCTCTTAACTGAAACTTGAAGCAAGACCAGTTTCTTTTGCTGTGACTAGAACGAAATAATTTGTAAAACATTTTAAATATATTTTACATGTTCTCTATAATAAGTCTTGAAATTGAGTTATATCAGTTCTCCAGCTTACTATTCTTTTTGGGGATTTTTTTCTTTTTTTTTTTTAATTTTACTTTAAGTTCTGGTGTGTTGAACAATGAGAACACATGGACACAGGGAGGGATTTTCATTTTTTTTTTTTTTTAAGTTCTTGTTCCTTTAGCATACTGTATATTTTAGTATCCACTTGTCTATAGCTACAGAAATCCCACTAGAGTTTTATCTAAAATTGTGTTAAAAATACAGATCAATTTGAAAAGAATCTTCACTGTACTCCATCTTGTAATCCATGAACAGGATATGGCTCTGAATTTAGTTAGGTCAGCTCTGATTTCCTTCCTCTATGTTTTGTAGCTTTCAAAATACAGATCTTCTAAATATTTTGATGGAGTTACAGTCAAGTATTTTCATTTGAAGATTAAAAAAAATTGTTTATTGCTGTTATATGGAGACATTTCTCATTTTCAATCAATAAAAATTGGCAGCTCCCTCTGTTCATTAGGAGTGCTTTGTTTTTTTTTTTTAAATGTTACTTTAAGTTCTGGGGTGTTCCTTTTCCTTGGCCTTGAGATATAGAGCGTCTCCTTGTATTTCTTCTAATCCTTTGCTTCTGAGTTTAGGCTGCGTTGAATCCAAGCTGGGATATACTGGAGGAGGAAAGTAGTTGTTCAGCTGTTTTTCAAATTATTTTTTGGATTCTTCAAATTGTTGCTTTATGCATTCTGTCTGGGTTTTATAGCTCCATTCTGTTAAGGCAGAGTAAGCAACCACTTGCTTACCCCTCTTAACTGAAACTTGAAGCAAGACCAGTTTTTTTTTTGCTGTGACTAGAACTAAATAGTTTGTAAAATATTTTAAATATGTTTTGTTAGCAGATAGTCTACCTAAGTATTATTGAGATCTTGTAGCATTCTTCCCTTGTCTACTCCCTGTCAAGAAAATGACAGTACAACCCTCTTCCCAGCCCTGAATACTCAGCCTTTAATTATGGTCTCATTTAAGTATTCATTAGAGAAAATAAACCTTTTTTGGCTTGAGTAGTTGTAATTGACTTTGTGATATCAGAGTAAACTATTTGTGACAATTTTTCTTAAAGAAGAGGAGTCATCGTGTTGTATCTACATAAGTAGGTTTGAGTTATTTGAGGCTGCTTCTGCTGGAAGCCTTGGCAAACTCTAGGGAGAAGTGGAGGATCCATATTTAGAAAATGAGAATAATTTGATATTTCACAATTAAAACTTTTATATAATAAAGTAAATGCTGAGATGTGAAGGCATATATTTTAAAGAAGGAACAAACTCCCTTAATTTACATAAGAGTCTTAGATTTGTTTTTTTAATTTACTACTTTAAAAGCTGATCTATCTAGCCAGAATTCTGCAATGAGAGTATTGAAAGCTTTTATGTTGTAACTGAGGCATATACATTTTCTTTTAAATTTGTTGGTCACTTCGTTACAGGTTTTAGGTATGTCAAGCACAAGCCAAAATTACCATGAATTTCTGACCCAATCTCCTGTAATAATTGATCCTTTCAACGTAAGTTTTAATCAGGTTCTGGCTTAATATAATGATATAGAGATAGTGTTATATAGTTTCAGTTCCAATCTGGCTTTCCCTAAAATAGAAGATATTTCGTAACATTTGTATCTGCGATTACATGTTCTTGTATAAGGAAAAAGAAAGTAAATAAATGGTTAATTTTATGTTTGCTATGGAGGAGGAAGGTGTTCACTTGCTTTTTCAAAAGTGGAGGAAAAGTGCTCTATATTCCCTTTTGCTTTTCTGGAAGAAATATGTACTGTAGTAAGAAAAATATGTAATGAGAACTTCTTCAGAAAACTTGCTAGCATTTCAGTTATACCTCATTTAGATGAAGGATGAGTATCTGGAAGCCAGATTGGGTGCATGGTCATGAGGAAATGAAAGAGCATAGACTTTAAGGTCAGAAAGATATGAATTTGAATCTAAGCTCTGTCTTTAAAACGGTAGATATATTGTTTAATAATCCTAAGGTTTCTTTCTGTCTTATGTACAGTTGATTTACCTACTTAATTCAGAGGCTTGTTTAGTGAATTTAACAAGAACATATTTAAAGGGATCCAAAGTTGTGCCTGCCATATAGTGGCATAAGAAATAGTGCCTTCATTATACAATAGATAGAGCAAAAAAGTAAGTAGTTTAATAGCTTAGAACTTTCTGAAAAAACCACTTCCTAATGTTCAACCTTGATGAGTAGCAGGGAAACTGATTAGCTTATATAATATGGTGCACAGTATTTGGCTAGAGTACCCAGGTGTGTTTACATGTCTTTAAAGCTGAGATGCTGAGTAGTAACAAGTTATGGATAGGGTTTTGGTGGAGCAGTAGCCCTGCATCAGGCTCACTTTCCCCCCCCATCTTCCTTTAACTTTTTTCTTTTGATATACATAAATGCTATGTCAGAGTGACAGAAGTGTTTTAAGCCCTAGCTCATCTGTATCACATAATAATGTCATTGGAAGCCCATGAGATATTTATTTGGACATTCTAGTCTGTAGGGTGAGCTTGTGACTGATCAGAGAAGTGGCAGAATAAACAATTATAGGCCAATTGGTGTTTACATTAATTTCTTATTACATGTTTCTGAGAAAACTGACTGTTATTTGGCATCTGTAGCAGTAAGAGTCCAAGAAGAGATAGAAATCACATGATAGATTAAATGAGAAGCTTAATATAAAGAATTATTAACTGTGATAAAAGAGTATGTCTAAGGAAACATATGGCATCTTAGGGCTGGGACCAAGCAATCTAGGAAGAACGAAGTTGTAAAGTGTTCAGACCTTGGAGAAGGTGTGCTTTAGCCTGTTGGAGAAGCTTGAAACTTAGCCAGAATCAAGCTAGTTTGGAGTTGTTGGACAAATAGGCCACCCTCTGGAGTGCAAGTAGGAGCAGGCAGTTAGCAACAGCTGGCGTACATGTGCAGGACTCCCAGTGCCAGACAGAACAGAAGTCATTCCAGGTGCATGGGATGGTGGGGATAGGGAGGCATGGGTGGTAAAGGTGTGGGTAGAAGTTGTGGAAGGAGCTGCTACTGGGTGCATGACCTTCCAGGCCACAGGCAGCTGTGGGCAGGCAAGGTTTCTTAATTAAACCTTGCCAGGGAGTCAAGACACCAGCACAGAGAGGAGGCCTGTAGAGCATTCAGTCTGTGTGAGCATTTTCGTTTGTATAACAAAAGTAAAGTAGAAGGTTTATTTCTAGGTGAGGCTGCAAAATTGGATCAACTGCATTCTGTACATTCAGCCTGTTAGTGCAGGCTCTGCCAGATATCTTCATACCCACACCCCTTACCACCTCAGGCCAGGCAGGAGATCCCAGGAAACTTTTACGTCTGCAGTATCCCTTCAGTGCCCTCCATAAGGAGGCCTACCATCATGGTTCCTTTAAAGGAGAGGTGCTTAAAGGAATTCAGAAGGGGTACATTTGGAACAGAGAGGCTGGGGATAACTCACACAGCATCTTTCATTTTGAAAAAGTGACGAGTTGTGCCAGCATATTCAATCTAGAAACTATGTAAAACATGAACTCGATACTCACTTTGCACTGCATACAACTTTATCTTCTGATTTGTAAAACTTATAAGAACTTAAATCATGCCTATGGTACATGAAAGACATGCTGACCTCTCTTCATAACATCTCTTAATTCTGCCAGAAGCTGTTGAGGTTTGTAGCAGCTGGTCCCAAGTTATTAATGGTCATCTTGGTGGCAGATGGTGTTTTGGGTTGTAGTTTAAGGGGAGAAGCTTGCATCTCCATCTTTTGACCTCTCTTAATTCTTATCACCCTGTCTCCCACTTAAACTGGCAGATTTCAGCCATTAGGGAAGCCCAGCATTGACTAGTGTGGTAATGCCTGCATATGAGAGGATTTTGAGTTACACTGACATTCTACCTGTAACTAATGACATCAACAAAGTTCCCAGAACTAATAAATTTTCCTTCTAGCCTTGTGAATAGCATTGACTTTTAGAAGCTTTATGGGCAATATCAAATGTGAAATTGTTTCAATTAATTTTTTTATCAGATAATTTTATTGACACTAAATCCCTTTCTCCTCTTTTTAGAAAAGTTTTTAGACACAGGGTCTCATTCTGTTGCCCAGGCTGGAGTGCAATGGTGCAATCATAGCTCACAGTAACCTTGAACTGCTGGGTTCAGGCAATCCTCCTGCCTCAGCCTCCCAAGTAGCTAGGACTGCAGGTGTGCTCCACCACACCTTAACTGATTTTTAAATATTTTGTAGAGATGAGAGTCTCAGTATATTGTCCAGGCTGACCTCAAACTCCTAGTCTTAAGTGATGCTTCCCCCTTGACCTTCCCTTCTCTCTCCCATTTTTTAAAAATTTTTTTGGAAGGGCAGCAACTTTATCTGTCATCACACACCATAAAATTTTGTAAGAGATTGGTTGCCTGAAAAGGTTATTAAAGTTTTTTATTATAGAAAATATGTATTAAAAATACCTTATTATAAACAATACTCATTGTAGAAAGAAGATATTAATATACATAAGTAAAATAAAGCAAACTTCCCTAGAGTTTATTCCTATTTTCCTCAATGTATAGAATTCTAGATGGTTGATTTCTGTATGCATTTGTTTATACCAAAATGAAATGCTGTTTTGGTTATCCTGGTTTGTCCACTGATTTTTCTCTGCTAATGCTCTTCACTTCTTTATGTTGATTCATTTTCAAGTTAGTTATGTCCTTTCTCACATCCTCATGTGGTCTTCTATTTATTAATATAAACAGAAGGTCATACTTACTTAGAATTGGCAGAGTAAAGTTGAAGGAAGTTCACAGCAGAGCTCTATTTATTAAGAAAAAGAATTGTCTGCCCATTCAAGGTGCCAATTCTTTTGAAAAGAAAAATCCAGTCCTCAAAACTGAAGGCTTTCTAAGTCTGACACGCTTCTACTTCTTATGTCTGATATAACTTGATATCACTATATAAGTTATGATTAAAGAATCATAACTTTTTAGTCTATTAAAAACTTTGTACATTAAAAAAATAATTTTAAGTGTAACTTTGAAATAATTCAGTTTTTAAAGAAAATGTATATTTTAAGATTGTTGATCACACTATTTACTATCAGGGCTTTTTCTCTAACACTGGGGATTTACCATTTTAGGCTACTTAATGTGGCACCTTTAGTCTCAAGGAAACAGTAAAACACCTTAGATATTGTAGCTGTATGTTCTGTACGATTAAAAAAAAATACAAATAGACTTTTAAAGCCTGTAAGAAGTTGTGATGAAGATATAGCTTATGATCCTGGAGAGAATTAATTTAACTAGGAGCTGGCCATTGGTTAATCTATCTACTGGGGGGGGGGTCAGAAAGATTTAGGAGATATTTACAATGGTCAATTTAATAAAATATAACTTAATAAAAATGATTAACAATAATGCCATGAAAAATATTTTAAATTAACATTGAATTCATTTTTACTCACTAAACTTTGAGGGAATTGCATATTTTTGTCAAAAGTAAAAAGGTATTATTTTGCCATGTAATATCTCTCCTCTCTCACTTTCCTCATATATATGCATAATATTCTTCTGTAAAATAATTTTCAGTTTATATCCCTTTAGCCTTGTGAGCGCTTCAAAATACTGTATTGCTTCTTAAAAAACATTATTTCTAAAAGTTCTCGTTTAGAACATTATTATAAAAGAGTGCCTTAAAGAGACATTTAAGGTAGTTTCCCTTTCAGAATAAGCATATTTGATTACTTGATATGTGGAACCAACTTTCCCTAGAGACGAAGATGAGAAGAGTCCTAGAAGGAAGTGGGCTTAGTGAAGACTGGTCATTGTGATAAGTATTTCTCACAATTCACTTTTGTTTTTATTGGCTCTTGCTCTTGGCATTGATTTAGAAGGTTTAAAAATTCATTTTCTTTGCTTTTCTTAACAATACTAAGTCTTAAACATTAGTACTTGTGTGGGGCAAAGATTTGTGAATTCAACAATGTCTTTTGCTCTTACATGTAAATGGTGTTAACTGTGTTAACTTAATAGAAGAACCCTAGAGCATTCTAGGTCAATAGGTCTGTGACTGTGAACCATCAGCCTTTATGTGAGGGGATGAAATTGCCTTGCGATTCCTGGGAAATTCAAGTACTCATTCTGCATATGTCCCGAGCCCCATAAGTCTTGTTCTTTCTCTTTCCTTTCCCTGTCACTGCCTTGTTCAGGAATGTGCACCTGACTGAACAAGTGGAATTAAATTTGCTAGGCCATCCTTGTGCCTAGTAAAGGGTCACCAAAATATCAGAATTCTAGGTCCAGTCTTGTATGACTCTTCAGAGATGTGTCTGCATTTTCCCAAATCTGTTTTTTTTAAATTCCCCACCCTCCTTACTCCACCTTGCTGCCCGTCCCTCTGCAATAACCTGAAATGAACTTTATTTGTATACTTCTGGAATTTTTTTTTTTTAACCTAGGCATAATTTTTTACGTAGGTGTAACATACCTCCCAAACTCGAGGACGTTCTTTTTAAACTTAATACAGAGCATTTAGACAAATGCAGTTTTCTTTTACCTTGCATCTGCTGCGTGATTTATGGTGTGCATAATTTAAGCCTTACAATGACGCTGTAAGAATAGGTACTGCTATCACCAGGATACAGATCAGAAGGCTGTGGTTCAACTTCCACCCCTTCAGTTTTTAGGTCTGGATTTTTCTTTTCAAAGGAATTGGCACCTTAAATAGGCAGGCAATTATTTTATTTAACAAAGAGAGCTCTGCTGTGAACTTCTTCAAATTTACTCTATGATTTCTAAGTAAGTATGACCTGTTTGTATTAATAAATACAAAACCAAATGGAGGGTAACCTAAGTGTGATTAATAATTATGATTGATAATTATGTAAAAAGCCACCTGATAAAACTTTTAGCCATCTGATAAAACTTTCTATATCATTACTTTTATAATTTTAAAACACATACACATTTCTAATCTGTAATTGAAAATTACTTTTCTAATAGATGACGCTAATGGTTTCCATACTCCATCATAGTTTACAGAGGAATAATATACTTATTGTCTTACCATTCTGCTATAAAATAGGCTTAATTTTGAATTGTTAAATGGTTCCTCATGCAAATGTCTTTTTTATTCCATGACATACTAGGGTGGTTTTTCTTTTCTTTGCATTTTTTTCCTTGTCCCATGTGGACCTGTTAATATTGGAAAGGAATTTCACAAGGAACTTAACATAGAAGTTATAACAACAAAAGTCTCTGAAAGTAGAACATGTTTTCAGATCACTAGTGATTTCAGTCATTTAGTTTTCTGAAGATCACAAAAAAGGTTCTAACATAAGAATATAGATAAATTAGGGAATAATATTATCATAATCTCTCATTTACTTTCCTTTGGTATTTTTCAGAATAATAAAATATATGTCAAAATAACATGAATATACCTAAAGAGTTTTGTTAAAGAATTACATTTATGAGATTTGTAAAAGGTTCAGTTTTGGTACTGCTATAAATGTAAAATGGCATAAACTCCCCTCTTTTTGAGAAAAATTTTTTAAAGAAAAGCTTGAAACCTTCCCTTAAAAAGGTTTGTAAGCCACTATCATATAGCAGAATTTTGTTCTAGCTAAACAACTTTCTGTTTAACAAGTTAAATAGTGTAGAAATCACTCCAGAAGGAATAAATTGGGCTTTTCCCAGGTTTGAATTGCATTCTATTCGGGGGTCTGGCCCATGGCATGAATTTAAGAGTTTCTGCCTTTTGATAGGATTCCAAAGGCCGATTATCTCAGGACTGTTTTTCAAAAGTAAGAAGCGGAAGATAAGCTTGTAGTTCTTTTCTTTTTTTCAGACTGGGTGATCCTTGATTGGGAGTTGAATGGAGTTTTGGGGTAGGAATGTTTATGGGGAGGAACTGTAGGGTGTGTCTCCCAGTGGAATGTTCATTCCAAGGAGAGATTCCAGAATATAGCTGGCCTAGGAATGGAATTAATCATGAGGTGGAGCAGAGTACATCACTTCATCTTCCTGTATATTGATTTCAGGACAGGCATGTTTGAGGAGTGACATTTCCAGGGGGAAAGAGTATATGCTCAAAAGTGATCCTTCTAGATGTATAAGTACAAAATTGATGTTATAAATACTTGAAAAGGGAAAATTATGTCTTTTTCCTCTAATGATATTTAATGCTTACTCCACGTTACATGTGTAATTTAACCTAAACACTATTTGATTGGTACTACTCAATTTAACAGTTGAGGAAATTAAGGCTTGGAGGTTAAGTGATTTACTTAAGGTTACATAATGAATAATGGAGTCTAAATTTGTCGTTACATCTTTTGAACTTGAGTTATTTGTTTCTTAGTCATGATCCTATTGTGAAAAGCCTTCCGTTTCTAATTATGTGGTGGCTGAACTGCTACTTGGTTCTTTTAAGAGCCAAAGAGGTCTGTTGCAGTTGCTCACATCTAAATCCCAGCACTTTGGGAGCCAAGGAGAGTGGATGGCTTGAACCCAGAAGTTTGAGACCAGCCTGGGCAAAATAGTGAGACCACATCTGTACAAAAAAATAAAAATAAAAAAATTAGCCAGGTGCGGTGGTGCACACATGTAATCCCAGCTACCAGGGAGGCTAAAGTGGGAGGATTGCTTGAGTTCAGGAGGCGGAAGCTGCAGTGAGCTGAGTTTGTACCACTGCACTCCAGCCTGGGCCACAGAGTGAGACTCTGTCAAAAGAAGAAAGAAAGAAAGAGACGGAAACAGAGAGAGAGAGAAAGGGACAGAAAGGGAAAGGGCCAATGGGAATTGGTTTGGGATGTTTATCTACTCACTACCTAAAGCAGCAGCTCTTATGTGTTTATCAAAAGAGGCTGTGGATTTAAAAAATTAAAATAATTGAGCATTTATCTGACCCACTTTGATATTGAAATACAATTGTACATGATCAGTCAATTTTTACTTTCAGAAAGCAAGAGAAAAGCCAGTTTTTTTAAACAAACAAGGAAACAAACAAAAAATCAAAAAAACAAACAGGGCATTCAATGCTTATAAAAAGGTTGGCAGTTTGGAGCAGCAGAATCTCACCTGTGCCTTCAGGTCTGGCGACACCATTTGTCCGGCCTGCTAGAGGTGCTTCTACCTTTGCTACCATCAGGAAGGAGGAGAAGTTGCTCCTAAAGCTTAGTTGTGATCTGGGAATCACAAAGACAGCACTATACATGATGGCATACCTAATTAACAGATGTCTGGAGGTAAGAGAGCCTGGGAAGATAAGTAGTTAGGATTTTAGCCTCTGCAATTCAGGTAGGCATGCAGGAAGACAGTTGGTAGGGAGGTTATCCACCATATTAAAACCATAAAACTGTCTGTCTGTCTGTCTAATAGCAATGGGATGAGACCTTGCTTTGTCTCCATTGCTATATTTCATGAGCTCCCTCACTCCCAGCTGTCATTAAAATGTGCCCTTGTCTTTCTGGTCATATGTCATGTGGAAGTTTTATTTGTTTGTTTTGTTTTGTTTTTAACCACATAATTAAAGGCTTTCTCAGTGAATAAATAATTTTAAAATATTTGATTAACATATATAGGTAACCTTTTTTTTTTTTTTTTTTTTTTTTGAGACGGAGTTTTGCTCTTGTTACCCAGGCTGGAGTGCAACGGTGTGATCTCGGCTCACCGCAACCTCCGCCTCCTGGGTTCAGGCAATTCTCCTGCCTCAGCCTCCTGAGTAGCTGGGATTACAAGAACACACCACCATGCCCAGCTAATTTTTTGTATTTTTAGTAGAGACAGGGCTTCACCATGTTGACGAGGATGGTCTCGATCTCTTGACCTCGTGATCCACCGGCCTCAGCCTCCCAAAGTGCTGGGATTACAGGCTTGAGCCACCGCTCCTGGCCCTGTAGTTAACTTTTAAAAAGATATTTTGAGAAGTTATTTTGGCAAGTAAGACAAGGGATGCTAGAGCTAAACTCTAGCTCTCAATTCCAAAATACCAACAAAAAATAATTAGCAGATATAACTCTAGGAGAATGTTCTGAGTCTATTATATCTCTGGAAGAGTATTCTGTACTTCTTCAAAAATAGGCTGCAAAGAATCAAGTATGTATATAGAATACATTGTTATATGTATGTATTTATATACATAACTTTTCTGAGTGGAGAGTACTTTGGATGTGAACTTTACTGGAGACTTCTGATTGGAATCATCTTTTGGAGAGCACATTATAATATCATATTTCAAGTTATGCAGAAGTGTGTAAAAAAAGGAAATTGTTCCTAAGCTGGAGTTGTTCTTTTGGCATTGTTGTTAGCTCAGGTGCCTAGAACTCTCAAAAGTTTAATTAGTTTCTAGAGAGAGGTGGAGAGTCTTCCAAAGCATTTTTGCCCTCAGTGATCAATGATGTATTATGTAACCCATCTTTTCTTTTCTGGAGTTCCTTGTGGAGTCTTACAGCTTTCTTTCTTTACTTATTAAATGCTTTTATATGTAGCAGGCAAGTGTGAGATACCCAGTGTATAAGTTAAGAGAAACAATTGAGTAGGGAGGCTCTTGGTTGCTATTTAATTTCAGAAATTTGTCTCTCAGATGTTTTTCTTTGTACAGTTAAGTCCTCAATTTATGTTGACACTGGGTTTGGTGAAACTGCAACTTTAAAATGATGTATAAGAAAACCAGTTTTATCATAGGTTAATTGATGTAAACAAGAGCTAAGTTCCTGTGACATTTCTGGTCACAAAAGCATCACCAAAATTTTAAATAAAAACCAAAACTGTTATGTTATTAAACATTCAAATAAATGTGAGCTATGCATACATTTAAGAAAAGTTAATAAATCAAGTGGGATAATGATTTACCCACTTATTCCAGTTTAGGGTCATGAATGGCCAGAGCATATCCAACAGCTCAGTGTGCAAGGCAGGAACCCACCCTAGATAGGATGCCATCCCATTGCAAGGTGCAGTCACACACACCCACACCCACATACCCTGGGACAATGTAGACACACCAGTGAACCTGACATGCACATCTTTGGGAAATGAGAGGAAGCCAGCCATTTTGGAGAAAACCCATGCAGAAATGAGGAGTAAGTGCAAACTTCACACAGATGGTGGCCCCAGCATGAATTGATTTCTTTTCTCATTAACATTATAATGAAACAACATTGAATGAAACATTATTCAAGAATCTGAAATTATGTATTTTTCCCCTTCATCTATTTTCTCTTAATGTATTTGAATACAGGGAGGAAAAAACAAATGGTAAGTTTTAAACAAATAAAAATCAACTGGCTGTTTTGGAAGTATTCATGTTTTTTTATCAGTCCAATGTGTGTAAAATGCCAACTTAAGGGAAAAAAAAAAAAAAAAAATGCAGTAGCCTTAGCTGGGAATTACCCAGTTGTTCAATTACTTTATTTTCAAAATATCCTTTAAAGGGGGGTAACTGCAGAGAGAATGTCTGCAATTATGATCTAGGTTTTGATATGAGAAATAGACTTTCTGATGATCAGGTTTCAAATAGAGAATTAAGTAGTCCTTAAATCTCATATTCCCATCTATTCTAAATCTGGATAGAAATAATACAAATGCTCAAAATATAGACTTTTGATGGAATAGCTAAGTATTCTAACATACCCTCTGAGCTCCCCTCTATGCCAAACAACTTCAACTTCACACTTCTTTCTCCTTCTCCACATATTCTTATTCCTCAAAACATTGCACTTCCTTTGGAAGATATTCACTCTCCTTAGCACAGAGGTAACATTGCCTTTTCTCATGCCCCATTTTTGCTTCATATTCTGTCAGCCTTGTAAGACAGGATATGTGTGACCAAAAGTTGTAACTACTTTGGATACCATCTGGCTAAATACATGTGACCACTCTCTTGGCCTCCATCTACCTGCCAAGTCATTTCTCCCCCATTTCCACCACCATGCCATCTGCAACCAGCTTTTATCTCACTCCCTTATGACCTCCTGTCTACATGATCTCTATTACAACAGGGTGTATAACCAATCTTATACCCTATCTTAATGTATTTTGTTTTTGTTTTATTTTTGAGACAAGATCTTGCTTGTCTTTTGAGGCCAGGTCTTGTCCAGGCCGGATTTGAACTCCTAGGTTTTAAGTGATCCTTCTACTTTAGTCTTCCAAGTTGCTGGGACTACAGGCATGCACCACTGCACGTGTGTGTGTGTGTGTGTGTGTGTGTGTGTGTATTTAAACCTCTACTCCTGCAGATAATCTCCTTTGTTACTAGCTGAAATTACCATACCTCTGAAATTCAGAAATTCCACTCAACAGATTCTTATTCTCCTGCCTTCCCTACTGAACATTTTCTACTACTCTGTACATCTCTTGAACTTTTTATTCTAGTTATCTGGCTTTTATTGATTAAACATAGAGATGGAATCTTGCTATGTTCACCAGGCTGGGCTTGGTCTTGAACTCCTGGCCTCAAGTGATCTTCCTGCCTTGTCCTGCCAGAGTGCTGGGATTACATGTGTTAGCCACAGTGCCTGGCCAGTTATCTGGCTTTTCATGCTTTTATTTCTGTATTTTGCATAAATTCCAACATCAGTCATTTTAACTCCTTTCAATAGTTAACTCAATTTCAGGGTTTTCCTTCTTCCTAGACAAACTTTTACCAAACATGTCACTAACCGTAAAACCGAATCAGCCTAAATTATAGTATCTTCTATAGCTGTTCCCCAGCTGATAGGTGTTTCTAGAGGGAGAAAGTGGGCCTTGATAACTCAGTGGAATACTCTTTGCATGTATCTCATGTAATTTTCATAACCTCCATGAAAGCTGTTTTTATCAGCAACTTGTAGATTTTTTTTTTTTAAGGTACAGAGTTGTGTTTGAAACTAGGCCTTATGATGTGTGGAGCACAAAGGATGTAGCAGCTCCAACTGTTATATCTGCATATCAGTCTTTCTTAGAGAAGAAAACCTCTTTCTCTTATTGTCAAACAAGACTTTTGGTCTTACTCTGAACTAGATTTAAGCGAGTTGCCAAAGCAGTCCCTATGGCCAGAGTAATGTTAACCTCTAGCTGGCTTAGGCATGGGTTTTGCCAATCATAGTAGTAAGTTTGGAAGACCTTTCTACTTGGTTTAGGCTAATCAGTGCCCACTTACGTGGATAGGTTATGAGAATCAATCCCATCTAGCAACCAGGACTGCTAACCTGTGCAAAAAGTATGAAATGGAGGCCGGGAAAGCATCTGACAAGTGTCTGTTACAGTGATTGATCTTTTTATTCAATATAATGGGCTTCTCACACTTTCAAATTCTGGTAGTTTCTTTCAAGTTTGGTTGTAGAAATTTAGAAAACCAAGTCATAAAAGAAGACACTATGAAATCAACAATGGAATAATTTTGCATAGCTTACTTTTTTCAGAAACTTCTTTGGGAGTGGGGAAGGTATTACAGTAAATACAAGTTGGGATGTTATGAGCCATAGAAACTGGAAGACCAAGGATGCAAAGTAATTGGGGTTGTAGGTGAAAGTGTTTCCCTGGTGATTCTCCAAGTACTCAATGATAGATGGCATTTAAATGATGTTAGGGTATTTATTTCAGGGCTCAAGGTCACAGGCAGGGGATGCAGGAATGGAAAGTTATAAGAAGTTGTATTCAGAGGATGGATACTTCTTTTTTATCCTAGCCTTGCTGAGGTTAAAATTGCCAAATAAAAATTGTATATGTTTAAAATATCTGTTTTAATTTATGTTTACATTATAAAATGATTACCACTGTTAAGTTAATTAACATATTCATCACCTCATATAGTTACCATTTTCTGTGTCTGTGATGAGGATATTTAAGATCTCTTTTAACAAATTTCAGTTGTGTCATACAGCATTTTAAGCTATAGTAACCATGTCATGGTTAGATCTTCAGAACTTGTATTTGATATGTTATAATCATTATTTTTTGGAAGTTTGATTTTTCTGATATGGAGATGTTTCAGGTAATGACAAGGTCCTAACGATAATAAAGTACAGGTTTGAAAAGGCCAGTGAACTAGGTAGGATGTTGAATGACTATCAATATGGGCATTGAAATTTAAAGAGTAGTGACAGCAGTAAGGAAAGATAAGCTTACCATGAGCCAGATGTCAAATTTTTCAGTGTTTGTAGATGGCAACTCAAAGATAAGTGATTAACAGTGTTAAAGTGGTAATATACCTGGTAGCTGAGACCCTTGGGGTCAAAGGAGTGGTTGTTAATGAACTAGAGTCGTACATTAGTGCAGAAGGGATTCAGGAAAATGCTGACTGTTCCTTTTCCCTGGTCTGCAGAGGCAAGCAGAGAATGGAGTCCATTTGAGAAGTGTATGATGACATAATCAAGAAAAAGGCAAGCTACATTAAGGCAAGGAAGTAGAGGATGCTTTCATAAAAAATGTTAAGAATGGTGTACCAACCTTTTTGGGAATTAGCAGTTAAAGAAGTACAATGGAAATCATTAGAATGGTGTGGGTAAGGGTTGGTGAGAAAGAATCTGGAAAGGTGACACTGAAGCCATTCTGGGAAGTGATTCTGGATCTCAGGCCTGAGGGAGACAGAAGACGACTCTGACTACAGGCTCTCCATGTGTGATTCCAGAGTTTTAATTTAATTTTTTTTTTTTTAGTGTTATCACTGACTGTTGCTTGAGCTTCTTCTCGTGGGCCACCTGAGAAACTGAGCTACCTGCTGTTTTCCAAGCCACCCCCTGCTCCTCGTGCTTCTGGTCATACATCTAGTTTTCCAGAAATGTCTCAGTCTACCTTAGCATCTCAAGTTCATATCCTATAAGATCATGTCAGCCCTCACCTCCCCCAGCATGTGACTTTCTATCCTTCTGCCCAGTTATACACTCTGTTTTATTTGGCATGACTTTTAGGACATTGTGTATTGATGTTATTTTGTGTGTATTTGTGGCAGGACTCCATATCTTAGTATATTTCCTATGTTCTCTAGTAAGGTGCCTTGCACTTGACGTGTATCGAAGAAGTACTGTGTGGAATATGAGCAGTCAGAAAGGACTCCAAACACAGTGTAGGAAAAGCCCTCTGGGCTTGTGAAGTTTTGATCCATGTATGAAAATATTCCTAATTCATTTCTATATTCAGCAAATTCAACTTTGTTAACTGGAATTATTTTTATATATACATAGAAACACTGGAAATCGAACTTAAGACATTATTCATCTGAAAAATTAGATTTATTATCTTTTTTTAAAGTGACTATTTCATTTCAATTCCTTAATCATCTTAGTTGCCTGTTTTATACCTGCCTGGTATTAAAAAAATACGATTTTTTATATATATTTTTAAAAAAAAAAAAACACCTTTTGTTGTAGAGGAGGATTTCCTCTAGCTATTTATTTTGTATCAAAGGAGATATCAGCGGTAGCCTATGTCCCTGAATCAGCTTCCTATTTTCTTCTTTGAGAATAAGCCTCAGATATCTTTTTTCTTTTTTTCATTTCTTTCTTTCTTTCCTTTCTTGGACTCAAATACCAGTGAAAACTCCCAGCAAGCAGAAAGAATAGTTATATGATGACGGGAATATTGGTATAAAGTTTATTTTTGTTGCCATAGCAACTACTCAGCTACATTGTCTCTCACTTTGGAACTTCTAGCTTCTGTGAAAATGTTTTGTGTAACATCCTGTATTAACCCCTGCTTGAAGTTTTTTTGTCTGTTCCTGGCTCACCATGAAGGGCTCTGCCTATTGTTTTCTCTGCTCTGAAGAAACCAAACCAAATAAAACTCTTTAAATCCTTGACTACTATATCCATTTATGGGGTTGGCTGGAAGTTTCTTGTGAATGTCCAGAGTACCCTTCTGGCATAGTCCATTTGTGTGGCTATGTGGAACCATCACAGACCAGTCTCACTCTATTGCCCAGGCTGGAGTACAGTAACGCAATCTTGGCTCACTGCAGCCTCCACCTCCTGGGTTCAAGTGATTCTTGTGCCTCAGCCTCCCCAGTAGCTGGAATACCCAGCTAATTTTTATATTTTTAGTAAAGATGGGATTTCTACCATGTTGCCCAGGCTGGTCTCAAACTCCCAGACTAGGTAATTTCTAAAGACTAGAAATGTTCTTTCTCACAGTTCTGGAGGCTGGGAAGTTCAAGATGAAGGCCTGGACATCTGGCAAGGGCCTTCTTGCTTCATCCTCACATGGCAGAAGGCAGATGACAAGAGAGCCGTACCCTTGCAGCCTCAAGCCCTTTTTACAGTAGCATTAATCCATCCATTAGGATGAAGTCCTCATGACGTAAACATCTCTCATTAGGCCCCACCTCCCAACACCATCGCCTTAGGAATTAAGTTTCTAACACAACTTAGATAGGGAGGACACAGTCAAACCAAAGTACCTTCATTTTATATGTATATTAATTGTTTTAAAAAAATACATATTGACTCTAGTACCAGTGGAGTCCAAAAATGAAAATAGCAAATTTCCTTCTCCAAGAGAATCTACAGTGTAAAGGGAAACAGATAAATGCATAAGTTTCATATAGGATTTTTGTACCCTGATTACCCATGAATACCCTCTAAGTGCTTAGGAAACAGAGGACAGGGAAGCAGAGTGTGCAAATAGAAGGAACGGAGGAGAGATTAGGAAGCCTTCTTAGGGAAATTCACATTAGAGCTGGCCCTCCAGAGAGAATTCAGTGCTGTGGACAAAGGGTGGATATGCTCACATCACTCTGGAATTCACAGAAGCAGCCACGTGAAATAATTACATATGTGGATCCAGCACTTTCTGTATGTTTTAGCAGTGTGTGAGAAACTTAGAAGACTAAAGAAATATCTACAAATTATGTCTTATATAAATGAACTTAAATTTAGAGATACAAAATGCAGATACAAAAATAGAACAATAAAACTAGGATTATATACAAAAGCAAGTGTTTGTTGAGTGACTTCTGTGTGTTGCACAGTGTGGTGATACTCCCTTCGTGGATCTTAAAGTCTATGAAATATAAAACATATATAAAACATGCATAAATGAAAATTTAATGTGAATGAAGTTAGAGAGAGATGCTGTAAACACTTTGAAATGAGAGAATGTACTGTGAGATGAGAGAGAAAGGAAGCCTGAGAAGATCACAGTGGTCCACTTGGATCTGTTGCCTCTCCTGCCTGGACTCTGGTCTTGCTAACTCCTTCTCATGGCCTGGTTCAGCTCCCCTAGAAAGAATGTGAAAATACCCACTTTTATCACAAGTGTTTGATGGGTTAATTGATTGATTGAGACAGAGTAACTCTCTGTTGCCCATGCTGGAGTGCAGTGGCATAATCATGGCTTACTGGAGACTCCATCTTCTAGGCTCCAGCAAACTTTCTGCTTCCATCTCCTAAATAGTCAGGACCACAGGCATGTGCCACCATGCCTGGCTAATTTTTTTTTTATCTTTTGTAGAGATTGTAGAGATTGGATCTTGCTATGTTGCCCAGGCTCCTCTCCTCCCCTCCCCTCTGCTCCCCTTCCCTCCATTCTCCTCCCCTCCTCCCCTTCATAATAGCTTGGAATATAAAAATAACATTCTATAAATATATCACATTAAATTTTAATAAAAGTTCAATGTTCAAATTAACAAGTATAATTTTATCACCTATAAAATCAAAACTTCCCTAATATACATTTTAAATGGTTATACTTAAAATGTTCTAACATCAATAGTTCAGTAATCTGCCTTGCTTTTTCATTTTTAACTATATAAAAGGAAATTAAGCCTTCAGTATGTGATTATCATGACTATCTCCTCCCCCTCTCCACTCCCCTCTCTTCCCCTTTCCCCCTTCCCCTTCCACTTCCTTTCCCCTTTCTACTTCCTTTCTCTATAGGGTCTTACTCTGGTGCTCACACTAGAATGAATGCAGTGGCATGATCATAGCTCACTGCACCTTTGACCTCCCAGGCTCATGTGATTTTCCTGCCTCAGCCTCCTGAATAGCTGGGACCACAGGCACGTGTCACCACACCTGGTTAATTTTTTAAATTTATTTTTAGTAGAGATGAGGTCTCACTATGTTGCCCAGGCTGGTCTGGAATTCCTGGGCTCAAGTGATTCTCTCACCTGGGCTTCCCATAGTGATGGAATTATGGGTGTGAGCTACCATGACCATCCTTCATCTTGCCTTTCTGAAAGACCTGTGGGATTTGGGCATTTATTCTTGGAACACTGTTGTAGAAGTTCAAAAAATACATAGTTGTGATAATCACATACTGAAGGCTTAGTCTTCCTTTTATATACTATATGAAAAAAATGGAAAAGCAAGGCAGATTACTGAACTATTGATGTTATAATAGTGTAAGTATAACCATTTAAAATATATCTTGGGGAAGTTCTGATTTTATAGGCGATAAAATTATTCTTACAGTGGGTTATTATTGAACATTAAGCTTTCATTAAACATTTAATGTGATATCTTTATAGAATATTAGTTTTATATTCCAATTGCTATGATGAAGTATAAATCTTTGACCAGAAATCTACTTGTTATATTAGTAATAGTCTTAAAATATCTGGCTATTTTTATTAAAATTGCAGTAAAATACACAAAATAGAATTTACAATTTTAATGTGTGAGATACAGTAACAGTACCTGTACAGTGTTGTGCAGCCATCACCACTGTCCTAGCCCAGAACATTTCCATTATCCCAAAAGAAACCTGTATTCATAAAGCAGTTCTTCCCCATTCCCTATCTTCCTCAGCCCCTGGCATCTACTAATCTGCTTAAAAAAATGTGAATAATATGATGTCACTGCTTGCAAAATAATGAAAATAAACTGGTTTGATCTTTCTTGTTGAATTGATATAAAGTAATGTTTTTCTATTTAGTTTGTTAGACTAATTTTTCAGTTAGGTGATTTTAAAAAACATAATTAGTTCAGACACAGTGGCTCACGCCTGTGATCTCAGTACTTTGAGAGGTCAAGGTGGGTGGATAACTTGGGGTCAGGAGTTGAGACCAGCCTGACCAACATGGTGAAACTCCATCTCTTCTAAAAGTACTAAAAATTAGCGAGGCATGGTGGTACATGCCTGTAATCCTGGCTACTCAGGAGGCTGAGGCAGGAGAATCACTTGAACCTGGGGAGTGGGGGTTGCGGTGAGCCAGGATTGCGCCATTGCACTCCAGCCTGGGCAAGAGAGCAAAACTCCGTCTTGAAACAAAAAAACATAATTAACAGAGTTAATTTAAGGATGAGTAGCTCTTCTGTAGAATTTTAAATTTAAACATTAGTAATTTTATTAAAGGAACAAATGAAACTCACAAAATTAAAGAAAAGTAATAAAGATCAGGCATTTTCTTAAACTTTCATAATACCGAGAATTAACTGCCAAGAATGAAGCTAGCCATTTCACACTCTTGTAATTTGTGGGTATATAAAATTGCAAACATAAAAGTAAAAGACAGTTCAAACTAACAGAGAATTAGAAGTGTTGGCTAAATAAAAAGTGTCCAAAGTTACAAGGATAAACAGTTACATTTTTTTTTTTTAACTGGATAGCCTTCTCTGAGGCTAAAGAAAAACACAATTAAAAGAAATGCATAGCTTTATTCCATTTTTAAAAATTCAACAATACATTGATAATGCTATTAGCGAAGCATGTTTACAGTTTCTCCAGCAAGTAGTAATGAGGTTTGAATACTTTGTTATATTATTGAGATTTGGTGAAAATAGATCTACTTTACTGGCTTTCTCTGTGTATGTGGTTTCTTTATGCTATGTTTTGTTTTGAGCACCTTCACAGATAAAGCCTTTGAAATAAAATCAGGATCGATGTTTTAATTTGGGGCACATTTCAAATTAAATTTGACTTTTAGTTTAGTGGAAAATAATGTAGCTTCTGGACTCAGACTTCCTAAGTTCGAATCCTGCCTCCCAGGTGTACTGTTGCCTCGACTAATTGTCTAAATAGTTCTTATCCTTATCAGTGAAGTATCTTGTAAAGTATCCATAAATATATGTGTTTGTGGGGTGGTAAGAAAGGGGAAAAAGTATCTCAGTAACACTTCACAGAGTGCCTGTACAGAGAACGTGAAAGCTTCTGATTTGACCATGATGATACCAAAGCATTCTTTATCCAAAAATTAAATGTTAGCCCAGTGCTTCTCCAACTTGTTAGTAGCAATTTTATTTTTATCAGCCTTTCTTGAAACTGTTCCAACCTCTCTACACAAGTATATACATACCGTTATCATGGGCATGGGCCGTCATTGTGCTGTTTTTGTCATATGGATACGAGGTACCTAAAAAATAAAAGGATTGGGGTTAAGAAAGAAAGTCTAATAACTTAAATCGATGTAAAGAAGAGAAATGTTTGTTTTCTCTGTGTAGTATTAATTGTGATGTATGTAAAAGGTATTGAATCTTATTTTTTGTGTTTTTGATTTTAAAGCAGTATACTACTTTTATAATTAAAATGCAACATTATGAAACTCAGAATATTGCAGAGGGAAACACGTTACTGCTGTTGAAATACTGGAGGGATGTTTGTGTATTTAAAATTCTCCTAAAGTATGAGGAAACGCCTTATATGCACATCACAGGCAAGGTATTCTTAAAGGGTGTCTGTTCTAAAGTTGACTTACTGGAAGAGCAAATTATTGACTGGGAATTATATTTCTCCTTGCCCAGAGACCTCACAAGGCGACAGTATTCGCCTCGCCACGAAAACAGCATTTTCACTTGTCTGTTGCTTAACCTGCCTTGTGGATTTCCACTTAGCCTGGCAGATACTCTGGCAGCACCGCCCAGGGAAAACATCACTTGGTTTCTAAATAAGGCATAAAGCTGAAAATACACAAAAGTGGAATGGTTGTGGAATAAATAGGAGCGCTGTAGCCCTTGTCCATTCTCTGTGGTGATAATATCATCTGTGTACTTGAGCTCATAACCCATTATCCTGAGATCCACAGGAAATAATCATCAGATCTTCAGTTAATGTTTAATTATTCATTATTGTCGAAGAGGAAACCATGCTAAAAAGATTGCTCTTGAAAAAAGCCATGAAAATCTCAAAACATTCCCATGTGACTTGACTCAGAAGACTTAAAATGAATGAACATATGTCTTTTAAGTTGGCCAATAACTTTTATAAATTTAAACTTTTATAAAAGGGAGAAATTACATGGAATTCCTTTCATTCTCAGAAATGTTTACTACAAAGGCCTCTTATGTCCTCTTTTGTGGCATTAGAACCCTCAGTGTCAGCCATTTCTACACTGTAGGCACTGTCCTGAGGACTTCGGTTACAACAGTCCCATTTTATGAGAATCTAGGAGAATGAGGATAAGTCATTTGCTCCAGGTCACACAGATAGCTAACGGGGATGCCAGGATTTGGGTCCAGGCAGTCAGCTCTGTCTTGCTAGACTGCCTCACATTTAGCAAAAGTAAAACTTTGCTTGAATTGTAGGATAGCAAAGTGACATCATTATTTATCTAAGCTATAAAAGAAATAAAAATGTATCATATCATATTTTAAAATTCATGAGGCAAACCTATTTCTCATCAGGCCTCATCTTGGCCCCGAGTGCAGTATGAGAACATTCTTGTGCCTCAGCCTCTTGAGTAGCTGGGACCATGGGCACATGCCACCACTCCAGATAAATTTTGTATTTTTTAGTAGAGACATAGTTTTACCATGTTGGCCAGGCTGGTCTCGAACTCCTGACCTCAAGTGATCTGACCACCCTGGCCTCCCAAAGTGTTGGGATTACAGGCATCAGCCACTGTGCTGGGCCAGAGGAAAGTTCTTTGCTTTGGAGCATTAAGACCTCTTTTCTCCCCTTGCATTTACTGTTCCTTCCAAATATAACCTTTTCTGATGCACCCGTCTTCTGAGCTGCCACTTTTTTCCCTCAGTGTCTTGCAATCCTTCATGTCATAAAGCCTGAGTCAATGTTGAGTGAGTTTTTCTTGATCAATCGGTCTGCTTTTCTCATGTATCTGAGGCTATCTATTCCTATTAGAGGCATCCTGTTAGAAGCACCAGAACTATCTTTTTGTGGCTGTTATCGTTAACTCTTGGCCACCATGCATAGGAGCAGACAACAGTGGTAAGATCTAGCCACTGGCTTAGAGTTTTCAGTGCCATTCTTCCAAGGCCACATAGAATGCTGTGTTTAGCAGGGCAGATTATTTGACAACATAGAAAATTTTATGTAAAAATTCAGAGTTCTTATGTCTTCTGAAAAATTGGAAAACTTCCTAACACAGATTTCTCGTTTCTCAGAGTATTAATTAGCTAGATATGAATAGCCTGTACTATTGCTAGCCTTCTCTCCAGATGGCTACAGGTACCCCTATGCCAGTTTCTTTTACACTTGACACATTTTATTTCTATTTTGCCTCTGTGACACCTGCGCTAAGGAAGTTGTTTTACACTCTTTAAAAGTTGCTTTAGGAAATCAAGCTGATATTAATGTGATTCATGAATGTCATTTATCTTGGTTTAGAAGATTGTGTTCTCATTTTTTCTAAGAAAGATCATTGTGAGCATTCTTGCTGTTACCTACATTCAGGTATATAGCAGCATTTCTATGTTGCTCTCCCTTAATACTGCCTGGAATCCTCAGGTGCATAGATGCATATACAAAACTTTTCAGGAGAAGTCTAGGGCAGCATTCTTAAGAAGGTAACAAAGAAAATTTAAAAAAGAATCTTGGATTATACTGTAATAGTTATTCTGTCTTTAACAGTAGTGGGGTGTGTGTGTGTGTGTGTGTGTGTGTCTCATTATTTAGTGAATTTTTGTTTTTCCTGGCATATTACTTCTTTTATATTGGGCCAAATTTCTTCTTTTTAAATAAGTTAAGACCAATAGTAAGGTGTGTATATGCCACATACAGAACTGAAAAGACATTTTGAAATATAAAAAAATTCAAGCTACAATTCAAAATTAAATTTTAACTAAATACCATATGGCATTCTGGATTAGATCATGGAACATTACAAGAAATTAGTGGACAAACTGGTGAAATCCAAATATAGTCTGGAGTTTAGTTAATAATCACTAATTTTAATATTAGTTTTGACAAAGGTATATAAGATGTTAACATTAAAGGAAACTAGGTAAAGTGCATATGGGAACTGTCTGTAGTTACTTTACTAATATTCTGTCAATCTAAAATTATTCCAAAACAATAAGTTTATTTTTAAAAATTAAATATCTAATGTAATTATTTTTGTGTTTTTTTCCCCCAAGGGCTAATGCCCTTTTTATGTATGTTAATCATAATGTTTTTCCAAAGACAGTTAACCACAATTTACATAAATATTTAAGTGGTTGAATTAGCAAAAAAAGTATTCCTCATAACGGATTCACTTATTTGACAGCAAAGACTTACTGATTGCTTGTCAAGTGCCAGTCCCTGTTATAGGCATCAGGAAAAGACGGACAAGGTGCCTCTTCTCAGAGTTTAGATTATGAAGGGAACCAAGTTGGGGGCCGGGGATGGGGTGGGCAGCCAGACAAAATAAATTTCAAGAAGAAAACAGCAATAAATACTTTAAAGAGAATTAAAATAGGGTGATGGGATAGCAACTGGTACGCTGCTGTAGACTCGATTAAGAATCTTTATGAGAAGATAATGTTTGAACAGGGATATGCATGAGGAAAAGCATTCCAGGTCCAGGGAACGGTAGAGCCAAAGCTCCTAAGACTGGGAGGGCTTATACATATCAGACCTAGAAAAAGCCAGTGCTGCTAGAACACAGTGGGCTGACAAAGAGGACATGAGACCTAGACAGCGCTGCAGTTTGGGGCTTCCTTTAGCAGGATGAGGAGTTTCAAATTTATTCTGAGGGCCATGGGAAACATTTGGAAGATTTCAAACAGAGAATGAATTGATAGTTTACATTTTAAAATGGTGCATGGATGTTTTGTGGAAGAGATTGGAATGATGCCTGAAAGCAGAGGCAGGGAAGCTGTCAGGGTGGAGTGGGAGGGAATGGAGGGTTGAACTGGACCGGGGGCGGTGGGGCACGCGGTGGTTGTTGTAGTAGAGAAGAAGTGCATGAATTCAGCATCTGTTTTGGATTGAAAATGGAAGTGAGGGAGAGAGAGGAATGAACCAAGGTAAATTCCTAGATTTTGGACTGTATTGGGGTTGTTAATGAGGTGGGGGAGACTAAGGGAGGAGGGGTGAAAGTTCAGTTTTGGCATTATCAAGCTTGAGATGCCTAATTAGGTGGCCAAGAGATTTTAAAATATGGGTAGTAAGACCCCCAAGTAGAATGATCCCACATAATTGATTATGCAACTTGGGATATCTTTGAGGGCAAATGAGAAGGGAGCATTAGGGCACTAAAGACTACCAGCAGGGGCCGGGTACCGTGGCTCAAACCTGTAATCTCAGCACTTTGGGAGGCCATGGCTGGTGGATCACTTGAGGTCAGGAGTTCAAGGTCAATATGTTGAAACCCTGTCTCTACTAAAAATACAAAAATTAGCTGGGTGTGGTGGCACATGCCTGCAATCTCAGTTACTCAGGATGCTGAGGCAAGAGAATCACTTGAACCTGGGAAATGGAAGTTGCAGTGAGCTGAGGTTATGGCACTGCACTCCAGCCTGGGCAACAGAGTGAGACTCCATCTCAGAAACACAAAATGAAACAAACTACCAGCAGGACAACAGAGGCAAACAGAATGTATTGCACATAGGAGTCTGTTTCCAGGCAAAGATTTTAGGATTGGTGACATCAAATATTTAGAGTGCCATGAAGAAATCAAGCAAAATAAAATTACAGAAGAATCCTGCTCTTTAGTATTTGGAGCACCGTGAGGGGCATTGGTGTTAATGAATATATAGGATACTGTGGGTGGAGTTGGGGGTGGAGCCAGATAGAAATGGGCTCATAAGAAGCTACAAGATAAGGAAGTAGCAATAGGAACTATGAGTGCATTTTTTTTTTTAAAAGAGGCAGGATCTCTTTCTATGGCCCAGCCTGGAGTGCAGTGGCGCAAGCACAGCTCACTGCAACCTCAAAGTCCTGGGCTTAAGCAGTCCTCCTATCTCAGCCTTCCTAGTAGCTAGAACTATAGGCTTTTACTGCCATGCTAACCAGAACATCTTGTTTTTTAAAGTCATTATTGTATATATTTAAGGTATACAACTTGATGTATGATAAGCATATACACAGTGAAATAATTACTGCAGTCAAGCAAGTTAACATATATCTCGTCACATAGTTACCTTTAAAAAAAAAATTATACAGGCACTTGAAAACTACTCTCGGCAAACTTCCAGTATACAGTACAATATTATACAATATTATACAATCCTCATGCTGTGCATTAAAGCTCTAGACTCGTTCTTATGAACACCTTTTTAAAAATGTTTTGTTGTGGAGATAGATGTAGGTACAAAGTAGGTAGAGCTGTATAAGAGACCAATCAATGCTAGAAAGCAAGTGCCAGTGACAGTTCTTGTCCTGTTTTGAGCTATATCCTTTTCAGTCAGTGTTACACACGTGGAAGAAGAGATAATGATTTTATCAGTGAAAGTAATGGGATATGTAATTTTGTATCAAAGTTTATGTCACACGTATTTGAATAGTCTGCATTTGATTCTGAACATTCTGGAAAAGTCTGTGAATTGCTGCAAAGATGCACTTTGATTTTATAAAAGGACTGACTATAAAATCTAGCTGTTTAAATTCTACTCCTTTCACATCAGGGCCTTTACAGTAGAATGTTAGTGGAAGTGAAGCTGTGAAACTGAAATACCAGCTTCCATGGGCTGTATTGAGGTTTCCATGGTAGAAAATGATGTTTACCCTGGACTGATTGGGAGAAATTTTAGGGCATCTCCCAGGAAGTTTACCTGTGTTTTTTGTTGTTGTTGTTTTACTTTTTACAAAATTAAAAAGTAAATTTTGTTACTGCTTTTTTTCTCTGAATTTTATTTTCATATACTCAGCTTTCTCCAAACTATTATCCTACAAGTAATTTTAAGGTTTAAAAAAATATTTTACAGATGTGCTTTTTAGCAATAAGTTAAAAAATGATTCGTTAAAATAATTATAGATTTTGTATATGTTGAGAATCTGCAAGCATTTATAACTTTATAAAGGAGACAAAAATTGGACTATCTAGTTTTATAATTGCTTGATACGCTGTTTTTTATTTTTATAATTTTTATTGTATAAAACACATTCTCTTCAGAAAATGAGCCTGTGAAACTGTTAATGTGATCATTTACAGAATGATTTGGTAAGACCAGTGAATTCCTTCTTTTACATACTTGCCAGAGGTAAGACATGCCTGGCGCTTACACATACATGACAAACCGCTGAGTTAGTAATAGAGCAGGATAGTTGGTTCGGCATTCACTAAAAGTAAATAGCTAAAGGAACAGTACCGTTTTATAGAGATTTTCTGGAGCAGTTGTAAGTAAATACATTTTGTAAAACTTTTAAAATAATTTAACCTTTCCTAATCTTCTGCTTTAAAAATATCTTTCAAACTATTACCACTCTTAAACATTTTAATATTTCTGAGGACTCTTTTTCTCTGTCAGAATTTTGTAGAAAACGCTGAAGTATTTTTTATTAATTGATGCTTTAGAGAGTAAATTATATAATTTTCTTGACACATTAAATATATATGAATAATTAAATATATATGCATGTTAGAGAAGAAAAGTTATTTTAAATATAATGCTTAATCCATTAAAGTCTGTGTGTATAATATTAACTACTGCTGTTCATTATGTTCTTCCTGGAAACACTTCCTAGCCTTAAGACATTGTGAGATTCCTTTCAAATTATGGTAACTATTTCAATAAACACCATGATAAATTACAGTAATCTAGGGCTTTAGCTTTTACAAGGAATAACCTCTATCATTTAAAATAGGAAAACCCTATAAAGCTGACTTTAGGTATTTGCTTCGGTTACTTAACAGAAATTCGAACTAGAATTCAGCATTTTGATCTCTAGATTGGCACTCTTTCCCCTGTATAATCCTGGCATGGGCCTCTCTGTGTTAACAACCCTCCTGGTAGTAAGTAACAATTGCAGCTAGTCAATTTACCTTCATTAAATTACAAAAAAAAAAATCCTTTAGCACATGACCCTGAGAGCAGACCTCGAGTGTAATATTTGCTCTGTTATCATGAACCTTGAATAAGAAGAAGGTTGTTCATGGACATTCTAAGTTGGCTGGTACAGGATTACGTACACCTTTGCTAAACGAACTGAATAATGCAACTTCACTCATCTCCGTGCTTGCAGTGCTGTATTTTCTATACAATGTGTGTGCTAAAACATTGTTCTTTTATTAAGTAAGACATTAACTTCATCCCTTAAATAGATGACTGGTATTATGTAATATTAGATGAATGTGAGAATTAGTCTTTTTATGTAAGATTAAATTGTTGTATAGAATATCTGGATACCCAAATGTATCCTTTAATTGAAACTCCAAATGGTTTGTGTTGAAAGTTTGGTGACTTAAAAGAAAAAATTGAGTTAACATTGTCTTGTGGTATAAAGTAGGTCTTCTAACAGAGCTAATTAGCATTTAAAGAAGTCTCCTTAGAAGAAGCGATAAGATTATTTAAAAAAAAACTGAATGAAGAAGAAGTAATACATATACTCAGGAGAGATTTCATATGTTCAAATTATGAATCTACTTGCTATTGTAAAATGTGAAAAATAGTCGATACAATCATTGGTTGTATTTTTTTTTAAACAAGGGCTACATTTCTAATACCTTTTAGAAAACTAATTTATTAACTTATATAATTCAAATGTAAATTTCCCATAAAAATAAATACATGAGATTTACATTTTTCAAATTTTGCTGATAAACTTTATCACATTTAATGTTGACATAAACCAAAACAGCACAAACTGCAATCTCACTATGTTTTACTTTAAAGATAATAAAGGTAGGCCGGGCGTGGTGGCTCACACCTGTAATCCCAGCACTTTGGGGGGCTGAGGTGGGCGGATCATGAGGTCAAGAGATTGAGACCATCCTGGCCAACATGGTGAAACTCCGTCTCTACTAAAAAATACAAAAATTAGCTGGGTGTGGTGGCATGCGCCTGTACTCCCAGCTACTCGGGAGGCTGAGGTGGGAGAGTTGCTTGAACCCAGAAGGCGGAGATTATAGTGAGCCGAGATTGTGCCACTGCACTCCAGCCTGGTGACAGAGCAAGACTCTGTCTCAAAAAAAAAATAATAAAGAGTTACTATCTGTCACTGGTTAGTTGCTGCTAAGCACAGGCTGTGAGGATTAACAACTAAGGAAATCCCCTTATACATGTAGGCCATGACGTCAGATGATCTAGACTATAAATAGGCAAACTTACTGATGTCATTAATAAGGAAGAGGAGAAGGCACCTCTCCTGTCTTGTTTACTCCCACTATGCATATGTTCTTTAGAGAGCAAATTACTGAATAATACGGAAAAGGAAAAAATTAAGGTGAGTAACAGAATTGTTTAACATAAACTCATTATACATTCAATATTAAGAGTATAATTATATTCTGTGTTCATGTTTGAAATAATTTTTAGAATTGGGTGGCTTTTTTCTAGAGTTTTGAAGTTATATAGCTATAAGTTGGATGCCTTCTTATCACAATTTATTCTTGCCGAAGGAAAGTAGATCGTAATTTACAAAGACACATCAGTAATGGCATATAAACCATGTATGTGGTGATGTACAGTTAGAAACTCATGCTTTCTAAACCTGTCTCCACCTATTCAGAACAGTGTGCCTCCTACTGACCCATTTTGTTTTTTAACTTGAGCCTGTTGTCAATTTTGTCACGAAACTCCCAAGTCATGTGGACAAATCCATTTATGATTCTAGTTGAGGTCCCTTCTTTGTTAAAGGTTTTCATTTTTTGCAAAATGTTCGTAAATTTGAGTTTGTTTTGTCTGATAGGAGTACCCTAATCATGCATTACTGTAGTGCCTGAAAGGAAACACAGTACACAATTTTTTTTTTCCAATGAGAAACTCTAGGAAACAATGAAACCTGTTGTTTAAACAACAAAATATTTGGATGGAATATCAAATTGATTATGTGTTACATGTATGTTGTTTGCTTTGTTTAGAATTACTAAAGATGATTTTCAAAGTGTCATGCTGTTGATAGAAAAAACTTAGGTTGTTGGTCATAGTCATCTGTGGTTTCTTAAAGTGCACAGCTATCTCATCAAGTTAATGAATATAAGCAAAACTCTCTCAGTGATATAGAATTCATTTTGCTTTTGAGATAAAATTTTTATATTTTATAGCTTTTTATTTTTATTATTTTTATTTTTTATTTTTGAGACGGAGTTTCGCTCTTGTTACCCAGGCTGGAGTGTAATGGCGCGATCTCGGCTCACCACAACCTCCACCTCTGGGTTCAGGCAATTCTCCCACCTCAGCCTCCCGAGTAGCTGGGATTACAGGCAGGCGCCACCATGCCCAGCTGATTTTTTTGTATTTTTAGTAGAGACGGGGTTTCACCATGTTGACCAGGATGGTCTCGATCTCTTGACCTCGTGATCCACCCGCCTCGGCCTCCCAAAGTGCTGGGATTACAGGTGTGAGCCACCGTGCCCGGCCTATATTTTCTAGCTTTTTAAAAAGAAAAGTGGTAGAAGGCAATTAGCAAAATATTACAAGAGTAACATGAATGGTGCTTATGAAATTGAGGACAAAATATAGAACATAGTGATCTTTTTGTGAGATTAGTACAGTAAACATACATTATTTTTATTTTAGGATCAAAAATATATGTGTAAATTAGGATTTTAGCTCCTATATCTTGATATTCATAATAACTAGGCCACACCTGTAATACCAGAATTCTTGTGCTATAAAAGTTGTTTTAATGGCTTTGATATCGAACGGCTATTTTTGAACAAAGTCTTTGCTACGACGTTGAGTTGTACTGACCATCACTGTTACTTGGCGTGTTATATATGCCATTGTTTCTAGGTGCACCTGTTTCCTCAGGGAAAGTTTGTATAAATGAGACTACTGTATATTTCTTTGTCATTTCCTTTTCTTGTTTCAGAGAGCAAGAATTGCAAGGGATTTTACAGTGTTTATACATGAAATCAGCTACGTTTCTATGGTACTGAATGATGGTGTTGCGAGGACCAGTAGTAGTATTTCGTTTGTTTAAACTAGGCAGATGAAAACATTGTTTACTTTTCAGAATATGGGTAATCTTGCTTTGTTTGAAAAGATTTAATATAGTTATGCAGATCACGAAAGCATAATTATAATGAATTAGTCTTTAGTATGCATATATCTAATGGCTTTCTTTTGATGAGTTAGTGGTTTTTTTAGTAGATGTAATTTCAGAGAAAATATTTATTTATTTATTTATTTTCTTTTTGCCAATCAGTTTGAGCTTATGAGGTTGCTCAGGTTAGCCTTGAACTGATGACCTTGCCTTCGTGAGCGCCATGACCTCCGGCGGGAGCAGAGAAAATATTTATAAAAGGTTCACGCAATTTATTGTGGGTGGGTTTTTGTTTTTGCTTTTGTTTTCAATTTGTCACTCTAAATAGAATTTTAAGATCTTAGATTGGTGTTTCACTGGTGCTGGGCACACAGGGCATACAGTAACAGAATGGCATAGGATAAAGGAAATGGGTCTTTGAAATGAACTTCCCTGGGTTTTAAACCAAGGTCTGCACTTTACTAACTGAAGATGAATTAACTCATTTCTCAGGAATTTATGCCTTGTCTATAAATTATACACAAAGTAACAACTCACAGTGTTGTGGTAATAATTAGCTTGATGTATATATAGTCTCCTGTACATTGTACCTTAGTAAATTCCATTATTTATGTTTTTATGGGTGCTTCAGAAGTGCTCATTTGTTGACCAAAGACCCCGAAAGAGAAAGAGAGAACAAGGTAACATTTGGGATTTTTTTATGGGTAGTTGATGAATATTATAAAATAATAAACTGTTGGTTCTTTGAATGCAGGGATTGTACTTATTTCTTTACCCAAAGCCAGCATAGGTGCTTAATAAATTTTTGCTGTGGGGGTACATGTGGCAAAACTCATGTTTCTTTCTCTCCTGGTTTAGAGTTCTTTCCTGTGCATTGCTTCCTTTAACTTTGTGCAATTACTCTTTGTAAAATTGAGACAAGGGCTCACTGTGTTGCCCAGGCTGGTCTCAAACACCTGAGCTCAAGTAATCCACCTGCCGCGGCTGCCACAAGTGCTGGGATTACAGGCATGAGCCACTGCATTTTTCCCAATTACTCTTAAATAAGCCAATTTTAATTAATCTGTAATTTGACCTTTTTCACAAACAGGAATATAAAATATATTCTTATTTGCTGATGATTGGGGAAAATATATATAAAATGACTTATTTGGGAGAACTGTCAAACCACCAGTCTGAAAGTAAAAGGCAAATATCTCTGTGATGCATGGGAAGAAGAAAATGATTTTCATGGAATATAGATGTTTAACAACCCTACAGGTTCGTTTTGTTTTTGTTTTTTGAGATGGAGTCTCACTCTTGTTGCCCAGGCTGGAGTGTAAAGACAGGATCTTGGCTCACCTCAACCACCACCTCCTGGGTTCAAGCGATTCTCCTGCCTCAGCCTCCTGAGTAGTTGGGATTACAGGCATGCGCCATCATACCCGGCTATTTTTTTTTGCATTTTTAAAGAGATAGGGTTTCTCCATGTTGGTCAGGCTGGTCTCAAACTCCCAACCTCAGGTGATTTGCCCACTTCAGCCTCCCAAAGTGCTGGGATTATAAGCGTGAGCCATCACGCCCGTCCAAGTTGGTTATTTGTATACATTGCTAGAAGACAACCTGATTGTTGAATGGCTAAGGATAATTTATTCTGTGTGCAGGTTCTTATTTTCTATGAATCAGGGTCAAATGGTGAAACGAACTGTTATTTCACATTAAATACATCAAACATTCTAACCCATCATACTTTTAAGAAATGAGATACTTTTTTCAAAATTAGGAAAATATTTGAACACATGATAGAGTATATGTGTATCTGAAAGAGAAATCATTCATTCAACCATGTTTTATTGAGCATCTTCTTTGTTCCATTAAATATTCTAGATACTTCAAGATCCAGCATGAAACCAGAGTGTTAAGGTGCCTGAACTCAGTCAGCTTCCATTCACTAATATGAACTTGCTAATCTGAATTAATCACTACTCAGAACTGTGAACATTTACAGTAAGCCATTTGCCTATTGTTGCTTGTATGGAAATATTTAGTGTGTAAACAGATTTCTTTGCTTAGTGTGCCATCGTGTGCTTGCAGTAAAAACTTACCTAAAAATAGTTAAGGAATTAGGAAGGCCAGTGCTTTCATGGAGATTTTTAGATATGTCTTTTGTCTATATATATTACTTGTCTTTAAATTTCATTGTGATTTTTAAATTCTGATGATAGTAATAAAATTTACAGGTTTTTAAAATTTCTTTTTATCAAATTATTTACTAAGTGATAAATGATAGGAGGGATTTAGCTAATAGACATAAGATGGTTCTGGATCATTTCTTCCCCAGATAAGAATCCCCAAATAAGAGGGATTATTTCTATAGAAGAATAAAAATAGTTTCTGGAAGCTATGCTTATATATTTATATCTTAGTTCAAAGGTGTCCAATCTTTTGGCTTTCCTGAGCCACATTGGAAGAAGAAGAATTGTCTTGGGCCACACATTAAATATAAAATACACTAACACTAACGATAGCTGATGAGAAGAAAAAATCTCATAATGTTTTAAGTAAGTTTACAAATATGTGTTGGGCTGCATTCAAAACCGTACTGGGCTGCATGTGGCCTGAAGGCCACAGGTTGGACAAACTTAGCTTATAATATTATTTTATTGAGAGAATCATTTGTATTATTTCTGGTGCATATTATCTGATTCACAGTCTTCTTATTTTCTACTGCATTACTTACAAATTGTGTAATAAATTAAGGAGTAACAGATGGTTTCTTTTGCTTGGCCTGCACGTATTTGGATCAACTAAAAAAAAAAACAAGTTGTAGGTCATGATTTCTTAAGGGTTTGTTAGTGTATGGATCAAAGTTCTCCAGCAATGCTGTATCTAGTAATCTGTAGAAGTTCTTAAACTTCAGTCAACAAACTTGTTCAAATAAAAATTTCAATCCCTCAGTAATACATGCTGAATGTCTGTTCTTTGTACTGTTCGGGGCTAGGACCAGTAAATTACTCTCTTTTACCTGCTCATGCCAGTTATAGTTCTTCAAAATTTTGTTTTACTATTTCTTAACCTGTTAAGGCCTGTTTTTACAATTTCTTATTTTAATAATGTGATTTAAAAAAATACTATATACATACAATGCAAAAACAGAAAAAGCTGTTTCCATAAAAGCAAAATTAAATACTTCAGAAAGAATCTTTGGTAAGCTATCTACCCTCACCAAAAAATTATGCTATTGAGTTATAACTGAATGAGACAACTAAAATAATGAAATAAAAATATGAAATAAATGAATTTACATGTAAATTATTTTGCAGATGTATTGAAATCTTTCATTTACTTAGAAAAGGAGAACATCAAAGGCAAGCCTTTGTATGCTGTGTTTTCAAGAAGGACAGGATGAAAATCACATCAGTGGGTCCATTTGCAAAAATAAAGCTTTCACTCTACATCAAAGAGCAGTGAGTGAATTTACATCTCTGCATTTTAAGTTAGAATGTGTGAGGTTATATGAACTTTTGATTTCCCAGTTTACCTGACCTTTTAAAAACCTGACTAGAAATATTAGAGGGTTTTGTTATATTTGCCTCTGTTTTTGATCATTTTTCTAAATCATTAATACCAAACTATTTTCCATAAGCTAATGCTAGTATCTCTTCTTTGTGTTTTAAAACTCTAGTGCTTATTACAAAAAATGAACTTATTTAAATATGTGAGAAAAAAATTAAAAAATATTCATGCAGTTTTATAATTGAGTTTAAAAGTGTACTTTTGAACTGTCCATTGTTGTATAAACAACATTTGGAATAGAATTCCATCCTTCTCTGTGTTTAGGTAGTGAAACCAGTACATAAATTAAACACAATTATGCTGTGTTCATTGTACCAACTTTATATACGTTAGTTTATGCATTATCCTTATGATATACTCAACATTTATACTAACCTATTGATCTGTAGTTGAAAAAATGGCTTAATGGAAAAACAGAGGCTTATATATGTTCTTAAACTGTTTTAATCATAATCAAAATATTTCTTGGATAATTAATTTTGTGTCCGAGGCTGTATTTTTGTGTAATACAGGTGTGGCTTATAGTTCTTCAATATTTGTTGGTTTTTCACGAGTAAATTATAATTTTAAATGCCAGTGGCATTAAACTATTTCCATGTGCACTGAGGAATGCAGGAGGAATCAGAGTACTAGGAACATACTATTTTATGCTGTGAAGTCTTAACAAGAATGACATCCTGTATTAGTTAGTTCTCGAACTACTATAAAGAAATACCTGAGACTGGATAATTTAGAAAGAAAAGAGGTTTAATTGTCTCACAGTTCTGTAGGCTGTAGAGAAAGCATGATGCTGGCATCTGCTCAGATTCTAGGGAGGCCTCAGGAAATTTACAATCATAGCAGAGGCAAGTGGGAGCCAGCACTTCAGATTGCTGGAGCAGGAGGAAGAGCAAAAGGGAAGAGGTGCCACATACTTTTAAATGACCAGAACTCACAGGAACTCACTATTGCAAGAATGGCACTAAGGGGAAATCTGCCACCATGATCCATTCACCTCCCACCTGGCTTCACCTCCAATACATTGAATTGGGGAATACAATTCAATGTGAGACTGGAGCAGGGACAGAGAACCAAACCATAACACATACCAAAAAGGGTATATGCACAGACTTCTGTGTGAGTGTTCATAGCAGCCTTATTCTTAACAGCCAAGTAGTGGAAGCAACTCAAACATTTATTAACTGGTGAATAGATAAATAAAATGTATTCTGTTCATACAAAGGCATTCTATTAGGGAATAAAAAGTAACAAAGTATGGATGTATGCTGCAGCATGGGTAAACCGCAAGAGCTGCTTCAATGGAAGAAGCCAATCAGAACACATATTGCATGATTCCATTTATATGACATGTCCAGAAAAGCAAATATAGAGAGACAGAAAATACATTAGTGGGTGCCTGAGGCTGGGGGTTTGTTTGGGTTAGAACAGAGACATTAGAAAGAAAAAAATTATGATCTTATTTCAAGCACAAGTAAGAAATATTACAATGAAAAAAACTTCAGAGATCTTCCAGACAGCCTTTCATTTTATGGATGAAAAGGCAAAAGTGATCTTCATTTAGGAGGTCAGTATTCCTATATGTATTTTTGATCAGTTTTAGTAATTTCTTTTGTTTCTTTGTGTTTCAATTATTGTTTTGTTCATGTATACCATAGAACATAAGACTTTATGTTTTATATTAGTAATTTTCAAATAAAAAAGGAGTATTCATTACTCACTTTTCACCCAGCTTTAAAAGTCACAAACCCTTTGCCAATTTTGCCTTAGCTGTCTCCACGTTTTCCTCTTTGTTCATCTGAAGAAAATCCACACATAGCAATTTTAGTCATAAACATTTTGTTATATATCTGTCACTGATAAGGACATTAAAAAAAATATCTTTTATGGGATTGGCGTATCTAACATTTGGTGTTTATGTCACTTAAATCTCTCATTCTATACAGGTTCTTTCCCGCCCTCTTCTTTTTGTTCCTACATTTTGATTACTGGATTATTGAAACTGCAGACTATCCCACATTCAGGATCTTGCTAATTACATTCCTGTGGTTGTGTTTATATTGTTTTTCAGTCTGTTTAATTCTTTGGTTAGAGTCATAGTAAATGTTTTAGATAAGATGTGGTATTGTGTGCTTTTCGTTGCAACATGCCATGAAGCATATTATGTCCGTCCAATATTTAGTGATGCTAAATTTGAAAAGTGGATTTAAGTGGTATCCATCAGATTCATTTATTATGTTCCCAGTTAAATTCTCACCTCATGGCTTAGAGTTCATTGATGAATGATTGCTTAATGCTGTTTTTGAACAAATATTGAAACCAGTAATTTTCTAATTCTTTTATTACTTCTGCATTTTTTAAAGCTAGAATTCTTTATAGGAAATCCTTGTTCATCAAATGTTGTATTTCTGTATGTACTGTTTTTCAGGCAGTATAAATGCTTGATTAATTCTGTCCCTACATTTTTATAGTGCTGAGATGTCCTACCCTTGCAGTCTTCATAGTGACTAGTTTAGTTATTAATAACTCATGGATTTTTAAAAATAAATGTTACATTTCAATGCAATGTAGTCATTCTTTTACTGTTCAAATTATCCTACCTTAGGCCAGAAAGAGATCCTCCCAGGTGCCTGCTGAGTCCTTTTGCCATGACCTCAATAGTCTGTGATAACCTCCATGATCCTAGAACATTCTGTTTGCCAGAAAGGTCTCATATGCTTTTTTGGCTCACACCTGGACTCAGCCATTTTTTCAAGGAACCCTGGTTCCTTTGGTGGAAAATGTATTTGCAGATCTTAAGTACATGCTCTTTGCTACTGGATGGTGACTTTCAAGTGGACAGCTGGATAATATGCATTTGTTTTTTTTTTTTGAGATGGAATCTCACGCTGTCTCACAGGCTGAAGTGCAGTGGCACAATCTCGGTGCACTGAAGCCTCTGCCTCCCGGGTTCAAGTGATTCTCCTGCCTCAGCCTTCCGAGTAGCTGGGATTACAGGTGCCTGCCATCATGCCCGGCTAATTTTTTGTATTTTTAGTAGAGATGAGGTTTCACTATGTCGGCCGGGCTAGTCTTGAACTCCTGACCTCATGATCCTCCTGCCTCAGCCTCCCAACGTGCTGAGATTACAGGCATGAGCCACTGTGCCTGGCCAATATGCATTTTTGAAAGAAAAAAATTATATTCATACGAATATATTCAGTCAAATTTAAAGTCATGGTAATTTTATTTAACTCCAATTTTATGTTTATCTCTTATCATTCAGAAAATATTGACCCCTAATAATACACATTAAGATATTTTACAATTATATGAATAATAGTTTCAAAATAATTATGTTACCATTACTACTAATAATAAGACAACGGGTTAGTTTTAAAATTCTTAGTGTTTTTGTCTTTAGAATATATCATAGTAGGAGCATATAAAAAAGAAAAGCTAGTTGGGTGTGGTAGCTCACGCCTGATAATCTCAACACTTTGGGAGGCCAAGGCAGGAGGATTGCTTGAGGCCAGGAGTTCAAGACCACCCTGATAAACATAGTGAGATCCTATCTCTTCTAAACAAAAAAATTAGCCAGATGTGGTGGCACATGCCTCCAGCTACTCGAGAGGCTGAGGCAGGAGGATCTCTTGAGCCCAACAGGTTGAGGCTGTAAGCCAAAATTGTGCCCCTGCACTCCAGGCTGGATGATAGAGCAAGATCCTGTCTCAAACAAAAAGAAAAATAAAAGCTTTAAAAACATTTAATGGTTTTAAAGACAAAATTTCAAAATACATTTGTAGAAATCTAACTTTTTCCCTATTCTTTTCATCCCACATAGATAATTGTTTTTATTTTTGTCTTGGCGTTGTTTCTGTTATATTCCATATAGCACCTCATCCACTTTTTATCAAAGGATAGTATACTAAAGGCACTTATTTCATTTGTCACTATATTCCAGACATGAATGTCTATGATCTTTTTCATTCCTTTTCATAATTGCATAATACTTTATCAAGTGGATGTACCATAATTTGATATAGTCTACAATTCATGGTTATTTGATTTGTTTCTTGTCTTTAGTTTTCAAAAATGCTTCAAGAACTAACGTTATGCATAAGCCATAAGCTGACGTGTCTTTATGATAACGTTCTGGTGGTAGGATTATTGGGCCAGAGAGTAACTACATATTTTATTGTGTTAGTTATTACTAAATTTTTCTCTGTAGGGGAAATTTCTCCATTTTTATGTCCCACTAGCAAGGTATGAGAGTGCTTGTTTTCCCAACCTTACCAATAGGGTGCGTTGTCAAATTTTTGACATTTTTTCAAACCTGATATGTAAGAAGTATACTTTTGTGTAAAACTAAGGATTTTAAAATTGTATAGTAACTTTATCAGAAATATAACCCTTTATGCCAAGAATCAGTGACCTTTTCCTGTAAATGGCCAGACAGTAAATATTTTAGATTTTGCAGGCCTCTGTCACATAAACATAACATAACATAACATTGTCACATAAAAATAACAATTCTGTTATTGTGTGAAAGCACTCATAGATTATATGTAAACAAATGAGCATGCCTGTGTTCCAGCAAAACTTTACTTTTTTTTTAAAGGGTGATAAACTTAACTTAGCCTGTAGGCCACAGTTTGTTCACCCTTGCTTTATGCCGTTTTTAATAATACCAGCAGTTTAAAATGATCAGATACTTTTACCAGGCTACCTAGTTTGTTCTCGTATAATACACTATACATTTAATATATTGATTAAATGAGACAGCTGAGACTCAGCTCAGTACATGTTGCATTGATACTAGAATTGAAATATACTGTCTTGTAATGCAGCACTCTTTCCTAGTTCCCCACTACCTCTTCTGGTTTGTTTAGGACACTGTATATTGATTGTTTCATCTATGGTGTAAGAGATGCTACTACTGACCAAACCTACATTGAAAGTACCTTGAGTTGTTACAGACTTGTCTTCCTTCAAACATACATGCTCAGTCGACTTTTATTTTGCCCAGTGATGCTCACATTTTTTCTGGCTCAAGGTTGGCGCTGTCACCTGTGACTAAGCAGCATGGTCAGGTTAAATAGCCCTATAAGGAAGGATTAAGCCTATAATTAAAGATTCACTTGAGGCCAGTATTAATCAGCTGAACTATTTGAGCATAATTACATAATGATCATAATTTTTCATCCAAAAGAACTTACTTTTTTTCCTCACAGAGCAGAAAGCAAGTGAGCTAGCATTTCAGAGGCTATAGCAAGTGTTTAAGTGAGAGATTAGCAGCCTTTCAGAAATAAATTCTAAGACTTTATTTATTCTCTAGTTGCATTGCTACTTTTCTTATGAGATTGCTGGGAGATCATGGGAAGACTGTGATTCATTCTTTTCTGATAAAAGGTAAAAGGGATCTGGTAGGTACTTGGCACAGAGCTGCCTAACGTAAATGTGAAAATTGTATATCTGGATGTTCCTGTGAATATCTTCTTAGGAGAGAATTTAAATGAAGATTTGGAAACTTCTTGGGTTTTAACTCTTACTGTGTTGTATATGGAATAATATTTACGTTGATCTTTTCATGAGTTATATCAAACAAAGGAAACTTTAAACTCAAATACAATGATGCTTATTTTTGTATATGATTTGACAACAATAAATGTTTCATATAAAAGCATAAAGGCCAATGATAGACATTTAAATATGTGATGCTTGTGTCTTATTGAGGTTGCATTTTTCCTACACACCTTTGTTTTAGAAGCATGGCTTTCTATGTCAGTATTTTCACTTCTGTATTGATATAATATCAGATTTGTTATGACTAACAGTATTTGCGTTATTAAATAGATCCATAATGTCATTATATATCTTTTGTTGTATCTTTGGGAGCCTCTTGAGTCAGTTAGATAATCCATGAATAAGGTCTTGTGTAGGTAGGACTTCTTTAGTAATTAGCCATTAAATAGAGCAAGAGTTATTGATGGGGATCATCATTTTTCTAATATCTTTGCCTTTATTTTAGTCTAGTGGTTCTCAAACTGCAATGTGCTAGATTATCAATGTATGTTACCTGGGAGCCATATGCAGGTTTAATTTAATAGGTACAAAGCAGGGCCACCCAAGCAAACCTGTATTATGAACAAGTTCCTTAGGTGATTCTAATATCATATCTACCAAATTTTGAGAATCACTACCTTAGGTATATTTTTATTGTAACTTTTAATTTTTAACTAGTTTGTTTGAACGAAGTTACAGAAATAGTGCAGAAAGTTTCCCTGTGCCCTTCCCCTAGATTTACCCCAATAATAATATCATATATAATGATAGTATGTTGTCAAAACCAGGGAGGTGACATTGATACTAATGCTGTTAACACAGGTACAGACCGTATTCAGATTTCATCAGCTTGTTACATGCATTCTATAATCTTCATTATGTTTGTTGATTTATGTTTATAGTTTTAGGAAATTTTGCCACAGGTGTAGATTAATGTAACTGCACATTATCAGAATACAGAACTCTTCACCACGTCAAACGAAATCCCTCATGTTAACCCTTTATAGTCTCATCATGCCTCCAGCTTTGGTTGCCATTGATCTGTTTTCTGTGACCTGAAGTTTGTCCCTTTGAGATTCTTACATAAGTAGAACCATACAGTATGTAACTCTGCTAGAGTGTTTTCAGTCAGCATAATGCCCTTGAGATCTGTCTGAATTAAATGTATCAAAACTTTGTTGCTTTTTATTGCTGAGCAGTTTTCTGTGGTATGGATGCATTACAGATTGTTTTTGCTTTTCTCCCGTGGAGCACATTTGGGTTGTTTCCAATTTGGGCCTTTATGAAGGCATCAACCATAAATATTCATGTATCATGTGAATGTAAGTTTTCACTTCTCTTGTGCGAATACACAGGAGTAGATTACTGGGTCATATGTTATGTGTATGTTTAGTTTTATATGACACTGCCAAATTGTTTTCCAGAGTGGCCTTCACCATCTTGCATTCACATTATACAAGTTACATATGAGAGAGCCAATTTCTCCATATTCTTGTCTGTACTTGATATTACCAGTATTTTAAAATGTACGTGTGTAGTGGTAGCTCCTCATAGCTTTAATTTGCATTTTCCTAATAGAATGTTGTTGAACAACTTTTTGTGTGTCCATTTGCCATTCGTTTACCCTCTTTGGTAATGATTTTAAACTTTTTTTCCATCTCATGACTGGATTGTTTCTTGCTGTTGAGTTTAGAGGGTTCCTTGTATATGCTAGACATGTCTTTTTGCTGGATATGTGACTTGCAAATTTTGTCTCCCATTTTCATCTCCTTAATAGGGTCTTTCACAGAATGAAACCTTTTAATTTTTGATGAAGTCAAATGTTTTGATACACACACACACACACTCACACACACAATCTATGGATTGTGCCTTTGATGTCATATCTAATCCTATGGCCTAACTTTTGTTCTCAAGGATTTTTCTTCTTATGTTTTTACCTATAAATTTTTTAAGTTTGTGTTTCAAATTTAGATCCACTCTTAAGTTGATTTTTAAATAGTGCACTACCTTTGATTTTAATATTTCTAAACTCTGAGATACTATGCCCAAATAGTTATTTTAGCTAGTATTTGTCAAAACCAGTAGCTAAAAAAATTATTTTGGCAAATTTATTTCAGAGAGTTTTCTTTATCAGTATGTGGTAAATGATAGGTTTGCCCAAACATGAATTTAAAATTTTAACAGAGTCTGATGACTCAATAATATTTAATACTTACCCGAGTTATATATTTGAGAGTAGGGTACTCAGATTGTGACTTGAAAGCAGCTTTTGGTTTTATACTTTGGTCAGCTAATCTACCAGTAGGCTTGCTTGGCTACAATATGCATTCTGACTTTTTAATATGTATATGTGCATATATTTTAATAATTATAATTCTTACATTTAATGTTTCAAATGCTAGATATCTAACCTAGCATATGTTTGAAAATTGTGTTTTTAGAAATCAACTAAAACTTTTTAACTTCCTTTGGCGGATAACTTTTTTTTCTACATTTATTATTTTATTGCTTTAGAGAGCAAGTATAGTAAGATAAAAAAACTACAGATAATTTTGTTTTTAATGAGTAACTTTTTCTTCAAATCTTTATGAATAAGCCTTTTTAAAATAGAAATATGTACTTGTAATAAGGCCTTTTATACTTAATTTTATGTCCCAAAGGAAAAAGAGGTTAGAGTTTCATATAGTTCTCTCTTCCCATGTTTTTTGTTAATCATGAAAAGAAAACTAATTGTAGTATCAATCACATTTTTATGATCTTTTTGTACTAATTTTTCTAAACCAAAATGATTCTCCCATATATGTTGCCTGCAAAGCAACAAACACAAATACAAAGGACCCTTTCAGTAGATGATGTTAATTCCAGTTGCTACTGACACTTGTATGGGCAGAAAGCTGTGCACGAATGAATGGAATCACAAGTGAGCATTGGGACATGGTTTTGTGGTTTGGGTTTGTTATTGAGATAAGTTATTTGGTCATTCCTATAAATGTTTATGAATTATTTTAGGGATCTATTCAAAACACGATAGTATTTATTAGGGATTTATATATAAAACGTTTGGCATAGTTTGTGCGACCAGATAAGCATTCAGTTAATGTAGAGATATTTCCTTGAGTGCGTTTAGGGCATCTTTGCTATTGTTTAGTTGGACTTATTTCATTTTTAAGTTATTGGTATCTAAGGGCCTCGTATGGTATTTCTTTAATCTTCCCACCATTTCTTTATATAGCACTGAGTGCACAGTGGGTGCCCAGTAAATGTTGTTGTCTGTCTTGTGACTCATTGTAGATATTTATTTTAAGTCTGTTTTCTCAACTTGTTCATTTGTTTATAATAATTTTATATCTCCTCCTTTGATATTGCTATTTCTGCTGAAGGTTTTTCTCATCTTTTTCCCTTGTTGAAATTTGACTTTCTTAATTATGCAAAAAGTAAACATCCCTTATAAGATAGTTAAGAAAACCCAGAGAAAAACTGAAATTGCAGGGACATTTATGGGACATGTATGAGAAATTTAATATTTAATTATTATTATTATTATTTGAGACAGATTCTCACTATTGCCCAGACTGGAGTGCAGTGGTGTGACCTTCAACCTTGACCTCCTAGGATCAGGTGATCCTCCCACCTCAGGCTCCCAAGTGACTGAAACTATAGGCATGAACCATCACACCTGGTCTAATATTTAATTTTCACTTTGTAGATATATTTTCCTATCCTATATCTTGGTCTGTGTTGGTGGCTCCTTGAGAGAGAAAGACCCAGACAGGTGTGTGTATGTATATATAAAATTCTATTCACTTATATTTGTGCATTTTCTTATGTAAATTATATCTCAGTAAAAAATATAAAGGAAAAGATCATTTTAGTTTCTTTCATGAGAATTTTCCTCTTTGATAAAAGGAAGCAAAAATGTAACAGGGATTTAAATGTGAAAAACTTATTACTAAAATTTTGGACTGCTTTTAAGATATGTTATAGTCACTGATCCTGAGACCTTGAGTTTACATAATTGTGAATGACCTAGGTAGCACCTTTAGGCATGTATCAGAGTTTATAAAGTTCCAATGAAGGTATATCATTAAGTCTAACTGAATATTTATGGTGTGCTAGGCATTATACCAGACCAGTGGTTCTCAAAAGTGGCTGTACTTTAGAATCTCTTGGGGAGATTTTAAAAAAGCCTCACAAACCAATTAAATCAGAACCTCAAAGTGATGCCTAGGTCTCAGTATTTTCTTCAGTGTAGATGAGTCCATTATGCAGCCAAGTTTGAGAACCACTGTGCTAGACAATGAATATACCTTACCCATTTAACCCTCTCAGCAACCTTGAGAGGCAGAAAATGTTATTCCAGTTTTGTAATTGAAGTTCCAGTGAGATCAAATGATCTAATAACTTATTACTGCAGACCTAGGCACAAACCAAGTCTAAATCTTGATTTTTATCAATAACTCTTGGTGATTAAAATGTAGATTTTTTTTTCCTTTTTAATTTCAAGTGTATATCTTTTTTTCTATTACTCTGTGCCTTTCTGAAATGCATTAATGCTGTCACTGGGAGATTATACGGTATGTATTTAGTGAGCTAGATATTTTTGTTTTCTCCCTGCCATGTCACCCACATTTCCCCACCCAAAACAGTGAAAGCCAAATCATGCAACTATTATCTAAAGCACTTATTTTAAATTTATAGATATTAGAATAAATTTATTCACTTAGAGATGCTGCTCAGGAGTAAACTATTACCCTATAAACTTTCATAAAATATATTTTGCCATTTATAACTATTTTAGCTATATAAGCAAAATGAAAAATAGAAACCAGGATTTTGGAATTGAAAATATTATGATGATATTACTAAATGTGGAAGAAATTTCCCCATAAATTACCTGGTGATGAGTAGAGGGAAATGGAGAGAGAGAGAATTATGTTACTTAGCATCTCAGTAACTGGCTACCATAGTGAATATTAAAATTCCTCACCAGAATTATTTTTAGGAGTTACATGTTTTCTGTTGGAATACATATCTGCTTAAAATAGGAGAATAAGGGCCGGGTGCGGTGGCTCACGCCAGTAATCCCAGCACTTTGGGAGGCCGAGGCGGGTGGATCACGAGGTCAAGAGATCGAGATCGTCCTGGTCAACATGGTGAAACCCCGTCTCTACTAAAAATACAAAAAATTAGCTGGGCATGGTGGCACTTGCCTGTAATCTCAGCTACTCAGGAGGCTGAGGCAGGAGAATTGCCTGAACCCAGGAGGCAGAGGTTGCAGTGAGCCGAGATCGTGCCATTGCACTCCAGCCTGGGTAACAAGAGCGAAACTCCGTCTCCAAAAAAAAAAAAAGGAGAATAAGAGTTGCTTTGTGAAAAGTTACTTGGCAAGTGAATTTGGAATATACCTCTAGTTAAAGCCAAAGGAAAATAAGTGCTCATGGTATTCACTAGCACATTCATATCCTTACCCCGTCTCTCTCTCTCTCTCTCTCTCTCTCTCTCATGCTGTCATATATACAGGTATGTATACTCACACATTTGTATATGGGTATATATATATATATATATACTATATATATAGAATATATTTAGAGTAAGGTGAACAAAAGCTGGCCCTATGTCTGTTAAAGGTCTGAAATGATAACAGCTTAAGTCAGAACAACGCCTAGGATGTATTTGGGAACTACCTTTTCACATCTTAGTGATTTTTTTTCTGTATACATGAAAAGTATGGCAAGATGATAAACACTGTCCATTTGTTTACATGAATTTAAAAGGGCATTTAGAAGCAACCGAACTAGCTAATTTCATTTAAGAAATAACAGTTTTTGAATTGAGACCTAAATTAAATTGAAAGAATCCTGTCATTACCTACATGACCCTTTTATTGCATGAATTAGAACACAGAACAGGTTACGTCTTTCTGGGTACGTGACAACTAAATTACAATAAAGCTTCATCTAATCACTCTAACCTTATTCTCAAAGGCCTGATGATACGAAGAGGTTCTATTGTGTTCCTGTGCCCCATTTTACATAATTGCTGTGTTCCTTAAAAGTAGTAAAAGGGGAAGCATCTACTCACTCTAACCTTATTCTCAAAGGCCTAATGATACAAAGAGGTTCTATTGTGTTCCTGTGCCCCACTTTACATAATTGCTGTGTTCCTTAAAAGTAGTAAAAGGGGAAGATTTGAGAGAGGTGTAACCACAGAAAATGAATCAATTTAATGAAACTGTATTTAAGTTGATTCATTTTTAGGAATTTATTGAGCATACTCTGCAAAAGGTATTGTACTAAGCAGAATTGCCAAAATTATGTTCATGGTTTCTGCCTCAAAATTTTCTTCGGGCAGATAATGTGATATACTTTGGAAACTGTGCACAAGGTACCCTGGGGTATTTCACTCTTGCATTGTCCTAGTCATTTGGCTACGTCTTTACACTTACTGCCATATTGTACGTGCTAGAGGGAAACCTGTGTCTTTAAAAGCAATTAAAATTTTTTTAAAATATATATTTATTTCAGACAGGGTCTTGCTCTGTCACCTAGGCTGGAGTGCATTGGTACAGTCATGGCTCACTGAAGCCTTGACCTCCCAGGCTTAAGCAATCCTCCCAGCTCAGCCTACCAAGTAGCTGGGACTAGAGGTGCATACCACATGCCAGACTAATTTTTAAATTTGTTTTGTAGAGACGAGGTATTAGTATATCATCCAGGCTCTTGGGTTCAAGTGATGCTCCTGCCATGGCCTCCCAAAGTGCTAGGATTACAAGTGTGAGCCACTGCGCCCAGCTGGAAACCTGTGTCTTGTCTTTGGATTTACTCCATATCATCTCACAGAGATGGGTGTGATAGACGATCATAGCTAATTATTGAACAAAAGGATCTACATGTTTCTGTCAAATATAGGCAAGATACTAAAATAATTTAAGATAGACTTCTGTGTATAAAACAGCAGAGGTTCTTGGATTGCAAAGAGGATACGCTCTAAATGTAGGTCATACCAGTTGCAGTGCTTTAGAGCACAGCGAGTATGTCAAATCAGCTGAAGCTGAAACTCAGGTACATGGTGTATGTTGAACTGTCATTCTTGGCTGGGCATGTGGCTCACACCTGTAATCCAAGCACTTTGAGAGGCCAAGACGGGTGGATCACCTGAGTTCGGGAGTTCGAGACCAGACTACCAACATGGAGAAACCCGTCTCTACTAAAAATACAAAAATTAGCCAGGCCTGGTGGCTCATGCCTGTAATCTCAACTACTTGGGAGGCTGAGGCAGGAGAGTTGCTTGAACCTGGAAGGCAGAGGTTACAGTAAGCAGAGATCGTGCCATTGCACTCCAGCCTGGGCAATAAGAGTGAAACTCCATTTCAAAAATGAAATGAAATGAAATAAAATAAAAACTGTCATTCTCTAGTTTACTGGTTGAGTGGTGAGACTGCAGTCAGGTGTATGCTTGGGCTCAAGTCTGCTGGGGAGAGATTTTATTGGCCTGAGATGTCAGTTGCCACATGGGACTCCCCATCGGGCAGCTGGATTCTCTCAGAGCAGCAGGGAACCTAAAACTACACCATAGTTTTTTGGTAACCTATGTCAGAAATGACAGCCCATCACTGTTGCTGCATTCTGTTTACTGGAAGTGAGTCACTAAGTCCAGCCCACATTCAAAGGGAGGGGATTGCACAAGGAAGCAAAGTCAGATCATCTTAGAGGCAGCCCACCATGGTAAATGTATTTCATTAAACTGAGTGTATAAAAATGTTATCATTTTAACATGTAGTCAACATACAATAATTATTAATAGATATTTAATACCTATTACTAAGTCTATGGAACATAGTGTGTATTTTATACTCAGAGCACTTCTCAGCTCAGATGTTATATTTTCATTAGAAATACCTGATCTGTATTTAGATGTCATGAAATTTATACTTAAATAAATAGATTCTGTGCCAGCGCAATGGCTCACACCTGTAACCACAGCACTTTGGGAGGCCAAGGCGAGTGGATCATTTGAGCACAGGAGTTCACGACCAGCTTAGCCAACAAGGTGCAACCCTGTCTCTACAAAAATTAGCTGGGCATGGTGTTATATGCCTATAATTCCAGCTACCCGGCAGGCAGAGTTTGCAGTGAGCCGAGATCACACCACTCCCCTCCAACCTGGGTGATGGAGTGAGACTCTGTCTAAAAAGTATAAATAAATAAATTCCCATACTCAAGTTGTCCCAGATATACTTAAACATTTTCCAATAACTGAATCAATTATAAGCTTTAAAGTTCAAATTAAAACTAAATAAACTAAAACTGTCATCCCTCAGACACACTAATTATGCTTCAGGTGCTCAATAGCCACATTGCCACCATAGTGGACAGCAGAGACCCAGAAGGAGGGTAATGACAAGGTACTTGGAAGAAGCAGGCAAGTAGTATTTAAGATAATAGAAATCTCTGAATTTTTTGCGTGCACCGGGGAGAGAGAGATTTAAGGTGGCAGAAACATGGGATATAATTGATGTGACTTTGGATTATTGGTTAGACTTGAGTGGAGGTGCTATGGGGGCAGAAGTCTGAAGTGATGAATGGCTTGTGGTAGGGACTTGGTATTCCAGGTGTTGAAATGTAAAATAATTGAGTGTGGGAGACTGAAACAAGAGCTTTTCAAAATTTTCCTTTGAATTTTCCATTCTCTTCGTCATCTTTTCCTAGTGTGAATGCCAAGAGAATGAAAAGCACTTGGAAATGGATTCCATTTTCCAGACTTCCATTTCCTATGAGCCTCAGAGGAGACCCTTTCCTCACCAGTAGCAGAAATGTTCTCAGCATAGGAAGAACTCCCCAGGAGTCGGCGTCCTGTCCGTGTGACTCTTTCAACCAAATGGTACTCATAAATTAGTGCAGCCACTGTGCCCTGACCCTAGTCCTAACTATCTTGTTTCCATTTCCAGTCTAAACAAAATTGTGCTTAAATATTTGTATGTTAGAAGTAAAGGGATGTAGGATCATTTCATTCAATACCTGTATATTATAAATGAGAAAATGGAAGACCAGAGAAATAAAGTGACTTACTTATGGTAACTCATGTGGCCATTTACAATATCCCTAGGGTTTCTGATGTCCACTATATTGTTTCTCCAACCTCAGCTGGAAAGTAACTGTCTGAGTGGTAGGGCTGGGGTATGGGCACACCTGGCATCTGCTTTCTTATTTAAATGTTGGGGCTTATTTAGATGGCCTTTCTAGGATTACTTGAGGGAGATTTGGTGGATTTTTATTTGTAGTTGTCCCATGTTCTCTTGCACTGGGGCAAATTTCTTAAAGCTTGGTAAACCCTAGCTAAATGGCAGCGGCAACTGCCTCATAAGATTAAATGTAGACAGAAAGCACCTGTACAGGACTTAGAAGATATTCAATAACCACATTGTTTTTTCTCATTCACTAGTTGACTTTTGCTCCTTTACTTTTTGTTGTTTATTTTGAGGAATGTTTCAGCTCTCAAATAAATGATGTAATGTGGTAGTAAAGAGCACTGACTTTAGAATTAGACACCTTGTGTTTTAATTTCAGCTCCACCGCTTACTGGCTAAGGAAGTTGAGGCAAGTTCCTTAATCTCTCTGCATGTCACCTTCGTCTGGAATGTGGAAGTGGCAGGACTTGCTTTATATAGTGTGGTAAGGACATGAGTTAGTGCAGGTAAAAACATTTTCTAACAGTCAACACTCAAGGGTTAGCTACTGTTGATACTGGATAAAAACTATTTTACCTTGTGTCCTTTTTGGCACTTACCATTGGGATATGACACTAGCATTCCATAGTACTTGCTTGGATGTGAAGAATAACCACTACCTCCTTGCTTGGTACATTATACAAAGTGTAACTGAAAGATGAGTCTCATTCTTAAAAATAAAAAATTAGATTATTCTTTTCTGATATTAATTATGATTGTCATTGGTCAGAGGAAGCTACAGATGAAGCTGTTCATTCTTGCCCCACAGATTGTATGGCCTGAGGCAAATTACTGAGCATCTGGGCAAAATGAGGGAGGCTTCTTACCATTCTAGAATTTTGTCAGTCTCAATTTAATCCTTACCCCTTTTTTCCCCCCAGATAGGAAAAGCATTTAGAAACTTCCTGAGGATTGAGTTGTTTTACCCATGTGGATCTCTTTGTGGCTTATTTAAATGTTGGGACTTATTTAGATGGTCTTTGCTAGGGTTATTGGCGAGGGGATTTGGTGGGTTTTCATTTTGTTCTCTGCGCTTTGGGGCAAATGTCTTGAACTTCTGTAAACCCCAGCTAAATAGCAGTAGCAATGGCTTTATAAGATTAAATGTATACCAAAAGCACCTTTTCAGAACTTAGCAGTAGATATTCATGAATGACTTCTTACACCTCTGGCTACAGAATAAGTTGACTCAGCAACTGCCCCCCCCAAGTTTTTACTCTTCTATAGACCCATTAAACTAATATGACCTTCCCTCCCTTTTTTCCTCAATTAAATTCTTTAAAATGTTCACAGAGAACCCCATCTTGTGCTAGTTACAGTTCTAGGTGTCAGTGGAGAATGAGACAGACCAGGTCCCAGCCCTCCAGGAATTTTTATTCTGGGCCCAAATAATAAACAAGGAAATAAGTAAATGAACAGGATGACTTCAGATAGTGATAAATGTGATGGGGACCAAGCAGGGCTATGTGAAGGGTGGGCCACAATGGGTGGGGTTGGGCCTTGGTACCTCTTTTAAGTGGTTAGAGAATACCTCTAAGAGAAGGAAATATTTTATCTGTATTCTGAATGAGCTCAAGGAGCAGGCAGTTTGAAGTTTTCTGATTAAAAGCATTATGGGCAGAGGGCAAAGCTATGCAAGCCCTTGGATGTGAAGAGACTGGGTCTATTTCAGGAAAGGAAGAAATGCCAGCATGAATTACACAGGGCATTGAAACTGGAGTATGGAGAGGGAAGCTGAGATTGGCTAAATGGTTCTCAGACTTTACCATACATCAGAATCACGTGGAGAGTTGTCAAATGCGGAGTGTGAGGCCCTGCCCTCAGTGTTTCTGATTATGTGTGTCTTGGGTACTGCAGCCTTACATTTTGCATTTCTAAGAAGTTCCCAAGTACTACTGCTGCTGCTCTAAAACTATACTTTGAGAACCACCAGGCTAGCTCATCTGGGGCCTATAAGCCAAGGAAAAGAATTTGGGTTCATCAATGCACTGGAAGGCCAATGAAGGATTAGAGAGATGTGATCTGATTTACATATTTTTTCTTGTTTTTCTCCCCCACTGACCTAATGGCATACATATTTAAAAGATCACTCTGACTACTATAGAGAAGAACAGATGTTAAGGAACAAGAGGAGAAACAGGAGAGACCGGTGAAAAGGCTATTGAAGCAGTTTGGGCAAAAAAGGATGATGCCTTAATTACCAGGGTGACAGCAGGGAGCTGGTGAAAAGTACAGAAGCTCAGGATATGTTTTAGAGTTTAGATCCCAGGGACTTGTTAATGGATTGGAAATAGGAAGTAAGGGACAGAGAGGAATTAAAATATGCCTGCTTGAGGTTTTATTGCTTGAGTTAACTGGGTAGTTTGTGGAGCCATTTGTAGAGATGGGGAATAAAATAGGGGAATAATATAATAATAATAATAATAATTAGAGATAAAGAAGAGAATCAGATTTTGGTTATATAACATTTGAGATACCTATGGTACATCCAAATGGAGATGACCATGAGATTATTGGGTGAAAAAGTCAAAACTCAGTAAACAAGTCAGGGTTGAAGATGTGAATTTGACAGCCACTGACATATAGTGATATTTAAAGCCATGGAGTTTTATGAAGTCACTTGGAGGTGGGGGTTGTAGAAAGAGAAAAGAAAAAGGCAGAGAATGGACAACCTTGGGGTGCTCAACATTTAGAAATCAGAGGAGGTGAGGATGAGGTGACTGAGGAGTGGCAATGAAGAAGGAAGAAAACAATAGATTGTGTGCCCACACAAAGAAGTCAAGGGAATAGAATTCCTCACAGAGGACTTGAGCAGCTGTGAAATGTGCTCTTGTGACCAAGATGAGACAGATAATTGTCTGTGATTTGGACCCTCATAGGTCATTGGCAACCATGAAAATAAAAAGGCAATTTAAGAGTCACATAATGTCTTGGGTTTTCCTTGTCAATTTTCATTACTGCATATCTTTTCAAGTCCTTTTGTCATATTAAGTCTTTGAAATTAGGTTCATCAAGAAAAGAGTGCTTTTATTGTTTCTAATTGTATTCCCTTGAGCACATAATACAATGTTATGCCCACCTCTGGACAAATCTTATTTAGTAAATTCTTCTGTTGTTTCATTAAACCCAGACAGAGAAAATGAGAAATTGTGTTGAGAACTTGGTCTTCAATTTATAATTGAAATACATAGTTTAGTGGCCATGAAAACACTGCCATTTATTTTGAAGGACTGCCTCATCAACACTTACAATAAATCCTATGTTTGGTAGTACTCTGTGTTGAGAGAGGGTTACTGTTAATTTTATTTTTGGTCCTTAGACTGCAATACTTTAAAAGCCTATTGTTAAGACTGATAATTTGTTCTTATATTTTTGTCTCGAATACTGAAGCCATATTTTTTATAGCTTTACTGAATAAATCTATAAAAATACTTCATAAATATGTTAAATATAGCAAACTGATGAGATCCCATTGTAGTTGAGTAGCTTATTAAGGATGTGAGTATATCTCATAGCATTTTAAACCTTTGCTTTTTCAAATGAAGACTAGAATTGTGTTTTGCTGAGCTCTTTTATTCTCACTTTTTATTCATTTTAAGATATTATATTTACAGTAATGGAGTAATGATTACAATGGGCACACGATTTTGGAGTGTCCTGTAAATCAAAATGATAAAAGACCAATCAGCAATAGAAGTAGGACACTAATTGAATTATGTGTTAAAGGGAAGTTCTGATATTTTCAAAATATATTATTGAATAATGCAAAATTTGCCTTAATTTTCATCATTAATATTGAGTATAATATTGAGATAATTATAATAAAGCAATGATTTACACAAACAATAACTTAGTAGCTTGTTATTTTTAAGCTTGAATAATGAATGTTTGCCCTGATGTGGGGAGTGTTCTTATTATAAATATCTTTCCAGTATAACCTCCTCTCCACTCACCCTTATGTGAAATTTGCTATTGTTTACTGTTAATGGTAAAAGCCTCTAAAAAGTAGACACTAATAGTCAAACAAGGCCACTGGTGAAAAAAGTGTATGTGAAAATCTATTTGATAGGAAAACTGGCTCAGACATTCCTGTTTAAAAGGGGTGAGGAGGCTTCAATGGCAGTTACTATGATTTTTAAATATTTAAATATTTTTTTAAAACATAATATTCTTAAGTATAGTTGCTGTTGAATGTTAATGTTACTTTTTTCTCTTTATTTTTTATTATTAGAATTTCCTATATTTAGGTTATAATACACATTTGGTTATTTTCACTGTACTTTTAACTTTGGTTGACAATTTTGTTATTACTTCAGAGTCTCTGACCAAAAAAATAGTATTAGGAGAGTTGTGAGTAGGTAACGATATTTTCAAAATTTTGCTGGTGACTAAAAGGTCAGATAAGTTAAAGTCTTAAAGCTACTTAGGAATCAGGCCAAATCCAGACTTCCACCTGGTATTCTTTTCACTAGACTGGACTATGTAGTAAGCAAGCTAGATAAACACATTCATAAATTAAATGTGTATGGAGCACGATTGGGAACTAACATATAATTGATCCTACAGGCTCTTATCTAAATTCTACTTTTCTTTCAAGACCTGAGTCTCTTGTCTCTTGTCTCTTTGAAGCATACCTTGATCCTGCTCCCCACTCCACACAGCTGGGCTCAGCTGCTTTTTGTTGACCTAAGTTTTCAAAGTTACCATCTGTTTGATGACCCTTCTTTTTCCTTTTGCATTTGTTATTTAATTACACGTAGCATCTTCTCAGGTGTATTGCTCATTCATTGTGGAAATATCTTGATCTTATTAACATTCCTTTCCATTTTTCAGAAACAAAAGTAACAAATATATGATTAAATTGTGTAACAACTGTGGATATTAGGATATTTTTCCTAGAAATATTGTGTAAATGGCCGGGTGCTGTGGCTCATGCCTGTAATCCCAGCACTTTGGGAGGCTGAGGTAAGAGGATTGCTTGAGCTCAGGAGTTCGAGACCAGCCTGGCCAACATGGCAAAACCCCATCTCTAGTAAAAATACAAAAGTTAGCTGGGCATGTGCCTGTAGTCCCAGCTACCCAGGAGGCTGAGGCATGAGAATTGCTTGAACCTGGGAGGTAGAGGCTGCACTGAGCTGAGATCTGCCACTGCACTCCAGTCTGGGCAACAGAGCCAGTCCCTGTCTCAAAGAAAATTTCTGTGTGAATGGTTTTTCAACTAGTGCTTTGTCCTACTTTCCCTGTCTTAAAAGAAATTGCCTTATGTATAGTGCTTAGAGATGGATTTTCATCACAGACTCAAACTACCTAAGGAAGTAAAACCGTCACACACATAGACATCACAACTGTGAGTCAGAGTTCATTGCCGTGTGCAGTGAGTGCAGTAGACAGGGACACTTCCCCAGAATTGCCAAGTTCTCAGTTATCCCTTGCTAATAAAACCAGTGTGTATTTTTTCATTCGTCTTATAAAAAATAAGACATAATCAGTTTTTTTTTTTATCCCAGACAATCCTGATATAAAAGCTCATTTTATTCTGTAGTGGTAAGGACTCTTTTCCTTCCCAATTTTAGGCTTAGATAGTACATCTTCTGTGGAAAGTAGTCATTGAATTCACTCTTTCAGCAAATATCAGTGCCTACTACGCAGCAGGCATGGTCGCAGAAATTCTGTGCATTTGTAAATGTGTGGACAAGGTGGTGGAGACAGGTCCCTACTCTCATGGAATTCATTACCCTTTAATGGAAGGAGACATGATAAGTATGTTGCTCATTAACCCTGTGGCCAAAAGTAAAGCAGAGAGATGAGGGTGTTAAGGTCAGGAGCAGATTCTGTAGAGGGCCTTGCATTCTAGATGTGCTCAAGGAAAAGGCACGAAGCCTGAGACTGGATGCAGTGAGCCTAGGGAGAGAGTCTTAGGTGAGAGACTAGAGAGGCTGGAGGTAAGGGAGGAAGGAAGGACCTATTACAGTTGGTCCCCTGCTCGTCATGGTTGGATGTATGATTTTTCTACTTTACTGTGGGTTTATCAACATGTAACCTTATCATAAATTGAGGGACATCTGGAGTTATGATGGTTGAATTATGATTTTTCTGATTCTATGATTGGTTTATTGGGGGTATTTGGTGTATTTTTGACTTATATTTTCAATTTCAGGTGGATTTATGTGGTTGTAACCCCATCATAAGTAGAGGAACATTTGTATAGCACTCTAGATCTTTTTCTGGTTGAAGTAGGAAATCTTTGGAGAATGTGGGAAGTGAGGCAGTGATCTGACTTGTATTTTATTTCATTATTTTATTTACCTATTTATCAACACATTCAGAGAAACTGTGTGGCAATGAACTGTAGAAATGATCCTGAAAGTTTAGTCTTCTAATTTGTATTTTAAGAAGATCACTCTGGTTGCTATGTTGAGATTAGATTACGAAGTGACAAGTTTAGGAGCAGGGATATCAGTTGGCAGCTTGAGCAGAGGTGTTCGGTGATCCATGTTACTGGTGGATTCTGGGTCTATTTATGGTAAAAAGCTGATGGAATTTGTAGGTGGATTGGATAAATGTTTGTGAGAACCAAGATTTGACCTGGACAAATGAAAGAAATGTGATCGGTTAAGATGGAAATACCTGGAGAGTCTTTTTAAAATTCATTTTTGTTGCTAATACCAAAGGAACCTTTTCTTTCCTTGTACTTTCTGACTAGTTTTTGCTGATATTTATGTAGGCTACTGACACTGTAGGATATGAACTTTGTAGCAACCCACCTTACTGAATTATCTTACTTATAAAATGTTTCAGCTGATTCACTGATTTCTCATCTCTTTGACTGCTCTGTGCAACTTTATCAAACCATTGAGTTCTAAAAAGTACCATTTTCTTTTATGGCTGTATTCACTTTCCTCTGCCTGAAATATCAGTTATTTCTTGCCTTTGCTCTGTGTTTCTACACATTCCTCAAAGCCCAGCTCATGTTTCCCATCTGCAAAACATTTCTGGATTCCTAGGAAAGTTACACTTTATTCCTGTGACCCAAAGCTGCAATATCTGCATACCTGTGTTAGAGCAGCCATCAAATTTGACGATATTTTGCCTGCTTGTCAATCCTTTGGGGTTACGAACCCTCAGGAATAGGAACTGAGTCTTGCTCATCTTTACCTTTCCAAAATAAATATTTGTTATACATGAGTGGTCAACTTCTGAAGATTTAAAAATTGAAATTTGACATTGGGGGGCATTTTTCTTTACACAGAGTTTTATTAGCTTTCATTCATTATAGCAGTTTTTAAAATGTAGTTTTGTTGCTCTTGTAAAATAAGTCTTTTCTGAAGTACAATGTATTTCTATTATTATACCACTAAGAGTCAAGGGCTTGTTATTTTAGTAAATGAATTTATAGTGTACAATGAAGCAAGGAATCTTGCTTTTTTTCATGATGAGTCATATGTTAAAGGAGTTGGAGTTATGAGACCTTAAATTTTGAAAATACCGAGCGGGTGGATGTTACATATTAACTTATAAAGATGCCTTTTGATCTTGTTTGGTTCCTATGTTTCCCTAGCAAAGAAAAACAGGAGGAATTTAAATCTATATATTTCCGAGTAGAAAGAATTAGTATTCATTCTTCTAAAACCAATTAGCCTTTTATAAAATAATATTTTTAAAAAATTTGACAGTGTTTTAAATAAAAACATAAATTTGTCATTACTTATAGTTTATTTTCACATTTTATTTTTTTTCAACCCATCAAATCATTGAATTGGCCTATGTAAGTTCAGAATGTCTCCTATTTCTGATATGTTAGGTAAGAGGTTATCTTGATGATGCAAAAATATTTATTAGAAAATTATTTGTAATATTTTTCATTGAAGTAGACATTTCTCAAACAACCCATCATAATTCATTGCTAGGTATAGTGGGAAATACAGCCATCCATAGCATGCTTCGTTCTTGCTTGCTTTCTTTGAGATAGGGTCTCACCATGTTGCCCAGGCTGGACTCAAACTCCTAGACTCAGTGGATCCTCCCACTTCAGTCTGCTGAGTAGCCGGGATCTCAGCTGTGTGCCACCACACCTGGCTAGCATGCTTTATGCTTCTTTTTTTTTGCAGGGAGTTATAAATGTATGTAGAGATATGAAACTGGTGCCCAGAAAAAAATATTTAAAAAGTTACATCTATGGAATTGGTTGTATGTGATATATCAATTTAAAGAAGGAAGAAATTTTGTGAAGGGATAGTTTGGGGCAAGTGGGGTGGATTTAGCTAACCTTTGAAGGATAAGGTAGGATTTTTCTGAATAAAGAGGCAGAACATACTAGATCAGAAACAAACACGGTGAAAGGCCCAAAGGTAAGAGTTATTATGAAATGAGAGAATGAAATACTGATCTCTATCCTGAAACTGTAAGGATTTTTATAATTTATCTCATCAAAGAAATTAAATTCTCTTGGCTTGCTATAATGAACACACAGTAAATATAAAATTTATTTATCATGTTTCTTTTTATTTCGAGGAAATGTAGGCATTGTATTCAAAACAAAATGCTGACTGGAAAAGGAAAAAATTCCGAATTCCACCATCCAACACTAACAGTTAACATTTTTGAACATTTTTTTCTAGATGTGAAAACTGGATACATATATACATTTTGGAGTTTATAAAATTAGATCATATTAAAAGTTTACTTTAAAAATAAAGTATATTTTGTGTTTTCTTTATATTTTAGGAGAAAACCAAAAGCCAAGGCACCCCTTCCTCCAGCTGAGACCAAATACGTTGATGTCTCTTCAGCTGCTGATTCTGTAGAATCCACCACTTTCATCATGGAACAGAAGGAAAACATGATAGATAAAGACATTGAACTCTCAGTGGTTCTACCTGGGGATATTATCAAATCTACTACTGTTCATGGCAGGTATGCTGGAGTGAATGAAATATCAGGACCTCCCTTTCTTATTCCACCACTGAAAGCCTCTGTGATATACATCTTGATGTTTGTTCTTTGACAAAACACTCCATTTATCACTCTGTTTTAGTTACCTGTTAAAAAAAAAAAAGAGTGCTAAAATGGTGGTAAAATTTTTCTACCAATGTTTTATTGTCAGTGCCATAAATTCCACAAGCCCAATTAAATGACTTGAAATTCGGAACGATTTCATATTTTATTAGTTATTTCACAAGTTTTTAAAAACAAGCCTTTCCTGAAGGAATGGCCATCGATTATATTGATTTTGTAAACCAAACTAACAAAACAAGCCCAGTGACCCCTAGGAAATTCCCTTTTTTTTTTTTTTTTTTTTTTACAAATTGTTCTTCCCACTTTAAGCTGCTTCTTTAAATTTGAGTTTCCAGAAGTTACTAATTACTCTAAAAATGTAATACTTTCTTATTTATCAAAACAGTTAAATCTGTCTATAAATTAATTGGCAGGGTTTTTTTATTTTATTGAATAATTTAATTAATTTATTTAAAATCTGGGTGAGTTAAGTAGAAAAGTAAAAATCAAACTTTATCCCAGCGAAAAGGAAAGATGTGATTTAGAAGACTGATATGTTTAAATACTTTTGTGAAAATTGGAAAAATGGAACAAAGCCAAGTGTAATTTTCCATTTCACTTTGAAGTGGAAAGTTACATGAACTATAGACTTGGTCTTGTTCTTTCACCTTCAACTGCCTATTTGTTATCAGGAATCCTGTTTTAGAAATTTAGGCTGTTTTGACCTTTGCAGAGTGTGTGTGTGTGTGTGTGTGTGTGTGTGTGTGTGTGTGTGTGTTGTATATAAGGAAAAGCATATATTGGATATTACATTCTTACAATCTGGTTTTGTCTAGAGAAACTTATTCAAGATAATTTTAAGATTTATCATGAAAATCATGTGTAACTTTACAGATTATTGAAAGTAGATGAAGACAAAATAGTTCAACTTTAGCAAATAATATAGTATTATTTAACTCTGATTAAATTTGAGGAAGTTGCATTTTGCCATTTATTTTGTATTGAAAGTCAAATTTTGGAGATCACACATTGAGCCCTATTTGTGAGACTGAAAAACCCGTGTCAGTGTTAGGCTCCTACCTGCAGCTGTGAATGACCTCGTTTGGCTGAGGAAGACATCTTGAAAGTTAGAGCCAGTGGCCATCATCATCAATTCTTGAAATAATATTACTCTGGTTTTAAAAGGATAATGGATCTGGCTAGGGGTAATAAAGGCAATTCCTTTTTTAATTTTTATTTTTCCTGAATTCGAAGTAAGTTAAAAAAAAAAAAGCATTTTTTCTAGTTCTTTAGGATTACAGGTGACACTGGTTTCATCACAAATACTCCTCAAAATGTCTTCTTGGGGATGTACCAGTCATCTGTTTGTATTGCCTTATTCTCTGTTTGCTATCAGTGAGTCTCTGAGTTCTTCAGCTTTTTTTTTTTTTTAAACCTTAGTGACTTTAATACCAGAAGCATGGTTTTTCTCTTCATCCTCTCACCCATCATCATTATTTTAGACTTTTCACATGCCACCCTGAGTTAATTTTTCTTCTGTTTTCTCAACTGTGGAAACAGAGGTCCATGGTCAACTTCCCTATTTCCACCAGAGAATGGTGGAATCTCGTTACTTTAAAACTGTTCTATTTCTGAGATCTTAGGTTTCCTTATTTGAATACAACCTTTTTAAACATCTAGCTTATCCACTTTAACTGGATTTGTTCTTCATCTGCCTTGAGTCTAATTTATGACTGTTCTATAGGATGCTGGATTTTAATGTCTAAATTTTCTTCATGTCTATTTTTTATTTATACCTGGTAGATTCTGTATCAGTCACTTCTACATTTGTACTCACAAAGACCATAGATTTTTCCCTTCCTCTTCTGGCATGTTTGTCTCCTCAGTTCTCTAAATCTGAGTAATTTTCCGTCAGTCAGCTTTGTGTTTCTGCTCCACCAACCGTTGTTGAATTGCTGCAGTTTTCTTATCTATGAAAATGTATTATAGCTGAATTAATAGGATTAAATAAGATACCATGTATTTTGCTATAATTAAATGAAATATTATCAGTGCTTGGTGCGTATTGGCTTCCTTCATTTTTTTTTTTTTAATTGGGAACAGCTTTTTTTTTTAACCCTGGGCTCTCTTCATTTACCTTGCACCCTCAGATTAATCTTAAACACCTTTCTGTTTGTGGCACTACCTTTGATAAAAGACTGCAGGATAGCAATTCCATACCAAATTAAAGAAATCTGAGCTACCAAAGCCAGAGATTGGGACACCTTATTTTCTTCTCCAAAATTAAGTAGGCTTTGCCTTCACCACCACTCTCCTTTGTATATCTTTTTTTTTTTTTTTTTTGAGACTGAGTCTTGCTCTGTCACCCAGGCTGGAGTGCAGTAGTACAATCTGGGCCCGCTGTAACCTTCACCTCCTGGGTTCAAGCAATGCTTCTGCCCCAGGATCCCAAGTAGATGGGATTACTGGTATACACCACCATCCCAAGCTAATTCTTGTATTTTTATTAGAGATGTGGTTTCCCCATGTTGGCCAGGGTGGTCTTGAACTCCTGACCTCAGGTGATCCACCCACCTCAGCCTCCCAAAGTGCCAAGATTACAGGCATGAGCCACTGCATCCAGCCCTCCTTCATGTATCCTAAGCTTCACCACATGACTCTGCTCTTCCTTTGTTCTTCAACAAATACTCTCTTTTACCTCCATACCTTTATGAACTACCCTCACCCCATAACTCACTACCCTCATTTTCTCCAGTTAGTTTATATAGCTCAGGTGATGTATTTTATATAAAGGCTCCCTGATCTCCCCAGAATTGATGTTTAACTCTGGCGTCCAAGCTCTTCTGACACTTTATACCATATTTATTACATGTTGTTCTATGCTGCAATGTATATGCATGTAAGAAATCACTGAGCTGTGAGAATATCATTACTTCTCTTTATAATGCCTAGCACAGTTTCTTGCAATTTAGTAGGCATTTCATAAATATATCAAAATGAATATTGTCTTCCTAAACCCTTCTGTGTAGATGGAGGTAGCAACATAATGGTGTGAGGAAGCACTTGGAATGAGTCCTAGTTGTTTTGCCAGAATCTTTTAAGTAAAGATATTTTCTCCAGGCATAGAGCAAGGAAGGAATGCCCCAAATTCTGATTGCTTTTTAAATTTTGTTTAGGGCTGAAGAGTTTTTCGGAGAGTAGAATTTATATCAGTGGTTTCTTTCTTTCTTTTTTTAGACAGGGTTTCAGTCACCCAGGCTGGAGTACAGTGGTAAGATCTGGGCTCACTGCAGCTTCTGCCTCCCAGGCTCAAGCAATCTTCCCACCTCAGCCACCCAAGTAGCTGGGACCATAGGCGTGTGCTACCACCCCCAGCTAACTCTACTATTTTTTGTAGAGACGGGATTTCCCCATGTTACTCAGCCTGTATCTCAGTGATTTTACTACAGTGTTTCATTTAGGGACTTTGTTCTCACTAGTTTTATAATTCAGAAATGACTCGTTGGTGCTGTGACTAATTTTCTATTTTAAGTGTTTGTGATTTAAAGTAGTTGTATGACTCTGAATATCCTAAAAGTGTGATTCTGGGATATCTTGATGTGATCCAATATGTTTTAGAGTTTGAGTTGGGATATCTTAAAAGTATCACTAGGGATATCTTTATAGCGTGATTAGCGATGCCTTGAGTGTCACTCACAGCTACTACGGCTCATTGTTTCACAAAACTGTTTAACAGTAACAACAAAAGGAAATGTTCAAATAGAAAATTATGTTCTACCTCTGAAAAATGTTACTTACCTAATGAGAAGACTCATAATAACAAAAATAAATTTTCTTTATGGATTTGTTACTACAATAAAAAAAATCTGAACAGAATAATACAAGAATTTGGTGGAGGACTAAGGAAACTAATTTTAAGTGTGTGAGGGTTTCTTAGACAGAGTTCTATATGTAACTCTGCAAGTCTTTAATGCAGTTTTTTGAGAGCATCCTTTCTGAATTTGATTTTTTGAATAGTGTAGTATTATTTATTACAGCTTTACTATGAAGAATAGTGCCAGTATTAGACTGAAATACAGATTTCAACAACTTATATGCCTCGCTTCACTTTTTGGAAATACTTTTCCCACCCAAAATGTATTCTTGGGGAGTATTTATGGAAAGTCCCCCTCATACATCTCATGCAGAGGTGGGCTCAGGATGTTCTGTTTGGGGGAATGTGAGTGCACAGTGGTATCTTCAGAAGAATGCACTTGTTTGTACATTGATTTTCAACAAAGAGTTTATTCAGATTAGGGAACACAGTGGGGTTGGAGGTGGTCATAGACTTTATGCTCAGGAAGAAACTTGTTATCCTGTGTTAGGTTGGTAGCCATCTGCCAGCTCAACTATTTTTGGCACCAGAACTTGTCAATGCCATCCCTCTGATGACCAAAAGTCACCATGTCTCTACTATCTTGCCTTTGTGAGCCTCTGCTTACATCAAGGGGGGGCTGCCATGCTAACCTGAAAACTCTTGGGCATTTCTGCATATCCTGATATCATGGATGGCTGGATTGAAGGAAGGAGGAATTATTATTATTATTATTATTATTATTATTATTTGAGATGGAGTCTCTCTCTGTCACCAGGCTGGAGTGCAGTGGCGCAGTCTCAGCTCATTGCAACCTCCAGCTCCCTGGTTCAAGTGATTCTCCTACCTCAGCCTCCTGAATAACTAGAATTAGTTGCGCCACCATGCCCAGCTAATATTTTGTGTTTTTGGTAAAGTTGGGGTTTCATCATGTTGTCCAGGATGGTCTCGATCTCCTGACCTCATGATCTGCCTGCCTTTGCCTCTCAAAGTGCTGGGATTACAGGCGAGAGCCACCATGCCTGGCCTAAAATATTTTATTTACAAATAAGATAGAGTATATAAGATACAGTATATGTATATAAATGTGTGCATCTATGTATAGACTTGTGTATACCAAATCCAAAATCTCAAATGCTCTGAATTCCAAAACTTCTTGAGTGTGAATATGATGCTCAAAAGAAAAATGTACTGGAGCATTTGAAATTTTGGATTTCCAGATTAAGGATGCTCAACTTGTGTAATTCAAATATTTCAAAATCTGAAAAAATATGAAATCTAAAACACTTACTGCCTCAAGCATTTTGGGTAAAGATACTCAACATGTTTCTGTGTATATGTCTATAATATATATATACTTGATATACTAGCAGTTCTTTGCCTTTCTAAAAATGAACATTAAATGATACTACTGTTACAGAACAGGCTGGCTCTTCTCAGAATATGCCATACTTCACAACAGCATAAGCAGTGGTATCTGCTAGTACTTGGGAAAAGTTATTTTTTAATGAAAATAGGCTTATAGACTAAACAGATATAGACACCACATAGAATAAGGAAATATGTGGGTATATTTGTATATGATTCTAGGTCCTCATCTTGTAGTCGAGTGTCTGCTTCATAAGTAATTTTTCCTCATTTAATAGGTATTAGTTCATTTTTCCTCTTTTCCCTTTCTCTAGGCTATCCTTTTATTTTTATTTTTAATTTTATTTTTAAATTTTTTTGAGACAGAGCCCCACTCTGTCACCAGTCTGGAGTGCAGTGGCCCGATCTCAGCTCACTGCAACCTCCCACTCCTGGGTTCAAACGACTCCCCTGAGTCAGCCTCCTGAGTAGCTGGGACTATAGGCATGCAACACCAAGCTGGCTAATTTTTTTGTATTTTTAATAGAGATGGGGTTTCA